>NC_084800.1:182265253-182600967 GCF_963169125.1 Humulus lupulus | reverse complement strand
AAGGCACTAATGCCAGACCGAACCTAAGGTCGATGATCACGTATTGAATAGCTCCATGGCATTAATGTGGGACCAACCCTAAGGTCGAAGAACTTATAAGCGCTTGCCTGGTCTACGACCAGATGACTATAGCCAAGTAATATGACCCCGGTGACCGTTTGTCACATGGCTAAGGGACGTTGTCCATAGTTTCGACTCTAGAGTCGTGAGGAAGGTTATGCTGGTGACTAATCACCTTGCACCTGTCCTAATCAAACTTAAGAAAGGATCACTTATCAGTTAAGCCCTGGTGACCCTATCGTCACATGGCTAGAGGGAGCGATGCTCATTATTGTGACTTTTGGCTATTGTCACCTATTTGTTTGGACTGATAGTCCTGAATGGTTATTATGATTGTTGTTGATATTATATCATGTTATATTGTGTTTTCTTGCTGGGCTTCGGCTCACGGGTGCTACGTGGTGCAGGTAAAGGCAAGAGGAAGCTGGACCATCCTTGAGTTGAAGAGCTTAGGTGATGATGTGTACATATGCAGCTGCTCGTCCGCCACGGCCGAGGTTTAAAGTGGAACTAGGATTGTACCCTGTTTTGCCGCTTAAAACGGCCTGTTGTAAATACTTTTCTGTAATAGACTTTGAAACTTTATTTTTGGGATCCCAATGTATATATTAAACGTTCTAGTGAAACGTTACATCTTAACCAAAGTTTTTAATCCCTAAACCGCTAATCATACTTAGTTCACGATTTTGGCCAAATGACTCGATTAGCAAGTTTAGCACTGTTTGCAAGGCACACTGTAACGGTCCCTGGAGTTTGGGGTGTTACATTCATCATCTTGGTTGTTGAGACCGGGTAGTCTCCCAAGGTCACGGGGAGTTCGATGGATCCCATGCAGGCGGTTCCTTCTCCTGAAAAGCCGTATAGCGTAGTCGCACATGCTTTCAGGTCGCGAAGGGAGAGTCCCATCTTTTCAAGGGTTGCTTTATAGAGAATGTTAACTGAGCTCCCATTATCTATGAGAACTCGGTGGACCCTTTTATTTTCCAGCTGGAGGGTGATGACCAGTGGATCATGGTGAGGAAATTGAACATGGGACACATCTTCCTCAGTGAAGGTTATTGGTTGGGATTCAATCTTTTGACTTTTTGGAGCTCTAGGTTTGGGTTCATAAGGAGACCCGTCCCCAGTCTTCAGCTCGTTAACATATCTCTTTTGGGCATTTATGCCCACTCCCGCAAGATGAGGCCCTCCTGAGATGGTTATTACGTCTTCTCCATCAATTGGAGGGGGCCTATCTTCTTCCCTGGCTCGAGAATTGTTGTTTTGTGTGAGTTGTGGCGCAGTTGCTCTCTGGCTCGCGGACGCTTGATTAGTACTCTGGTTCTTGACATATTTTCTGAAGTAACCTCTCGAGATCAATCCTTCGATCTCATCTTTCAGCTGTCGACATTCATCAGTAGTATGCCCGGTGTCTCTGTGAAATCGGCAATATTTGCTGGAGTCTCTTTTGGACTTTTGATTTCTCATTGGGTCTGGACGCCTGAAGGGGACCTGGTTTTCATTAGCCAGGTATATGTTCTCCCGAGACTCGTTGAGCTCTATGTATACTTTGTACACGGAGAAATATCTCTCCCCCTTCTTTTTCTTTCCTCCCTCGGCCTCGGGGTTACTCCCTTCGTTCTTTTTTCTCTTGGAAGGGTTTTCCGCAGCAGGCTTTGAAGCTGGTGGGTCCGCCAAGGTTGAGGTAGAGTTTACATTTATCGTTGTAGTTACGGGCTGGGAAGTCACATTAAGTGTCGACCTCGCTTCCTCTACATTGACAAACCTCTGTGCTCGTCTATTAAACTCGGTTAGGGACCTCACCGGTTTTCTCTGCATGTCGTCCTATAGGGCAGTTGCTGGCATTACTCCGGCTTGGACAGCCATTAGGTGACCGCTGTCATCCACATTTCGAGCTCGGGCAACTTCCAAGTTAAATCTTGTAAGGTAACTTTTCAATGTCTCACCTGGCTGTTGCCGAACGTTAGTCAGGGTTGATGCCTCGAGTCTAACTCCCATCATGGCTTCGAACTGCTTCTTGAAGTCTTTGGACAGCTGATCCCAAGAAGTTATTGAGTGTCTTCTATATTTTTCAAACCAGCTTTTGGCTGGTCCTGTCAGTGATGCTGGAAATAACATGCATCTGAGCTCGTAACCCACGTTACTTTCTCTCATTATGGTATTGAATGTACTCAAATGGCTGTACGGGTCAGACTTTCCCTCAAACGTTAGGACGTGAGGGATCCGAAACCCTTGAGGAAATGGAGTGTTGGAAATATGGGGAGCAAACGGTTCAAGCTCTTCATCAGAATCTTTGTATCGATCCTGACCTTGCTCATTTTTCAAAAGCCTGAAGGCCTTTTCTAACTGATCAATTCTTTCCTGGACTGGGTCCGCGAGGGGTCTTTTCTGGAATTGGTTGTCATCGATCACGATTCCAGGTTCGCGCCTCCGCAGGGGGTCTTTACGCCTATTTAAGCGATCCCTCAGGTCCGGGTTCATCGGGTTAACATTACCCCGACTCTGATTCAAGTGTTCCCGTAGGTCGGAGCGATTCCTGCGGCTTCTAGTATTCTTTCGACCTCGATCATGCATGATGACCGAGTTGGTATCTCCAGAGTCATCACTAGTAAAACTCGTCGCATGATTATTTCGAGATGGGTCTTTTTCATGCCGCCTCGTTTCTGCAATGCGAGATCAGGACGTTTGGCTTTTTTCAAAGGGGGCGCCTCTCCGCTCCCGGAAAGCCTCCCTGTTCCCTTGTCTCCTCCCCGCACGTCTTTCGTCCTCACCTCGAACTAATTGAGCATTCCTACGAGGAGGTGAAGGATATCTTATAGGTGATGGAGGGAACCGTATGGGTGACGGTGGCTGCCACCCATTTCGCGGCCTAGATGGTCCGAAGTTTGCCCGAGATGGGTTGGTTGCATTCTGTGCGCTCCCAGAGACTTGAGTCCGAGCCTCTGCAGGGGCTCGGTTGTTCTCAGTTCCCGTAGGTACTTCCGCAGGTGGATTAACCGGGGCCCTAGCTCAGGTACTTCTCTGGGGCTTAGAGGGGGCTGATTGATCTGCTGGTGCAGAAGGTTGCTATGGCCTTCTTGTGGCAGCATTCTTCCGTGGATGCCCACGGGGTCTGCGGGGAGGAACATGCACGTCCCTCGGAGGAGGGGCATGGTTTTCGCGCGGAGGCGGGGGCTGAGCCGCCTGTGCCTCGGCGGCTATCCTTGCCAACTCCTCATTCCGTTTGTTGGCTTCTGCCAACTACTATTTCAGCAGCCGATTTCAAGTTCCACAATAGGAATGTACCGCTCAGGATTGTAATACATATCCTCATCCCATGGTGGTGCGGGTGGTCCCTGAGAATCGGAGGACTCGCTTCTCTCTTCAGCATCCGGGTTTACCATTGGCTGTTTCCCAGGGCGTCTCGGATAATTTTCTTCAGGAACGTTTTGATCGTTAGCGGCCATAACTCGTTCAGGGGCTGAATGCTTAAGGCTCTCAATGAAAGCACCAAACTGTTGACGCCGTTTTTCATCAACAGTGAAATAAGAGCACGAAAACAATAAATAGTTATGGCCAAAAAAATACAATAAAACAAATGGGATATTTTACGTGGACTAGGCAGAGTTAACTGGTGAACCACGTAAAAAATCCCATTTGTTTTATTGTATTTTTCTGGCCATAACTATTTATTGTTTTCGTGCTCTTGTTTCACTGTTGACGAAAAGTAGCGTCAACAATTAGTTTAAAAGTTAGTTGCAACACTCAAGTTACACAATAAGCCGACCTAGGTGGAAAAAGCTGGGTTTAACCCTAGTTCCCTTGAGCATCTTGGCCGTGGTGGTCGACCGGATTGCATATGTACATATCACTGCTATTGCCCTCCGACTCATGGCTGGTTGAGCTTCTCTTTACCTTTACATGCACCACAAAGTACCTATGAGCCAGAAGACTCAGCAAGAAAACATATTTAACAGTTCACAGAATAAAATGCCTATCAAGCAGTAATAACTGAAGTTGGTGTGTTCATTAAGCAAGCGGGTAACCATGGAGTCACACAAGTTCGTATCGCACTTTCTTTCAAGTTGTTGGCATCCGAGCCAGTCAAGCGCATGTCGCACTCCCAAGGTGGCCCAACCATGGTGGCCTGCACTCCTCGTGCACTATGCCAATCTTAGCTTATAAACTAAGTCCCTTAAGCCCTTGACTTATAAGTCAAGCCACCACGTGCCTCCAACTTATAAGTTGAAGCCTTGGGACTCTCGACTTATAAGGCGAGTCTCCCGGAGTCCAATAAACTCTCAACTAATAAGTTGATCCTCACTTAACATTATAATAACTCTCTGGTTTATAAACCAAGCTTCACGGTCACAACAGACAATCACACATTTCACATAGCATACATATCAACAATTACAATGCATTATAATACATTCAAACGGAAATCATAGGCATAATCATAATTATGCGCATTACAGTGTACCTAATCAGATATTCGTAAACATGATTGTAATCATGTTCATTAACAAAGCCAAAACCTTATTCATCTCTACATTCACCACATTGATTAAGCCCTAATCACGCATTCACATAACGGGTGCAGTTTTCTTACCTTCGGTCTGTATGCAAGTTACTAGCGACGCCCCTTTGAGTACAATCCACGATTCAAGCCCTTAGCGTAAACCTAGTCACAATCGTAATAAGGAAGTTCCATCAACAACAGGTAAATAAAAGCTTCCAGACCAATTCTTAGCCTCCGGGACATCGAATTCCACTTAACAAGGAAGTAGAATTGATGTCGAGCCCAAATGGTTAAGTCCCCCAACTTAAAAATCCCATTAAGGCCAAAATTCCCCTTAAGGGTCGCGGCCCAAAAAACCTGAGCCGCGACCCGCCTCTAATTTCAGAGGCTCGGCATCCCTGGAAACCAACGCGCACCGCGGCACGCCCCTGAGGTGTCGCGGCCCGCCCCTGCCTCCGAGCCCTGCTAGCTCGTATTTTCCTTCGCAGGCCGCGGCTTGCCAGAAAAGAGCCGCGGCTCAGCCCCACGAACCCAGAATTTTCTGGGTTTTTCTTCAATCGAACATAACCAAAACTCATCCAATTTCATCCCAATCCTCCAATTCAATTCCCACAATGTATATACTCATTCACACCAATCAAGCCCGGCTAATTATCATAATGAAACTCATCAAAATTCCCAAACCCAACCTCCCAACTATCAAGCATGCATGAACACCATAGCTCTAGATAATTCAGCAGAACTAATCATGAAAAATTCAGATTAAAACCCTTACCTCAACTGATTTGATCCACTTGAGCTAAACCTCTAGTTTCCCCAAGCCTAACACCATGATTCCTAGGCTTTGATCTTCAATTTCCCAAAAAATTCCTCAAGCTTCCATGGTGCATAAAGAAAGCATGGGAGAGAGAAAGGGAGAGCTGCTGCTGTGTTTTTCTTCCTTTAATTTCCTTAGCCTTCTTAAACATTCCCAGCCCGTCATACACTATACTTAGACTAAAAATGACTATTTTGCCCCTTGCCCTTAGCGTATTCATCAAGTGTTCACAAGGGAAATTTTGTCCTTTGCCTCAAATCCCACTATTTACAATTTACATCCTATAATTCCCGCTACTTCCAATATTCTCACACGGTTACCAATAAATTTCCCATTACCCACTAATTCCCGGTAATGTACTAAATCACTAAAATACGCCTAAGCTTACCCCGAGCTGGGTATTAAAACCCCGTTGTGACTTTTCCGCTAACTTGCTCATCGGGATCGCCTCTTGTTAAGTAACCCAAATATATCCACATAATAATGTGGTGTCAATCACACAAAAACATATTTGTATTTATTCCCCGAATGGGTCAAATTACTAAAATACCCTTCTTATAAGAAACGGGCCCACATACACATATTTAATATCTCTAACATGCAAACATAATTATATTATAATAAAATTCACATAATAACTCAATTATCGCCTCCCGACCCCCTAATCCAGGCACTAAGCCACATTAGGAAGTTTGGGATGTTACAACTATCCCTTCCTTATAGGAATTTCATCATCGAAATTTTACATGAATAACTCGGGATACTGATCCCACATAGTTGACTACAACTCCCAGGTTGCCTCCTTGACCTTGCTGTTCCTCCATAATACCTTCACTAAAGGTATAACTTTATTCCTCAAAACCTTGTCCTTCTTGTCTAATATCTGGACTGGCTGCTCCTCGAAGGACAAATTTTTCTGCAGCTCTAGATCTTCATAACTCAACACATGAGTCTCATCAGAAACATACTTCCGCAGCACCAAAATATGAAACATGTTGTGCACAGTCGAAAATGCCGGAGGTAATGCCAACCTATAGGCCACCTGATCGATCCTTTATAGAATCTCGAATGGTCCTACGAATCTAGGGCTCAGCTTGCCTTTCTTGCCAAATCTTCTCACCCCCTTGAACGGTGAGACTCTAAGGAAGATGTAGTCTTCCACCTGGAACTCCACGTTCCTACGCTTTAGATTCGCATAAATTCTCTGTCTACTCTGCGATGCGAGCATCCGAGCTCTGATATTTTCTATAGCTTCATTGGTCCTCTGAACTGCCTCAGGACCCAAGAATCTGCGCTCACCCAACTCATCCCAGTGAATAGGTGATCTGCACTTCCTACCATATAGCATCTCATAAGGAGCCACTCCTACGGTCGCCTGATAGCTGTTGTTGTAGGAAAACTCTATTAGAGGTAAATACTTACTCCAAGATCCCTCAAAATCCAGTACACATGCCCTCAACATGTCCTCCAATAAATGGATGGTCCTCTCAGACTGACCATCGGTCTGAGGATGATACGTTGTACTAAACTTTAGTTGCGTGCCCATTGCCTTCTGCAAACTTCCCCAGAACTTGGAAGTAAAGGTGGAATCCCGGTCTGACACGATCGACCTTGGAGCTCCATGAAGACGTACTATCTCTTTTACGTAGAGATCTACATACTGGTCAACGGTATAGGTTGTCCTCACTGGTCGAAAGTGAGCCAATTTGGTATATCTGTCTACAATCACCCATATTGAATCATGTTGACCCACCATCTTAGGCAATCCCACCACAAAATCCATTGCGATGTCTTCCCATTTCCATTCTGGAATATCTAAGGGTTGTAATAATCTTGCAGGTCTCTAATGTTCAACTTTGATTTGTTGACACGTAAGACACTTGGCTACATACTCGGTTACATCACCTTCCATCCCCGACTACCAATACAAAGTTCTTAAGTCCTGATACATCTTGGTGGTGCCGAGATGCAAGGAATACGGGGGGGGTATGAGATTCATCCAGAAACTCTCATCTAATAACAGCATCCATCAAAACACAAATCCGACCCTTATATCTTAGTAGGCCCATGTCAGATATGGAATAGTCCCTAGCTGCTCCAGCTAGAATGTAATGCCCCAAATTTCCTAATAAGGTTGAGGACCTTGATTAGGAGGCCATGAGGGCCATAATTGATTTATTATGTTATTAAGTGATCGCATGCATGTTTATGTGAATTATATTGTTATATGATGATAAATGCATGCATATGGGCGTATTTTTAATTATAAGGGCATTTTGGTAATTTGGCCCGTTGAGGGTGTGATTGTGTATTTTCGTGCATGTGGGTGAGTTATGAATGGTACCACATTATATGTGGATTTGTTCGAGCCTTTCGGCATGAGACGATCGTGAAATGCAAGTGTTCGATCTGGTCATAACGGGTTTAAGTTCGGGGCTCGGGGTGAGTCTCAAGGTGATTTTAGTGATTAGAACATTACCAGGAATTAAAGGGTAATGGGATATGGATTTATTGGTAATTGAGAATGTTGAGAATAGCGGGAATTAGAGGGTGTTATTTACGATTAACAAAATAGGTGTGAAAGGATGGTTTTGCCCTTGGTGGTTGGTAAGGTTTATTTTAGACTTGAGGGCATTTAGGTCTTTTCACCCTTAGAGATTTATATCAGCCATTAAGGCTATAGAACCTTGTCAAAAATAGAGTCTCCTTCCTCCTTCTCTCCCGATAGTTTTCTCCTCCATTTCTCCTTGAGTTTTTAAGCTCTTTTTGAGGAATCAAGCCAAGGAACCAAGCTGTGATAAGCTAGGGTTATGATCTGCCATTGAAGAGGGTGTGTGTCTGAGATTGAGGTGAGTTTTTAGCCATTAGAACTCTTGCTTTTGCTCTATTTTCATAGTTAAGTTTCAGCTGATTTTGAGTTAGAAAGTTGGGAATTGATTGGAGTTTTGGCTAGGGTTCTTGGGGTTGTGGTGCCTAGGACATGTGGAGGTGGTATTTGGGTTCGTTTGAGACTTAATTTGGTGTTTGGAAGCTTTTAGTTTGGGTTAGAAATGGTGGAATCGAAGGAAGAGATTTCTGGGCAATCTTTGGCTGAAGGTAGCGCTACAGCGCCCAGTAGGGGGTGCTACAGCGCTACCTGCAGGGGATGTTAGGGCGATTTGGCTCTGTGAAGAGTGCTGGGGCTTTAGGAGGGTAGAGCTACAACGCTACCCTGTTTCTTCAGAACCCCATTTTGAGTGTTTTTAAGGGATTTTGGCTTGGGGTTTCAATCCTTAAGGCCCAGGATCGAATCTACTCACTGTGTGGGTACATTTTGGGGTCCCGAGAGTGGGGTTTAGGTCAAGACCATATATTTGTTGATTTTTATTAATCGAAGATTGTATTTGGTTATGACTAGGTGACTGGTAAAGGATTAAAGGATCGATCGTTCTCAAGGGTCGTTCTTGTTCTAATTCTCGCTCGAATCAGAGGTAATAAAACTACACCCTGTGTATATGTGACATGCATGGAAATTCTTGATGCATGTTGGATGTTCAAATGTAATGCACAAGAAACATGTGATTAGGGCATGGTATGAATATTGAATATGAGATTGTTCAGAGCTTGAGCCTCTATGTTCATGTATGATCCTAATTGTGCTAGTAATTATTGAGTAAGCATGTTGAATGCCCTATATTCAGATATTTGACATATGATATATGTTTGGTAGCATTGCTTACTTGTGTATGGCACTGACTAGTCAGGGACGGCATTAGTCGTGTACTACGGACCTAAGATCCGAGAACGGCATAAGCATCATGAACACAGGGCCGATTAAAAGATTAGATCTAATCGATATTAGCGTTGAATGACTTTAGGAGCATTAATGTTGGACCGACCCGAAGGTCGATGAAAATTCTAAGCGCTTGTCTAGTCTAAGAATAGTTACTTAGAGCCAGGGCCAAAGGCCTAGGTGACTGTTGTCACATGGCTAGGGAGCAGTATCCCATGATTATGACCTTGTCGTCATGAGGAAGGTTATGTTGGTGACTACTCATCATGCACCTATCATGTTAAGCTAGTGAAAGGATCACTTATTTATAAAAAGGAACGAAACCCACCTTAGTGACTTGTACCACTGTCACTCTTTTATTTAGGGCTATCAACCCGGTATGGTTACCGGAACCACTAGTGATAAATCACTTATCTGATTGTGATTGACTTGATAGTCATCCACTCAGGAGGGCAGGATTCTTTATCCTGGATACCCATCATTACGTGGATCTATTTGCCTAATTGATTAGGGCTATATCTGCTAGGCGTGTGCCTTATGATTTGATGACATGTTATTACTGTTCATGAGCATATTGAGTTTTCTTGCTAGGCTTCGGCTCATGGGTGTTATGTGGTGCAGGTAAAGGCAAAAGAAAACTAGACAATCCTTGAGTTGGAGAGCTTAGGTGACGATGTGTACATATGCAGCTGCTCGACCGCCACGGCCGAGGGTTGAAAGAGGAACTAGGGTTAAACCCTGTTTTGCCGCTTAGATCAGCCCGTTGTAAATATTTTCTTGTAATAGACCTTTAAATTATATTTTTGGGATCCTAATGTATATAGTAAACGTTCTAATGAAACATTACATCTTAACCAAAAATTTTAATCCCTAAACCACTAATCATACTTAGATACACGATTTTGGCCAAATGACTCGATTAGCGAGTTTAGCACTGTTTACAAGGCACACCGTAA
Source organism: Humulus lupulus (assembly GCF_963169125.1). Classification (NCBI taxonomy): domain Eukaryota; kingdom Viridiplantae; phylum Streptophyta; class Magnoliopsida; order Rosales; family Cannabaceae; genus Humulus; species Humulus lupulus. Next base: position 182,590,861 of record NC_084800.1, on the reverse strand, counting down.
CAGTCCCGGGAGTTTTGGGGCGTTACATAGAACATCCTCTCTAACCTTCACCAACTGTGGCTCTTGTAACTGACTCTCTGTTGACGGTGAGAACTCGTCAACGAAGTTAAGTTGGAAAAATTATCAAATTGAAATTGCTAATTCGAAAGCTATGAAAACTTGAACAATGACTCAAGAACAATGGAATAACAACAATGGAGAATTCAGTATCTCATTCACACTAATGTCTCTGCTACAGTCAAATTTCCAACCCCCCTTCAGGTGGCCTTGGAATTCAATTTATAGTAGGCTCTAATGGCCTTAGGTACATAGTGGTCCAGGGGACCAAGAGGTACAAACGTACTGTACTAGGGAAGTGGCTTCAGAGGTTGTGGCTGTACATCCCGTACAGGAGCAGGTGTCAGGAGGATGTCTCCACTACTTGTCTGTACCCCTTCCTGAGGCGCGGTAGCAGGCGTGTTGGCGCAGGAGGTAGTGGTGTCGGCTCTGACCTATGGCCGTAGACGTACGGACCACGATCCTCACTGGTACTGGCATCCGTACCTGGTACCTGGTCGTACAAACATGTCTCCTTTGACTCACACTAAGCATAGGGACTTTGAAGTGTGAAAAAGGGGATCTTCGGTGTCCGTATTGGCCGTGGCGTTGAATAGGGGTCTTGGGCCCATACACGTTAAGTCATGGGGCGTCGGCCTCCTGAGAAGATTATGGGCTGATGGACCTCCCGGGGCGTGCGTGCGTGGGACCTTGCACGGTCTCGCGCATGGGGCGCCGTAGACGGCCCCGTGGCCCCTATTGGCCTTGCGCATGGGACGCCGTAGACGGCCTCGCGACCCCCTCTTGGCCTCGCGCATGGGGCGCCGTAGACGGCCTCGCGGCCCCTCATGGCCCCGCCCATGGGACACCTTAGACGGCCTCGCGACCCCCTCATGGCCTCGCGCATGAGGCGCCTTAGACGGCCTCGCGACCCCCTCTTGGCCTCGCGCATGGGGCGCCGTAGACGGCCTCGCGGCCCCTCATGGCCTCGCGCATGGGACGCCTTAGACGGCCTCGCGACCCCCTTATGGCCTTGCGCATGGGGCGCCTTAGACGGCGTCGCGACCCCCTCTTGGCCTCGCGCATGGGGCGCCGTAGACGGCCTCGCGGCCCCTCATGGCCTCGCGCATGGGACGCCTTGGACGGCCTTGCGACCCCCTTATGGCCTCGCGCATGGGGCGCCTTAGACGGCCTCGCGACCCCCTCTTGGCCTCGCGCACGGGGCGCCTTAGACGGCCTCGCGACCCCCTCTTGGCCTCGCGCATGGGACGCCGTAGACGGCCTCGCGACCCCCTCTTGGCCTCGCGCATGGGACGCCGTAGACGGCCTCGCGACTCCCCCCTTGGCCTCGCGCACGGGGCGCCTTAGACGGCCTCGCGACCCCCTCTTGGCCTCGCGCATGGGACGCCGTAGACGGCCTCGCGACTCCCCCCTTGGCCTCGCGCATGGGACGCCTTAGACGGCCTCGCGATCCCCTCATGGCCTCGCGCATGGGGCGCCTTAGACGGCCTCGCGACCCCCTCTTGGCCTCGCGCATGGGGCGCCGTAGACGGCCTCGCGGCCCCTCATGGCCCCGCGCATGGGACGCCTTAGACGGCGTCGCGACCCCCTCATGGCCTCGCGCATGGGGCGCCTTAGACGGCCTCGCGACCCCCTCTTGGCCTCGCGCATGGGGCGCCGTAGACGGCCTCGCGGCCCCTCATGGCCTCGCGCATGGGACGCCTTAGACGGCCTTATATTTTCTCTTGATGAGATTATGAGCATCAACACTTGCCCCCCCTAGTCTAGGAGAGGGCCTTTAGGTGCTCTTGTAGACTATTCATCTTGGTTCCTATAAATAGGCCGTCATGCATGGCTTAATATTTTACATCTTACCTCCTTGGCTTAGTGGTAGTTAGACCCTTGCTCCTCCCAAAAGGTAAAGGGTTCAACCCTCCACAACTACACTTTCTCTACAATTTCATCACTTTTCCATTTTTCCATCATCATCATTCATTTTTTTTTTTTAATTTTTAATTTTTTTTTTATTTTTAGCTAATTTCTTGGTGTGTACATTTTTGGGCTAACACACTTTTCTGATTAACTCTTGCAGACGCGCATTTTCAACGCTTTGGTGCTTTTCGCCTCCCAACCTTCCTTGGACTCCGACTTCGTTCTTTCAATTGCTTGAGGTATATTTTCTTTTCTTCTCCTGTTTATTTACTTATTTTATCGGATTCAGACCAACAACACTTGGGATGGGGTACGTTAGCCTGAGCTTGTTTTGACCACACGCGCGCCCCTCCTCTTTCTTTTTATACATGTACCTTGTAGTAGTCCATTTAGGGCGTTTGCACCTAGGGGTATTAAGCATGTTCCTTTGTGTTTTGTAGTCTTCCCCTTGTTTAAACGTGACCCCCTTTTTGCTGTTGGGACGCGGTTTCAAGGCCAGTGAGGGCCCGTCCGACATACCCTCGAGGGCTGAGTTTATCGACCTGTCTTCAGATCCTGAGTCCCCTGAGGGCAGCCCTTACCAGGACTATGAGTCTTTGAGGCAGGCCCGCATTCGCCACCTCGAGTGCATGGCTGATCTTAGGCATAAAATTTGGGTGGTAGAGAGCGAAATTGACTCGGTGTCGAGGGGAGACGGAGGACCTTCACCCCCGGGCCTTAGCGACCATATAGCGCGTCTTAGGACGGCTCTTTTTGAATTGCGGTGGGAGTTAGAGTTTATGGAGGGACACATTCCGCCAGAACCTCCCACTCCCCCTTCGCCTGATGACGATCACGGGGCTATCAACTCCTCTCCTCAGCCCCTAGTCTCCGTTGATCCTGGCTTAGCGCTTCCGCCATCGCTCCCTCGATGGAAAACCCTTGCTAGGAAGAGCAAATGGAGGGTTAAGTGCTCTGCCTCTTCCTCACATGTTTCTTTTGATTTTGCAGATATGTCAAAGGTACGCAGACAGGTGTCCGTCCAGGAAGAAGACGACGCCCCCTACTGGCGTCCAGCCTAGTGTCCCATATGTCTTCGAACAAACTGAAGACCATCGTGAAGCGCTACCGAACTCCTCCAGAATACGCCCTGCATGTTCCTCAGGAGACCTGCCGGGCCGACCGCCCTGAGAAGGGCTTTGTGGCTTTGAGTGAGCAGATTATGAAGGCGGGTGGCACCGTTCCTCTACACCCGTTCTTTGTGGCGGTTCTCAACTACTTTGATTTGGCCCCTCTCCAACTGTCGCCCAACAGTTGGTTGACTTTAAGTTGCCTCTTTCTTTGGTTCAAGAATAATGAGCAACGCGCCCCGACGGCGCAAGAGGTGCATTCCTTGTACAACCTTATTGGGGTGCACAATTCCAAGGGCTTCTATTACTTGCAGAAGGCCAATAGTGAGCTACCCTTGATAGATGGCTCAGTGTCTAACCCAGGGTCCTGGAAACAGGATTTTTTCTGGGTACAGGGGCCTCTTTCAGTTCGTGAAGGCTTTCGCGCTGAACCTAGTAAGTATCCAGTCTTTTTCTTTTTCTTATTAGAACTCACCATTTTGCACTCTCGCTTGTACTGATATTGGTGCGGTTCTTGCAGGGCAATTTGCTGATCCCTCGGTCATCGGGTCGGAGGCGGAGGCGATAAACAGACTCATTGCAGCAGACCCCACCCTGAAGAAAGCAGCAGTCCTATTTACCATGACGAATCTCAATCGCCACCAATTGTCTCCGATCTCTAACCCCAAGTTCCTATGGTCAATCACCGGGTCTAAGAAGGTTGTGGCTACGCCGGCTGGGCCATCACTGCACGAAGATGAGGCTGAGGTGGAGATGGAGGATGCCCCCCTGTCCCCCAGGGGACATCCTCCTCATGACTCCCATGACCAGGACACGGCCTTTCACCCTCTAGGCCCGCAGGCCGCGGCAGGATGCTACGCCTCTCCTGGTCGCGGTGGCGGCGATGCCTTCCCTCCAATTCATCATGATCTCGGCATACCGGCTGCTGATTTCGTCGGGCTCGCGGAGCTCCCTGCCGATGCACCAGAGTCTCAATTTTTCTCTTCTGCTGCGCCTCCTCCTGCCTCGGCGAGTGGGTCGTCTGTCCCAGTCCAACCAGATGCTCCTAGCGTGGGGGCAGAGGCTTGGGTGACCAGGATGGCCTCAGTTTATGGGCAGCGTTTCGTTCCAATAGCTGAGAGTCTCCCTGTCTCCGACTGGAGGGGCCTAGGGAACGTGACTCAATCAGACCTCGGGGAGATGCTAAGGCGTGCTGCGGCCTGGGTGAGGCTTTTCACTTTGCGTTGATTAGTATTATGCATAGATGCACCTGTGTTCTTCTTTTTGTTACTTATTGCTGATGCCATTGGTTTTCTTGTGCAGGTCTATATCGTGTCTCTTCGACATGATGACTCAACTGGCATCCTTTCCGCATCTACCACTGAGAGGGACGGCCTCATAGTCCAGGTCCAGGAGCTCGAAAATGAGCTTAGCGCAACCAAGGTCCAATTGTCAAAAGCCCGGACTAAGTACACCAAGTCGGACTCGAAGAATGAGCAGCTGAAAGCTAAGATCAAGGTGCTGAAGGGCAAGGCTAAATGTTTGGAGCGCGAGCTCAAGGAGGCCAAGATCGCTGCATCCGGGTCGCATGAGATGGTTGTTCGACAGGGGACTGAAGTTGAGGCCCTTAGGACTGAACTACAGTCGGCTCAGGAGAAAGTCGCTTCCTTGGAGGCGGAGAAGGCTGTAATCGAGCGCAAGTCTATAGACTGGGCTCTTTACAATGTGTGGAAGCAGGATCCCAACTTCGACTTCTCCTCTTTTGGCGAGCAAGCTGTTGCCCGAGCGGCCTGGTGGAGTGCCCACTACAGGAGGCCTTGAACTAGTTTCGCTCCTTTTTTTGTTTTTATTTTGTAACGTCATTACTAGTGCTACTTTTCTGTTAGTAACCCTTGTATTGTCTTGAGAACTCCTTTCTTTTTTATGTATGAATACATGTGATGTTGTTGTTTATTTCTTGTTCTACTGCATTTGAGGCCCTTTTATGCCTGTATGACGCGGTTTGGTTGGTTCCCTTCTTTTATTTGTCAGGCTGGAGGTCCTTTGGATCCCATGTGAGAGGGTTCACTGGGACCTCTTTTGGTGCCTCTTGGCGGTTTTTGTAAGGATATTTTGACCTCTTGGGTCTTAGCTATCCTTTTGGGTTTTTCTTGCGCGCGCTTATTATTTCTTTGCGAGAGGCGTCCCTCTCGTCCTTTTGCATAGTACTATTTCGGCAAGGGTCTCTTTTGGGACCCTTTTTGGCTGGGCGGCTTGGTGGCCGCTCCAGACTTATTAGTGTTGTCACTATATATATATTTTTCTTTCGTAAGGCCTTTTGGCCTCCTTGATGTTCACGAGGGTAGCTAATCCTCGTAAACTCAGGGGAGGCCTTGCAAGGTCTTTTTACTACTTTCTATGTTTAGGAACTTCGTCTAGGGCCCCGATATAAGGGGTCCTTCTAGGAACTCCCATTGAACGGTCCTTTTTAGGGCTACGGTCCTTCTCGGGTCCTCCTGATGCATAGGGGGTCGTTTTTAGGCTACTCCTAATCGAGGGCCCTTTTCAAGATCCCTTCTCAGAGGGTCTTTTTTAGGAGCCTCTTTTTTAGGAGGGCGAGGGGTCCTTTCCAAGACCCTCCGTTAGAGGGTCCTTTTCAGGCCTCCCTTGCTAGCTGTGTTATCGCCCCTGTCCTGCCCCCCAAGTGTTTGGTGAAATTTATTTCGGCGGACACTTTGGCTGATGCCCTGGTATTGAAGAAAAAATAACACACGAAGAGGCTGACAGTTTTACTTATAATACGTGGTTTCATTCATTATATTCGTAACATAATGGTTTCATACACGTAGTTGCAACGGTACATAGGTGATTTTCACATAAAGCAAAATAAAATGGCTCACGCCTACTTAGGAGGTTATCTAGGTAACCTCTTTGATTTCTTCCTACCATATCAAGGCAGCGTGCCACACTTGTGCTTTTATCCGTGGGCACGGGCGTCTTACTGGTAGTACTTCCTCAGGTGTTCCGCGTTCCATGCCCGGGGTACGATGGTGTCGTCCATGCGCGCCAGCTTGTAAGTGTTTGGGGGGATGCACTGAGCGACTTGGTAGGGTCCCTCCCAATTTGCCCCCAGCACTCCTGCACCTGGGTCTCGTGTGTTTGGGAGAACCTTCCTCAGCACCAGGTCGCCGACTCTGAAAGTTCTCTCTCGCACCCTCGAATTGTAGTACCTTGCGGCGCGTTGCTGGTATACGGCTACCCTCATCTGGGCTTTTTCTCTCTTTTCCTCCAGGAGGTCTAAGCTTTCGGTCAGGGCTGTGTGGTTGGCTTCGTCTTCATACGCCTGCACCCTGTGGGATATGACTCGCATTTCGACTGGGAGCACAGCCTCGCATCCATAGGCCAAGGAGAATGGGGACTCCCCAGTCGTCGTGCGTGGGGTGGTTCTGTAAGCCCATAGCACATTTGGTAGCTCATCTGCCCAGGCTCCTTTCATCTTCTCCAGCTTTGTCTTTAGGTTCTTCTTTAGGACCCTGTTGATGGCCTCCACTTGCCCATTGGCCTGGTGGTGTACCACTGCGGAGAAGCTCCTCCTTATACTTCTTTTCTTACAATATTCATCGAAGGCTCCTCCTTCAAATTGGGTACCATTGTCGGAAATAATTTTGTAGGGTACCCCATACTGGCACACAATGAATTTGTTGACAAAAGAGGTGATGTGCTTAGCGGTTATTTTCACAAGGGGTTCCACTTCTACCCACTTGGTGAAATAATCTACTGCCACCACCGCGTACTTTGCTCCACCTCTACCTGTAGGAAGAGCGCCGATTAGGTCTGTCCCCCAGATGGCGAAGGGCCAGGGGCTGGGCATGCTGGTCAGTTCGCTCGGGGGTCTTCGAGAGTAATTGGAGTGCCTCTGGCACTTGTCACATTTCGTGGCAAAGTCCTGCGCGTCTTTCTCCATGGAAGGCCAGTAGTATCCTTGTCTTACGGCCTTCCTAGCCGTGGAGGGTCCACTTTCGTGGTTGCCGCACTCTCCCTCATGGATCTCTTGTAACACCTTCAACGCCTCCTCTCCTTCTACACACCGCAGGAGAGGCATGGAGAATCCTCTTTTGTAAAGGACCCCATCTACCAAGGCGTACCTCGCGGCCTTGTACACCAACCTCCGAGATTCGTTTTTATCCGCAGGCAAGACTCCTTCCTCCAGGTACTTCTTGATTGGCTCGGTCCATGATTTCTTTGGGACGCTGATCATGTGCACATCTACGCCTCCGATGCTGGGCTTTGGCAAGTACTCCACGGGTATTGATTCCAAGACGTCACCATCCTTGGTGGATGCCAGCTTTGCAAGTGCATCGGCATGGGTGTTCTTTTCTCTGGGGATTTGCTCTATAGTATATGCCACCATTCGCCCCAAGTAGCCCTTCACCTTCTCTAAATATGCTGCCATCTTGGGCCCCCTTGCCTGGTACTCCCCCTTTATTTGGCATACCACCAATTGCGAGTCACTGAAAATATGGAGGCGCGTTACTTTCAATTCCTGGGCTAGGCGCAGGCCAGCTAAGAGCGCCTCGTACTCCGCCTCATTATTGGAGGCCTCGAACCCAAACCGGATTGCGCAGTACATTCTGTGTCCCTCGGGCCCAGTCATCATGATGCCCGCTCCTGATCTTCCTTCATTTGACGCCCCATCAACATGCAAACTCCACTTCTCTACATTTCCCAGTTCATCCTCCACAACAGGCTGCGCCCCTCCTTCACTCTGTCCTTCATTCGGCTGATGGGTGAATTCTACTATGAAATCTGCCAGCACCTGCCCATTGATGGAGGCCCTTGGGGTGTAGACAATATCAAACTGACTTAGCTCAATCGACCATTTCATTAGCCTCCCTGAGGTCTCTGGCTTATGTAAGACTTGTCTCAAAGGACTATCCGTTAAGACATCAATCGTATGCGCATGGAAGTAAGGCTTCAACTTCCTCGACGCCACTACTAGCGCATAGGCCAGTTTTTCGATCTCTGGATACCGGTTCTCTGCGTCCACCAGACGCTTGCTGATATAGTATACGGGCTGTTGTTGCTTCTTCTCTCCCTTAACTAAGGCTGCGCTGATGGCATGCTCCGACACCGCCAAGTATAGGTACAGCTTCTCGCCCTTCTCTGGCTTTGCTAACAGGGGCGGCTTCCCCAGGTGCTCTTTCAACCTGACAAAGGCTTCCTCACATCTTTCATCCCAAGCGAACTTTTTGCTCCCTTTGAGGATGTCAAAGAATGGGAGGCACTTGTCGGTGGACCTTGAGATGAACCTGTTAAGGGCCGCCACCCTTCCTGTTAGGCATTGTACCTCCTTCTTATTCTTCGGCGGGCTCATTTCTATGAGCGCCTTTATCTTGTCGGGGTTGGCCTCGATTCCTCTGGAGTTGACCATGAAGCCCAAGAATTTTCCCGAGGATACCCCGAAGGTGCATTTGGCTGGGTTCAGTTTCATCCGATATTTCCTGAGCGTGTCAAACATCTCACCAAGGTCTTTGTTGAGTTCTGCAGCTACTTTGGTCTTCACCAGCATGTCATCCACATACACTTCCATATTCCTCCCTATCTGATTTGCGAACATTTTATTCACCAGCCTTTGATAGGTGGCTCCCGCGTTTTTGAGCCCGAAGGGCATCACCTTATAACAGTAGAGCCCTTTGTCTGTAATGAATGACGTGTGTTCCTCATCTGCAGGGTTCATTGGGATTTGGTTGTATCCCGAGTAGGCGTCCATAAAACTTAGTAACTCATGCCCCGCTGTTGCGTCTACTAACTGATCTATCCTGGGGAGTGGGAAGCTGTCCTTAGGACAAGCTTTATTCAAATTCATGAAATCGACGCAAGTCCTCCACTTCCCGTTTGGCTTCGGCACGAGTACTGGGTTTGATACCCACACAGGATAGAAAGACTCACGGATGAACCCGTTGGCCTTCAATTTGTCAACCTCTTCCTTTAACGCTCCGTACCTTGTTGGATCGAGCGCCCGCCTCTTCTGCCTGACGGGCCTTGCTCCTGGGGAGATGTTCAGGTGGTGGCACATTACGCTGGGGTCTATGCCCACCATGTCCTCATGACTCCATGCAAACACGTCCAGATTATCCTTCAAAAATCTTATCAATTCTTCCTTCACGCCACCTTGTAGGCTTCTCCCTATCTTCAATTTCCTTAAAGGCTCCTCCGTCACCGTAGCCTCCTCTACTTCTTCTACCGGTTCTGCTCTTGCCTCATCCACGACCCGAGGGTCCAGCTCCTGCGGACCCCCTGTGGGCATGCTTATCGCCTCGTGTACCACCATGGCCATCGGCTCACGTGGCTTTGCAGGCGTGCGGAGTGAGGTGTTGTAACACTCCCTTGCTTCCTTCTGTTCTCCTTTCATACTCGCGATCCCTCCTGGGGTCGGGAACTTGACAACTAAGTGATATATTGAAGTTATGGCTTTCAATTCTCTCAGGGAGGGCCTCCCTAATACCGCGTTGAAAGCTGATGCGCAATCCACCAGAACAAAGTTAGACATAATTGTGGTTTGGCGGGGCTGCTCCCCCATGGTAAGTGTCAACTCAATCATCCCAAGGGGTTGCACTGAATCCCCTGTGAATCCGTATAGTGACGACTGGCAAGGCTTTAGGTGACGAATGCCCAGTCCCATTTTTTCCAAAGCCGGGCGATATAGGATGTCCACTGAGCTCCCGTTGTCCACCAGGACTCGATGCACACGCATATTTGCCAACTGGACTGTCAGCACCAGCGGATCATTGTGGGGGAAGTGTACCCCCCGTGCATCTTCCTCAGTGAACGTTATTGAGTCGTTTTCCCCCTTGAAACTCTTCGGGGGTCGCTGTTCTAAACTCATGACACAGGGGGGCGGACTTCGTCGAGCCTCCCTTGCATATTTATCTCGTCCCTTCCGAGAATCTCCTCCAAATCCTGGGCCTCCAAAAATGGTGCGGACCTCCCCTTGTATTTCTGGGGCTCGTTCCTGTGCCTGGGGTGCTCTGGGCTCGTTTTTTGGCCTTTGCCTTTCTTTCTTGACATAACGGCCTAGGTGCCCCTGGCGGATGAGCTCCTCAATTTCCTCTTTCAAGTGGATGCACTCTGCCGTGGTGTGTCCAATGTCTTTGTGGTATTGGCAGTATTTACTGGGGTCCCTCTTGGACCGATCCTTTCTCATTGGTGGGGGCTTCTTGAAGGGCACTCGATCTTCGTTGGTGACGTAAATATGCTCCCTGGTGTCAGTGAGGTTCGTATAGTAAGTATAGGTCGCTGGCCTATGATCACCCCCTCGTTTGGTTTTCCTCTGCTGGTCATCTCTCGACCCCTCATACGTCCTCTTCTTCTTAGCTATATTCGGCCCGTCGTTAATTGGGGGCTTTGCATGGGACTCCTCCTTTCCGGCCTTCAGGTTTGCGTGGCCATCCTCCACACGGATGTACTTCTGTGCTCTTTCATAGAAGTCGTCCAAGTCGGTGACTTCCCTCTTCAGCATGTTGTCCCACAACTTGCTCCCTGGGAGTACCCCAGCAGTAATGGCCATTTTTAACTCCCGGCGCGTCAGGCTCCCCACTTTCGCGGCCTCCATATTGAACCGGTGAATGTAGCTTTTTAGGCTCTCCTTTTCCCCTTGCTTCACGTTGGCTAAGCTGGTGCCTGGCATCGTGTAGTCCCGCACGGCATGGTGCTGCTGGAGGAACTCGTCAGAGAACTGCTGCCAGGACCTGATGGACCCCGGCCATAGCCTTTTGAACCATTTGTAGGCGGGTCCTTTCAGAGTAACAGCGAAGCAATGGCACCTGGCACCACTTCCAATCCCCCTCAATTTCATGAGATCGTTAAACGCATCCAGGTGGTACTTTGGATCCGTGCTCCCTTCGTAAGGGGTCATGTTAGGCTCCTTAAAATTGGCAGGGAGCCGGATTGCCTGGATTTCTCGCACGAAGGGTGACTCGTGGTCGAATTCTTCCTCAAAGGCCTGGCCACCCGACGCGGTGACAATCTTGCTCCGCAAGCTCCGCATCTCTGTGTCTAAGTCTTGCCTCCTTTTGCTGAGGGAGTCTCTTAGAGTGGACGGGCTAAAACCCGCCTTTCCCTTGCCTTCTCGAGGCGCCTCAGGGGGTGTGGTCCCTTTGCCTGCCCTTTTCCTGTTGATCTCCTCCCGCAAGTCTGGGGGCGTTCTTTTGGAGGTGACCTCATCCTCGCGTCGAGGGGCAGCAGTGGTTCTCGGCGTTGGCTTTTGGGCCTGCTTAGGCGGTTCGGGGTGATCACGTTGCTTCGTGCGGGGGGTGTTGCTAGTCGAGTGTCGGGTTCTTCCATCATCTACTGGCACAGTGGTCTCCACCCCACCCTTGCCCTTCTCCTTTCCCTTGGGCAAGGTTATGTGGATTTACCCTGCAGTAGGCCGTTAAGGACCTCTTGCATGTTCTCCAAGGTAGTTTCTAACCTTTGGTTTTTACGGTGGAGCTCACGTATCTCCTCTTCGTAAAATCGGGACTTTGAACTCGAGCTCACGGAGTGGACCCAGGGGTGTTTGTCTGGCCTATGGGTAGAAGGGCCCGGGTCTTGCCGGCCGGAGTTCGGTGCCCGTGGTGGTTTCGGAGGAGGGAACTCATCAGCGTGCACCGGTGGTGCTCTGGGAGGACTCCCCCCAGGTGGAGCAGCCGGTGACGAGGCCACCCTGTCTCCTCCTTGAACCTCAGGGTCTTTCGGGGGCTCCACGTCCCTGGGTGGAGGAGCGTCCTTCATGGAGGCCTTCAGCTGGACTCCGTTTAAGTGAACTTCGACCTCCTGCGTCTCCCTTAGTCGCTTCGAGCGTCTCGGCATCTTCTTCTTGTCGGAAATAATGGTGGAACAGTAGCTTAAAACTAACGTTCCCACAGACGGCGCCAAACTGTTGACGGTGAGAACTCGTCAACGAAGTTAAGTTGGAAAAATTATCGAATTGAAATTGCTAATTCGAAAGCTATGAAAACTTGAACAATGACTCAAGAACAATGGAATAACAACAATGGAGAATTCAGTATCTCATTCACACTAATGTCTCTGCTACAGTCAAATTTCCAACCCCCCCTTCAGGTGGCCTTGGAATTCAATTTATAGTAGGCTCTAATGGCCTTAGGTACATAGTGGTCCAGGGGACCAAGAGGTACAAACGTACTGTACTAGGGAAGTGGCTTCAGAGGTTGTGGCTGTACATCCCGTACAGGAGCAGGTGTCAGGAGGATGTCTCCACTACTTGTCTGTACCCCTTCCTGAGGCGCGGTAGCAGGCGTGTTGGCGCAGGAGGTAGTGGTGTCGGCTCTGACCTATGGCCGTAGACGTACGGACCACGATCCTCACTGGTACTGGCATCCGTACCTGGTACCTGGTCGTACAAACATGTCTCCTTTGACTCACACTAAGCATAGGGACTTTGAAGTGTGAAAAAGGGGATCTTCGGTGTCCGTATTGGCCGTGGCAATGAATATGGGTCTTGGGCCCATACACGTTAAGTCATGGGGCGTCGGCCTCCTGAGAAGATTATGGGCTGATGGACCTCCCGGGGCGTGCGTGCGTGGGACCTTGCACAGTCTCGCGCATGGGGCGCCGTAGACGGCCCCGTGGCCCCTATTGGCCTTGCGCATGGGACGCCGTAGACGGCCTCGCGACCCCCTCTTGGCCTCGCGCATGGGGCGCCGTAGACGGCCTCGCGGCCCCTCATGGCCCCGCCCATGGGACACCTTAGACGGCCTCGCGACCCCCTCATGGCCTCGTGCATGGGGCGCCTTAGACAGCCTCGCGACCCCCTCTTGGCCTCGCGCATGGGGCGCCGTAGACGGCCTCGCGGCCCCTCATGGCCTCGCGCATGGGACGCCTTAGACGGCCTCGCGACCCCCTTATGGCCTTGCGCATGGGGCGCCTTAGATGGCGTCGCGACCCCCTCTTGGCCTCGCGCATGGGGCGCCGTAGACGGCCTCGCGGCCCCTCATGGCCTCGCGCATGGGACGCCTTAGACGGCCTTGCGACCCCCTTATGGCCTCGCGCATGGGGCGCCTTAGACGGCCTCGCGACCCCCTCTTGGCCTCGCGCACGGGGCGCCTTAGACGGCCTCGCGACCCCCTCTTGGCCTCGCGCATGGGACGCCGTAGACGGCCTCGCGACCCCCTCTTGGCCTCGCGCATGGGACGCCGTAGACGGCCTCGCGACTCCCCCCTTGGCCTCGCGCACGGGGCGCCTTAGACGTCCTCGCGACCCCCTCTTGGCCTCGCGCATGGGACGCCGTAGACGGCCTCGCGACCCCCTCTTGGCCTCGCGCATGGGACGCCGTAGACGGCCTCGCGACCCTCTCTTGGCCTCGCGATCCCCTCATGGGACGCCGTATACGGCCTCGCGACTCCCCCCTTGGCCTCGCGCACGGGGCGCCTTAGACGGCCTCGCGACCCCCTCTTGGCCTCGCGCATGGGACGCCGTAGACGGCCTCGCGACCCCCTCTTGGCCTCGCGCATGGGACGCCGTAGACGGCCTCGCGACTGCCCCCTTGGCCTCGCGCATGGGACGCCTTAGACGGCCTCGCGATCCCCTCATGGCCTCGCGCATGGGGCGCCTTAGACGGCCTCGCGACCCCCTCTTGGCCTCGCGCATGGGGCGCCGTAGACGGCCTCGCGGCCCCTCATGGCCCCGCGCATGGGACGCCTTAGACGGCGTCGCGACCCCCTCATGGCCTCGCGCATGGGGCGCCTTAGACGGCCTCGCGACCCCCTCTTGGCCTCGCGCATGGGACGCCGTAGACGGCCTCGCGACCCTCTCTTGGCCTCGCGCATGGGACGCCGTATACGGCCTCGCGACTCCCCCCTTGGCCTCGCGCACGGGGCGCCTTAGACGGCCTCGCGACCCCCTCTTGGCCTCGCGCATGGGACGCCGTAGACGGCCTCGCGACTCCCCCCTTGGCCTCGCGCATGGGACGCCTTAGACGGCCTCGCGATCCCCTCATGGCCTCGCGCATGGGGCGCCTTAGACGGCCTCGCGACCCCCTCTTGGCCTCGCGCATGGGGCGCCGTAGACGGCCTCGCGGCCCCTCATGGCCCCGCGCATGGGACGCCTTAGACGGCGTCGCGACCCCCTCATGGCCTCGCGCATGGGGCGCCTTAGACGGCCTCGCGACCCCCTCTTGGCCTCGCGCATGGGACGCCGTAGACGGCCTCGCGACCCTCTCTTGGCCTCGCGCATGGGACGCCGTAGACGGCCTCGCGACTCCCCCCTTGGCCTCGCGCACGGGGCGCCTTAGACGGCCTCGCGACCCCCTCTTGGCCTCGCGCATGGGACGCCGTAGACGGCCTCGCGACCCCCTCTTGGCCTCGCGCATGGGACGCCGTAGACGGCCTCGCGACTCCCCCCTTGGCCTGGCGCATGGGACGCCTTAGACGGCCTCGCGATCCCCTCATGGCCTCGCGCATGGGGCGCCTTAGACGGCCTCGCGATCCCCTCATGGCCTCGCGCATGGGGCGCCTTAGACGGCCTCGCGACCTCCTCTTGGCCTCGCGCATGGGGCGCCGTAGACGGCCTCGCGGCCCCTCATGGCCCCGCGCATGGGACGCCTTAGACGGCGTCGCGACCCCCTCATGGCCTCGCGCATGGGGCGCCTTAGACGGCCTCGCGACCCCCTCTTGGCCTCGCGCATGGGACGCCGTAGACGGCCTCGCGACCCTCTCTTGGCCTCGCGCATGGGACGCCGTAGACGGCCTCGCGACTCCCCCCTTGGCCTCGCGCACGGGGCGCCTTAGACGGCCTCGCGACCCCCTCTTGGCCTCGCGCATGGGACGCCGTAGACGGCCTCGCGACCCCCTCTTGCCCTCGCGCATGGGACGCCGTAGACGGCCTCGCGACTCCCCCCTTGGCCTCGCGCATGGGACGCCTTAGACGGCCTCGCAATCCCCTCATGGCCTCGCGCATGGGGTGCCTTAGACGGCCTCGCGACCCCCTCTTGGCCTCGCGCATGGGGCGCCGTAGACGGCCTCGCGGCCCCTCATGGCCTCGCGCATGGGACGCCTTAGACGGCCTTGCGACCCCCTTATGGCCTCGCGCATGGGGCGCCTTAGACGGCCTCGCGACCCCCTCTTGGCCTCGCGCACGGAGCGCCTTAGACGGCCTCGCGACCCCCTCTTGGCTTCGCGCATGGGACGCCGTACACGGCCTCGCGACCCCCTCTTGGCCTCGCGCATGGGACGCCGTAGACGGCCTCGCGACTCCCCCCTTGGCCTCGCGCACGGGGCGCCTTAGACGGCCTCGCGACCCCCTCTTGGCCTCGCGCATGGGACGCCGTAGACGGCCTCGCGACTCCCCCATTGGCCTCGCGCATGGGACGCCTTCGACGGCCTCGCGATCCCCTCATGGCCTCGCGCATGGGGCGCCTTAGACGGCCTCGCGACCCCCTCTTGGCCTCGCGCATGGGGCGCCGTAGACGGCCTCGCGGCCCCTCATGGCCCCGCGCATGGGACGCCTTAGACGGCGTCGCGACCCCCTCATGGCCTCGCGCATGGGGCACCTTAGACGGCCTCGCGACCCCCTCTTGGCCTCGCGCATGGGGCGCCGTAGACGGCCTCGCGGCCCCTCATGGCCTCGCGCATGGGACGCCTTAGACGGCCTTATATTTTCTCTTGATGATATTATGAGCATCAACACTCTCCTTTATTCTTTCTAGGAGAGTAGATTGTAGGGTAATGTTGGCTAACTGGCCCACTACTAACTCAATCCCTGCACTGGTCATATCCCCTGCTTACTCCTTGGATATATGTCTCACGCTATACAACTGCCCTGGTCCTCTCCGACTTAGGGCATCAGCCACCACATTAGCTTTCCCTGGATGATAAAGAATATCACAATCATTGTCTTTCACCAATTCCAACCAACGCCTCTGTCTCACATTCAAATCCTTATGTGTAAAAAAGTACTTAAGGCTCTTGTGGTCTATATATATCTCCCACTTCTCTCCGTAGAGGTAATGCCTCCATACCTTCAATGCAAAAACCACAGCTGCCAACTCCAAATAATGGGTTGGATATCTCTGCTCATAATTGTAACGCCCCAAACCCCAGGGACCGTTATAGTGTGCCTTGTAAACAGTGCTAAACTCGCTAACCGAGTCATTTGGCCAAAATCGTGAACTAAGTATGATTAGCAGTTTAGGGATTAAAAACTTTGGTTAAGATGCAACGTTTCACTAGAACGTTTAATATATACATTGGGATCCCGAAAATATAGTTTCAGAGTTTATTACATAAAATATTTACAACAGGCCGTTCTAAGCGGCAAAACAGGGTTCAACCCTAGTTCCACTTTAAACCTCGGCCGTGGCGGACGAGCAGCTGCATATGTACACGTCATCACCTAAGCTCTCCAACTCAAGGGTGGTCTAGCTTCCTCTTGCCTTTACCTGCACCACGTAGCACCCGTGAGCCGAAGCCCAGCAAGAAAACACAAAAAAGCATGGTATAATATCAACAACGATCATAATAACCATTCAGGACTATCGGTCCAGGCAAATAGGTGACAATAGCCGAAAGTCACAATAATGAGCATCGCTCCCACTAGCCATGTGGCGATAGGGTCACCAGGGCTTAACTGATAAGTGATCCTTTCATAAGTTTGATTAGGACAGGTGCATGGTGAATGGTCACCAACATAACCTTCCTCCCGACTCTAGAGTCGTACAATGGATAGCGTCCCCTAGCCATGTGACAAACAGTCACCGGGGACATATACCTTGGCTATAAACATCTGGTCATAGACCAGGCAAGCGCTTATAACTTCTTCGACCCTAGGGTCGGTCTAGCATTAATGCCATAGAGCCATTCAATGCATGATTCTCGACTTTAGAGTCGGTCCTTGACTAGTCAGTGCCATACACAAGTAAGTCATGCCACCAAACATATACCACGTGTTCAATATCCATAAACAAGGTATTTAGCATGCTTACTAAATAGATACCAGTACAATTAGGACCATGTACAACCACAGAGGCTCAAGCTCTGAACAATATCATACTCAGTATACAAAGCATGTCCCAATCACATGTTTCTCATGCATCATATGCAATATATCCAGCAATCCAACATGCACCAATAACAGCCATGCATGTCATGTTTAATAGTCAACCAACATGCATCAAGAATAGCCATGCATGTCATACATAATAATCAACCAACATGCATCATAATAGCCATGCATGTCATATCCAAAAATCAACTAACATGCATCATTAATAGCCATGCATGTCACATATACACAGGGTGCAGTTTTCTTACCTCAATGTCGAGCTAGAACGATTTAAAGAACGACCCTTGAGAACGATCAACTTTTAGTCCTTTAGCGGTCACCTAGTCATAACCAAATATAAGGTATCATCAATAAAAATGATCAACATAAGTTCCCAAGTCAATATCTAGCCTCTGGAACAACAATCCCCACTTAACCGTGTACTAGGTTCAACCCCAAGGCCTATGGCTTGAATCCCCAAGCTAAAAACCCCATTCTGGCAAAAATGACCTTAAGGGTCGCGGCCTTCCTTGGCCATGCCGCGGCCCGCCCCTCAAACAGAGGCGCCCAAACCCAGCTTCCTCCAAGGGCCGCGGCTCTCCCTGGCCATGCCGCGTTTCAACCTCCAGTTCAGCCAAAATGACAACTCGCACACCAGATTTCTCCCCTGCGTTTTCCCTTAGAACCAGCCCCTCAAACCTGTCTCAAATCACAACTTAACACCCAATTCAACCACCAAACATCCTCTACAACTCACCCTCATCAAAACCCAAAGTTAACATCACCCAAACTTCCATTAATTCAAACTTTCTACAAGAGATTCACAAGTTAAAAGCTAAAACTCAAAACAGAGTATGAACCAGAAATTAATGGTTGAAACTTACCCCAAACACGATTTGAATCCTTCCCAATGGCTGAACTCAAGATAAACCTCCCCAAGCTTGACTCCCTAGCTTGATTCCTCAAGATAGGCTCTCAAAACTTGGAAAGAAAAATGAAGGAGAGTTTGTACGGGAAGAAAGGGAGAAGGATGAAGATAGACTCTGTTTTATTCTGTTTCCACAGCCTTCTAAAACTCCCTTAGGCTGATATAAATCCTTAAGGTCAAAAGACCATAATGCCCTTTAGCCAAATAAACCCCTCTAAAAGCTTCCGAGGGTAAAACCGTCCTTTCCCGCCTATCTCGTTAATTATAATTAACTCTCTCCAATTCCCGCCATTCTCAATATTCCCAAATACCAATAAATCACACCCCATTGCCCTTTAATTCCCGGTAATGCTCTAATCATTAAATTCACCCCGAGACTCACCCCGAGCCCCGAACTTAAACCCGTTATGACCAGACCGAACACTTACATCTCATGACCGTCTCATGTCGATTAGCTCGAACCAATCCACCTTATAATGTGGCTATATTAATTAATCACAATCACGCACCCAAAATAAACAATTACGCCCACAGTGGCCAAATTACCAAAATACCCTCACAATAATAAATACTCCCATATGCATGCATTCACCATCATATAATAATATAATTCACATAAACATGCATATAATCATTAAATACTATAATAAATCAATTATGGCCCTCCCGGCCTCCTAATCAAGGTCCTAAACCTTATTAGGAAATTTGGGGCATTACAATAATCCTTTAACTGTCATGATGCATAGGAAATCACCTTCTCTGCCTGCATAAGAACACAACCTAGCCCCTGCCTCGAGGCATCGCAGTAAACCATAAACTTCTCCTGACCAGTCGGAAGACTCAAGACTGGGGCGGTAATCAAACACCACTTTAACTCTTGGAAGTTGTTCTCACATTTATTTGACCATGTAAACTTCTGGTTCTTACGTGTTAATTCTGTCAATGGGGATGATATTCTTGAGAATCCTTCCACAAATTTGCTGTAATAGCCTGCCAGCCCAAGGAAGCTTCTAATCTCGGAGGCATTCCTTGGCCTTGGCCAGTTCTTAACAACTTCAATCTTAGCTGGGTCTACCTTGATCCCATCTCTACTAACGATATGACCTAAGAATGTCACCTATGGTAACCAGAACTCACACTTCTTAAACTTCGTAAATAGCTTATGTTCTCTCAGTCTCTGCAAGACCAACCTGAGGTTTTGCTCATGCTCCTTGTATGCCCTAAATATCCACGGGTTATTAGCGAGCTGGAAAAGGTCATAATTTTATCCGCCATGTGGAAGCCACCTACCCGGAGCTGCTGTTACGAGTCTCCACCTCTCTAGCCCGAGCTAGTCAAAGGGTTAGTAAGAATACTCGAAGACATCGGGTCAGTAGTGTGGACACCACGAGCTGGAACTACATTAAGCTCGAGGTGCGGCATAGAACTGACACCCCCGACCATTTATGAAGTCAACCACGCAATGTAACTGTGCGCATATCAGACATCGCATGTCTACTCCATTCCTGAATTCTTGGACACGCAGCATAAACGTGCGTGTTTAGGCACCCCACGACTGGTTTGGGCCATGCGGCCCATTATCCCCCTTACCTATTGATTAGACAACACTTCATTGTCAAGTTTTAGGAATTTATCATAAGTGTCACAGAGGTGACATGATGGGTAAGAAGGTCACGGGATGACCCCCTTTACCAAGACCCAGGTATCCTCTCCCTATAAATATGGAGACCCTGGGCGTTGCAAGGGGTTGGGTCTTATTTTTGTAAAGAAACACCCTATAAGGAATACTCAAGAAATATCAATAATATCGACTGGTGGACTAGAGGGATTTTAACCTTCGAACCACCTAAAAGGAAAGGAGTGATAATCTTCCCACCATACCAATTTCGCCAGTTTAGAATATAAATATTTGCATATTACGGTTCACTATTTAGCACTAATCCATCCCGTTCATTCGTATAATTATCTGTTGGCGAAGAACCGCGTCAACAGTTTGGTGCTTTCATTGAGAGAATTTAGATTGGTGCTATTGCAGAAACCCAACCATGGTAGTTACTCGCTCGAGGCATGGTAATGAAGCGGATCAACGTGATGGGAAGGAGGCCCACCATGCCACCATATCCGATGAGCAAAACCCCAAGGTTCAGCAGCGACTGGGAAAGGAGCCAATGGGCCAGGGCGACACTGCAAGTTCAGCTCCTCGACCGCCAAATCTGAACCTGGATTTCTACACAGTGATAGAAATGGAAAATGCACAGTTGAGAAGTCATCTGTCGAAAGCAAACAAGCAAATCGAAGAGGTCTTGGCCTGATTACCCCCTCTTACAACCGACGCTAACGTCGGAAAGAGGCATAGTGGGACTCATAAGTCCCGCCAGGGTAACCGATCCAGGCCCATCCAGTCGATCAGAACCTCGACTCCGAATTCTACTCCCACGTCACACCACCAGGAAGCTGTGTTTGAGGAACTTCCTAGGGCCGATCAACAATTCAGCTGATCGGTCCGGACCTCAACTCCTAGCTCAATTCCACCCTCGAGTGCACCCAGGAGAGCCTGAGGCAACTTGCGAAGGAGATCCGGGGAGGGCTCACGATGACAGCCCGCCCCAGCCAACCATCCCGCACCACGGTCAAACTGCCGGGCGCAGGACGTGGGGAATGGTAG
Source organism: Humulus lupulus (assembly GCF_963169125.1). Taxonomy (NCBI): domain Eukaryota; kingdom Viridiplantae; phylum Streptophyta; class Magnoliopsida; order Rosales; family Cannabaceae; genus Humulus; species Humulus lupulus. The sequence goes on along the minus strand of NC_084800.1, from coordinate 182,570,196 downwards.
AGTGGAGCGGCCGCGACCTAGCTTAATCCGCCCTGACGGGACTAGGATCACGTCACCAGTTAGGCATCCCCTGTCACCAATAAGATACCCATCTCCTCCCCGTCCAGTCAGAGACATTCTGGCTCATGGGAGCAGCAGGAGAAATCCTCTTTCCGTCGGACCTTCCCATCGCAGCCGAGTGCACGGGGAAATCCCGGGTCCTCACCCTCAGCGGCGGGCTCCGAGTTTTTCAAACGGGAGTTACTGGACCGGGAGTCATCGAAGTGACATGTTCGGCGAAGACCTACGCCATCGTTTGAGTTCGGCTTAAAGCCCTCGAGCCACCTCGAGGGCCGACCTTCGAGATCGCCTCAACTCTCAAAGAGGAGATCCAGCAAGAAATGGTAGTCGTGCTCACCAAGGGGAGGGTCTGTCGGAAGTACGTGATAGCGGGAATGTCCCACATAACCTAGCTCAAGCTAGGAGGGACAATAACTCGCCTAACACTTACAATGGAACTAGAGCTGTTGAACAGGCCCAGAACAACCAAGGAAGTAAGGACCAAACCCTAGCGCGTCTAGCTCAAATGGAATACCTGATGAAGAAGCTCTTATCAGAAAAAGAAAAAGATGAGTACGACTCGGGGGACGAACTCAAGCTCTTCGCCCCCAGCATAGCAGCCACGGCGTATCCACCTGGTTTTCGTATGCCTCACTTGTCCAAATTTGATGGAGACGGGGACCCGTCAGATCATTTGGGTATGTTCAACACCCTGATGATGGCCCACAACATCGGTCCCAAGCTAAGGTGTTTAATATTTCCTTCCACCTTGACTGGGCCGGCCAGGCAATGGTTCAAGCAGAATAAAAAGCAGTCCATCAGCTCATGGAAAACCTTTTCTGCCGACTTCAAGAGGGCATTCCAAGCTTCTCAGGCTGCCCGCGTCAAAGCTGACACCCTGGCAAACGTAAAGCAGAAGCCTGAGGAACCTTTGAAAGCTTACCTGAGCAGATTTACTAACGTCGCGGCTCGATCCAGAGACGCGGACGATAGTTCCAAGCTTATGGCCTTGAGGACTGGGATCCTCGTTGGGGGCAGACTCTGGAAAGAGATACAAAGAAAAGGTGTCAGCACCATGGACGAGTTTCTAAACAAGGCCCAGGGATGGATAAACCTGGATGAGGCACAAGCATCGGTTGCGGGAACCAGCCAAGCCTTTGATCAACCCGCTGGAGTGGGAACGGATGTCGTGAAAGCAACCCAAACCATTACACAGAATAACCAATTGGGTGGAGGCAAGAGAAAAGGGAGCAGCGAGGGCGGCCAACACGGCTCGAAGAAGAACAAGCCCGTAGAAAAGTTTAAGCTAGTCTACGTGACTTATACCGAGCTCACAAACACTAGGGAGAACATTTTCCTGGAAAACTCTACTCGCCTTCCTTGGAAGAAGCCGGAGCCTTTGAAGCACCAGAAGGCTAAGCGGGACCCCTCCAAGTTTTTTCGATTCCACAATGACATTGGCCACAACACTGACGATTGTAGGCATCTAAAGGATGAGATCCAAACTCTCATCAGAGCCGGACCCTTGGCTCAGTATGCGCGGAATAGAGTTCCCACCGGTCAACAAGCTCCAGAAGCTCTGATAAGTCAGTCCGGGTCTCGGATAAATCAGGACACCCCTCCTCCTGTGATAGGAGGAGAGATCTCCATGATCTCTGGAGGCCCCCATCTGGCCGGCACGAGCAGAGGTGCCCAGAGGAGATATGTAAACAAATTGAAAGCTCATAACGGAGTGGAGTTCGTCCCAGAGCAGCATCTACCCAAACAATAGTGACTGGAGAGGCAACCAATCATATTCACCGAGGAAGATGCCAGTCACTTCCAGCTCCCCCATAACGACCCTCTGGTCATAGCCGCCCAACTCGCCAACCAGAGAGTTAGGAGGATACTGGTCGATAATGGGAGCTCGGTGAACCTGTTGTTCTGTTCTACGCTGGAAAAGATGGGTTTATCTGTCACCGAGTTGAAAGCCACCTCCATGATGCTATATGGATTTTCTGGAGAAGGGTCGGCAGCAATAGGAACAATCGAGCTAGTGATCACCTTGGGAGAGGGACCCCGGACTATCTCAAAACTCCTCGAGTTTGTGGTCATCGATTGTCCTGCAGCGTACAATGCTATTTTGGGCTGACCTACATTGATAGCATTTGAAGCTATAACCTCCATCCGCCACCTCGCACTAAAATTCCCCTCTTCCACGGGGATATGCACGATCTGAGGTGATCAGCTCGCTGCCAGGGAATGCTATAGCATTTCTATGAAAGGAAAATCAAGACCCAAGCAGCAGATGATGACCATCCGGGACGGGAATGAGGAATCTTAGGAAATTGTACCTAGTCCTGAGACAGAAAAACCTCAGAATGCCAGAGGGGAGGGTATCATCTTAAATAATGATATCGACCCCAGAGTAGGCGAGGATAGATCCGAGCTCCAGGCCATCGAAGAGCTCGAGGAGGTAAATATCGACCCACAAGACCCCTCGAAGGTGGTGAAACTCGGGAAAAACCTATGTAGTGAAAGGAAGGCGGAGCTGATTAGGTTTCTGCAAGAAAATCTAGAAGTGTTCGCCTGGTCTCATGGAGACATGATAGGGATCAGCCCGAGAGTCATCATACACACCCTCCACTTGGATAAAAACATGCCTGCAAAGTCCCAGAAAAAAGGCGCCCAGGAACGACCCAATCTGAGGCCCTAGAGGAGGAAGTAGCCCGGCTCTTAAAGTGCGGCTTTATCCGCGAAGCAAAATTCCCGATCTAGGTCGCCAATCCTATGTTGGTCCCGAAGCCCAACGGGAAATGGTGGACCTGCATCGACTTTTCCGATCTGAACAAAGCCTGCCCCAAAGATTGCTTCCCCTTGCCAAGGATTGACCAATTGGTAGATGCCACGGTGGGGCACGAGCTCATGTCTTTTATGGATGCATACTCGGGCTATAACCAGATCTCCATGAATCCCGCAGACCAGGAACACACTAGCTTCATGAACCCAACTAACGTTTATTGTTACAAGGTCATGCCTTTCGGGCTGAAAAACGCAAGAGCTACGTACCAGAGGTTGGTAAATAGGATGTTTACCAATCCGATCAGGAAAAATATGGAAGTGTATGTTGACGACATGTTGGTCAAGTAAAAAACTGCCGATAACCATGTCTCCGATCTGGAGGAATGCTTTAAGATTTTGAGGGAATATGGCATGACGCTAAACCCCCAAAAGTGTACTTTCAGGGTTGCGTTAGGAAAATTCCTGGGTTTCATCATCAATACCAGGGGAATAGAAGCGAACCCCGATAAGATCAGGTCGCTACTCGAGATGCCCTCACCCGGGTCGCGAAAAGACGTTCAAAGTCTGACAGGAAGGGTGGCGGCCCTTAATCGGTTTATTTCTAAATCTACCGACAAGTGTTTGCCATTCTACAACCTGCTCCGGGGAAATAAAAAATTCGAGTGGACTGAGGAATACGAATGTGCCTTCCTCGAGCTAAAAACACATTTAGCCGAGCCACTTGTATTATCCAAACCAACGGCATGAAAACCTCTTTTCCTTTACCTAGCTGTCATGGAAGATGCGGCTAGCGCCGTACTAGCCGGGAAGAAGACCAGTCTCAAAAGCCAGTCTATTACATCAGCAAGAGGCTTCTCAAAGCTGAATCCCGGTATTCGTTGATGGAAAAGATGGCCTTCTGCCTTATGACGGCCTCCCGAAAGCTCGAACCGTATTTCCAGTCACACTCAATACACGTCATAACCGATCAGCCTTTAAGGCAGGTTTTGCAAAAACCTAAAGCATCGGGACGTCTGTTGAGGTGGGCTATCGAGCTCAACCAATTTGAGATACTGTACATACCACGAACTCCTATAAAAATCCAGGCCCTGGCTTATTTTGTGGCAGAATGCACAGTGTTCCGAGAAGACCCGGTGGAAGAATCAGCTCAAGCCTCATGGAAGGTCTTCGTAGATGGCTCGTCTAACGAGAACGACTCTAGGGCTCGAATCATATTGATATCCCCAGAGGGACATCGATTCCACTCGGTGTTACGATTCGTATTCAAAGCGTCCAACAATGAGGTCGAATACGAAGCTTTATTGGTTGGGCTAAGGGTGGCCCAGGAGCTGAGGGCCAGCTCCGTCCAATGTTACAGCGATTCCCAGCTTGTGGTAAACCAAGTGTTAGGAGAATACCAAGCACGGGGAACCAAGATGGCTGCTTACCTGACCAAGGTAAAGAAAGAGCTATCCGCATTTGAGCACGGCTCAATCGAGCAGATACCTCGGGAGCAGAATGCCAACGCAGACGCCCTGGCAAAGCTCGTTACCTCTGGGGAGGCAGAGACTTTGGGGCTGGTGCCGGTAGAGTTCTTGGAAAGACCAAGCATAAAGGAAATCGGGGCGGAGGTCGAGATGATCGATGCCAGACCGACTTGGATGACTCCCATCCTCGAGTATCTCACAGCAGGGAAGTTACCCGAGGGGCGAAATGACGCAAGGAGGGTACTTTACCAGGCTCCGAGGTACACAGTGATAGATGGGATATTATACCGGCGTGGCCTCTCTTTACCTCTCCTGCAGTGTGTTCTGCCAAGCAAGGTGAAGACCATTTTGCAGGAGGTGCATGAGGGCTTTTGCGGAGATCACGCTGGGCGGAAAAACCTGGCCCTGAAGATATTAAGGCAAGGGTATTATTGGCCCACTCTGTCAAAGGACTCGATTTCCTACGTCCAAAAATGTAACAAGTGCCAGCGATTTGCCGCAATTGCACGGGCTCCTCCGGTTGAGCTGAAGATGATCTCGTCCCCGTGGCCGTTCGCGGTCTGGGGGATTGACCTGGTTGGTGCCCTCCCCACTGGAAAAGGAGGAGTTTGCTACGCGGTGGTGGCCATCGACTATTTCACAAAGTGGGCAGAAGCAGAGCCCCTGGCGACGATCACTTCAAAGAGGGTCCTTGACTTTGTGGTCAAGAATATTGTTTGCCGATTCGGGCTGCCAAAGAAGATCGTATCAGATAACGGAATGCAGCTTGATAGCGACCTTTTCACCGAATTCTGCGAGAGGCACTACATAGTTAAAAGCTTCTCCTCCGTGGCCTATCCCCAGGCCAATGGGCAGGTCGAGGCTGTCAACAAGATGCTAAAAGCAAGCCTTAAGAAGAGACTGGATGAAGCCAAGGGAGTTTGGCTCGAACAGCTCCCCCAGGTACTGTGGGCATATCGGACCTCGCATCGAACTTCGACGGCTCACACTCCTTTCTCCCTGGCTTTTGGGAGTGAGGTCGTCCTTCCTGTCGAAGTAAAGGTAGCCTCGCACAGGGTCTAGACATTTGACCAAGACCGGAATGACAAATTGCTCTGCGCGTCTCTCGACCTAATTGACGAAAAATGAGAAGCTTCACAACTGCAGCTCGCGCATTATCAACAAAAGATCACTCGTTATTTCAACTCAAAGGTCAAGAAACACGTCTTTAGCGTAGGCGAACTAGTACTCAGAAGAGTCTTCGTAGCCGGTAAGGATCCCAAGGATGGAGTGTTGGGACCAAACTGGGAAGGGCCCTATCAAATAACAGAGGTCGTAAAAGAAGGAACCTTTAAGCTAGCTCGGCTCAATGGAGAAGCAGTCCCACAGACTTGGAACGCTATACACCTGAAGAAATATTATCAGTAATATCTTTGTAAGGCTTAATTAGAAAAGCCACCTTTGTTAATTAAATAATGAGAGAGAGTCTTTTCGCGGTGTCATATATGTTTGTAATGTCAAGTAACCACGAAAGGTCCTTTCCTGATTACTTGGGGGGCATATATCCAAGATACAACCAGGCCCAAAAACTTAGAGGTCGCAGTTATGGAACCCCGTCGACATGAAGAACTGGTCCTTGAAGTCGTTGGGGTGGCTGGGCAACTCGATGACTATGGCAGAATGGGAAAACGGGTCAAGTAATAGAACCCGTCGCCTCGCCCCCATTGATCCGGGCTGGCTTTGAGGCAGAAGAAATAGAGAATGTTCGCTGGTGTAGGGACCTCCCATTCCTGCTTCAGGAACAGGTACCTCAGCCCCGCTAACAGGCAGTAGGAGTTAGGGGGGAGTTGAACGGGGGCCAGCTTCACGAAGTTCAGGAAGTCCACGAAGTACTGGCCCAGGGGAAGAAAGGCCCCGGCCTTGAGGTGTTCATCGCTCCAGGCCGTGAACTCCTCGTCGAGCGGTGCGCAGCTCCGCTCGCCCTCAAGGGGAGGACGAGCAACAAGAGCGCTTGTTCCTATTTCGATGTTGTGGGAAAGCAGGATCTTGTTGACCTTCCCTTGAGTTGTAACCTTCGAGGAAATCCCCTCGGCCTCGAAGAAGGCTTCAGGTCCAACCTCGACCTCTTTCTCCACGTGGGACCGAAGTGGGGGATAGGGGAATCTGCTACCACCTCCTTCCCCTTGCTGGCCTACTGGGATGACGAGCCGGCGGCACTCTTCTTGGGCATGTTCTTCCTGGGTCCCATCTGGTCGCCTAATAAACAAAGATGAAGAAAATTTAGAAAGGCGACCTAAAAATAAGAAAGGGAATCTAGCGCGAGGAATGATTTTCCTTACACGGGCTGAGGTAATCTTAGCCCGCGGTGAGTGAGGCCACGCGGTTCTATGAACACGCACCTATGCTCCCAACGGGTCCCCGATTGCTTGGGATCCGTGTGTCAGGAGGGTCAAGATAATTGTAACGCCCTACTTCCTTAGAGCCGTTACTAAGTGAGTTTAAAAACGTGCATTCAACTCGCTAATCGAGGTTTTAGGTCAAATAGTGTTATTAAGCCATAAACAAAGTAGAAACTTTAGAAATAATTCCATTTCATTGAAAATCATAAAAGTTTAACGCTTGGGATCCCAAAACACAGTTTAGAAATATCTACAACATATAAATTGAACCAAGTCGACTAAACGACAAAATCTAGGTTTATTTACAATCATCTCTCAAAATCCACTGGCTGTGGCAGCCAGGCAGGCCAAACATGTACACGCCGCTTCATGCCTGCTACACCCATGGTTGGTTGGCTTTCTCCTTACCCTTACTTGCACCACAGAGCATCTGTGAGCCAAAGCCCAGCAAGAAAACCCATAACAGATAACATATGCAAAACATACACCAAGTACATAAACTGGCCATCAATAGGCTAAACACATACGGCCTAGCCGTCCCAGGTGCCTTACCAGATCCTGGGTTCGCGGTCCACACCGTGAGGATATCCCAGGTATCCTTTAAGGACTCGCCCTGGCAACTTGCACTCCACGTGCTCAACGCTGCTCCCGGCCCCTTGCCGTACTCGGCCTTGCACTCAACGTGCCTAACACCGTTTCTGGCCCTTTGTCGTTTCCAGACCCTGCCGACCTCGGTCTACACCATTCTCGGCTCTTCCCGATCATTCACATAATTGCATTCATAGCATAATAAACAAGTACATAATACTAGCAAATTCAATCAAAGGGCTACGCCCTGCAATTCAAACGCATTGGGCTCAGCCCTGCATACTAGCTCTATGGGAATAAGGGTTTTCTTACCTGAGTCCCGAGCTCTCCGAGCACCGATATCCCGAGCACAGTCCTCTAACTTGAGCCTCGCTGAAACCCTAGTCACAACACATTAACAATATCCATCCATCAAGTTCTAATCCATTAAATAACTTTGAGCCATATCTCTAACCTCCGGGACCTTGAACTCTATCAATTCGGGTGATAAAACCCATCCCAAGCCTTAACCATGAGTTCCCAAGCCTAAACACACTTAAAATCTCAGACTGGCACCAAGAGCCGCAGCCCTACCCACAAGCGCCACGGCTAGCCTCGAAACAGAGGCTAGCATCTCCCTGAAGCACACACGGGCCACGGCGCGCTTGGCCAAGCGCCGTGGTGCGCATCAAACATCTCAGCCTCCCATGGCCGCACGCGCACACGGGCCGCAGCCCTAGCCTCCAACCCAGAAATCTTCATCATTTTTCTGCGTTTTTTCCCCAAACCAATTCACCTAAAACTTAACTAACAATCCCAGATTATCACCACAAAAGTTCTAACACAGTCTCAACATCAAAACCTATCAAGAACCAGCTTCAAAACTCAACCAAGCAATCAAGAACATCCCAAACTTAGCTAACATGCAATCTCTAATAACCAGCAGAAATTCTAAACATAATCTTTATAATTAAAGCCTACCCTTGCTGGATTAAACCTCAGAACCAGCTCCTTATGCTCCAAGCTTCAAGCTCCCCTAAATCCCAGCTGCAATTCCTTAGCTTCAAGTTGATTTCCACAAGTTTTCCTTGCAAAGCCTTAGAGGAAGATGAAGAGAAGTAAACCAAGTGATGAGGGAAAGATATGGGTCGGTTTCTATGTGTTCTAAACTATTCCAAGTTTTGTTTTATTTAACTAAAGCTTCAAGGTTACCTCAAGGCTCGGGGTACCAAAACATCCCTGAGGGCAAAATGGTAAATTTTCCCCAGTATTCCCTCCTAGACATTGTAACCTCAAATATATCTCCAAATATTTATTTCCATAACCCGATAACCCCATCTAACAACTAATGCCCAAATTACCCCTCGACTCGCCCCGAGTCGGATTCTCAACCCCGTTGTGACTTTCTGGCTAACCGCTCCCCAGGACTGTCTCAGATCATGCTACACAGAAATACATCACATACATATTGCATTTAACACATTTATACCCCTAATATCCAAACGGGGCCCCACATGCACATTTAAGTCAACTAAACATGCATCATTATCATATATTCGCATAAATTCACATATTAACATATTAAATCATTTATTGCCCTCCAGGCACACTAATCAAGGCCCTAAGCCCTATTAGCGAATTCGGGTAGTTACAATAATGCTTGCCTTGGAGGGAAAGTTTCAAGAAGCAAATTCACCTGGGAAGCGTGGCCCCTAAGCTACCCAGTTTTGCACCACAGAAATTTTTCGCCTTCCCCTCTCCAAACAGGCATTTCAAGAGATTATCCAGAAAGGTCACCCCAGAATTATCTTGTCCTATGTGTCATATTCCTAAGCATTTTCTCCTATGGTCAATACCCCTAGGATAAAATCCTACGCACAAAATATCAGCCAAAAAGAAAAAAAAAACAACCTACAGTGTGCGACTAAGAAAGAAGTTTACATAAACAAAGAAAAACGGAAACATTTAAACGTACAGCAGGCAGAGGACTTACAGAGGTTTTTGCTGTGTGAAAATCGAAAAGGGCGTAGGAAACGGAATCCTGGTGGAGCCTTCAGAACTGGAGTCACGGAGAAATCCTTGTGTTTGGAACTCAGAGACTTATGGAATGATAATCGGAAGGAAAAAGGCTTCTGAGGGTAAGAAGAGAGAAGATGAGGAAAAATTTTCAAATAAAGGGTGGCTCGTGCAAAAGGTGGCCAACCTTATATATACGTAAAAGGCAAAGGAGCGAGGACCGTTCGATCGTCTTAATGCGAGATACGAGGGTCACAACTCGAAAGACGAAACGACGGCCGAAGGTAGGCTAGGCCATTTAATGGGATTCTCGGAAGACGGACTGTCACCAACCACGATGTTCCACGTATCCGATACCAGTGCAATAGGCGGGACATGAAGAGTCGAAAAGGAAGCCTAAAAGCCCCCACTGTGGCCACAGGTGGCATCATGTGCCATGAGCAGGGGCTTGGGGGGAAAATGTATGCCCTAAATATCCACGGGTTATTAGCGAGCTGGAAAAGGGCATAATTATATCTGCCATGTGGAAGCCACCTACCTGGAGCTGTTGTTATGAGTCTCCACCTCTCTAGCCCGAACTAGTCAAAGGGTTAGTAAGAATACTCGAAGACATCAGGTCAGTAGTGTGGACACCACGAGCTTGAACTACATTAAGCTCGAGGTGCGGCATAGAACTGACACCCCCGACCATTTATGAAGTCAACCACGCAATGTAACTGTGCGCATATCAGACATCACATGTCTACTCCATTCCTGAATTCTTGGACACGCAACATAAACGTGCGTGTTCAGGCACCCCACGACTGGTTTGGGCCATGCGGCCCATTATCCCCCTTACCTATTGATTAGACAACACTTCATTGTCAGGTTTTAGGAATTAATCATAAGTGTCACAGAGGTGACATGATGGGTAAGAAGGTCACGGGATGACCCCCTTTACCAAGACCCAGGTATCCTCTCCCTATAAATATGGAGACCCTGGGCATGGCAAGGGGTTGGGTCTTATTTTTGTAAAGAAACACCCTGTAAGGCATACTCAAGAAATATCAATAATATCGAGTGGTTGACTAGAGGGATTTTAACCTTCGAACCACCTAAAAGGAAAGGAGTGATAACCTTCCCACCATACCAATTTCGCCAGTTTAGAATATAAATATTTGCATATTACGGTTCACTATTTAGCACTAATCCATCCTGTTCATTCGTATAATTATCTGTTGGTGAAGAATCGCGTCAACACTCCTCCTCTGACTGTGAATAAATCAAGATATCATCAATGAAGACTATCACAAACTGGTCCAAATAGTCCTTGAACACTCTGTTCATTAGGTCCATAAAAGTTGTCGGGGCGTTAGTCAAACCAAATGACATAACGAAAAACTCATAGTGCTCATATCTAGTACGAAAAGCTATCTTGGGTATGTCTTCATCCTTAATTCTCAACTGGTGATAACCATATCGAAGATCTATCTTTGAGAATACCATTTTACCTTGCAGTTGATCAAATAAGTCATCTATCCTTGGTAGAGGATACTTTTTCTTGATGGTCAACTTATTCAGTTCTTTATAGTCTATACACATCCTTAACAAATCGCCCTTCTTCTTCTTCACAAATAACATCGGCGCACCCCATGGTGAGAAACTGGGTCTAATAAAACCAAGATCCAACAACTCCTGTAACTGTACCTTGAGCTCCCTCAACTCTGCTGAGGCCATTCTGTAAGGTGCCCTAGACACTGGCTCTGTTCCTGGTGCCAGCTCAATAACAAAATCAATCTCTCTACGCGGTGGCAACCCTGGTAAATCCTCTGGGAACACATCCAGGAATTCACATACCAACCTAGTCTCCGATGGTCCCACTGGCATGACCTGTGTGGTATCCACCACATTGGCTAGGATTCCTATGCAGCCTTTCTGTAATAGGTCCCTAGCCCTTAATGCTAAAATCATAGGCATTCGGGGTCCATGCACAGTGCCAACAAATACGAAAGATTCCTCATCCTCAGGTTCAAAAGTTACCATCTTCTTTTTACAATCAATGGTTGTTCCATATCTAGTTAACTAGTCCATTCCCATAATCATGTCAAAATTGGTCATGGCTAACTCTATCAAATCAACCGATAATTCCTTACCATCTACCATCACTGGTAAAGACCTAACCCATCTCTTGGAAACCACCAACTCCCCAGTGGGCAATAATGTCCCAAATCCCACAGCATAAAACTCACAGGGCCTACACAAACTATCAACAACCCTACTAGATACATAAGATTGTGTAGCACCAGAATCAATTAGCACAGAATAAGATATGCCAGCACTAGAAAGCTGACCTGTGACCACTGAAGTCCTAGCCTCAGCCTCAGCCTCAGCCTCAGCCTCAGCCTCAGCCTCAGCTTGTGTCAACGCAAATACTTAGGCTGGAATCGAACTGTGTGGCTTCTTGGATTATTCTTTCTTCAGTCTTGGACAATCCTTCTTAAGATGCCCCAGAAGTCCACATACAAAATAGGCCTTCGCCCGACACTCACCCAGATGATGTCTCCTACATCTGGTACATTCTGGATATGTCTTCCAGTTCCCGTTGCCACCCTAGTGGGCAATCTGAGCACCCTGTGGCCTCCTATCAGGTCTAGGAGCTGAACTGGTGTCCGGAGTCTTCCTTTTCTTATCACTGGGGCCTCCGCCCTTAGAAGGGAGGTCCCATCCTTATCATATCTCTCTTGGTTGCATTATCACGCCAGATCTTATTCTCAGTACCCTCTGCAGTAAGGGCTCTTTCCACTACCTGAGGGTATGTCGTCACTCCAGGTACAGTGGTAATTCTGACATCCCGGGCTATCATAGGCTGCAGCCCCTAAAGGAATCTTTCCTTCCTTGTCCCATCTGTGGGCACCAATTCTGGAGCTAACTTGGCTAACCTGTTGAATTTCAGGGCATACTTGGTCACCGACATATTCCCCTGCAAAATTTTACTGAACTCCTTAGCCTTTGCGGCTTTAACAACCTCATTGTAATACTTTTCATTGAAGAGGGTTTTAAACTCTTCCCATCCCATTGTGGTTACGTTCCTAGTTTGGGATACCACCTCCCACCAGATCCGGGCATCTTCCCGAATCATATATATGGCACAGGCCACTCTTTAATTGCCTACAACTCTCATGAAGTCCATAATAGAAGTAATCATGGCCATCCACTGTTCTGCCTTAAGTGAATCTGCCCTACCCTAAAAAATTGGAGGATGCTGCTTCCTGAACCGCTCATATACCAACTCCCAGTGGTTCTCCAACTCTGTCTGCTGTTGTACGGCCGATACTGGAACAGTAGATGGGGCCCCTGATGCAGCGTTCCCAGCCGGAACTTGCTGTTTCCTCAATTGTAGTATCTCTTCATTTTGTCTCTGCAGTTGAGCCTGCAAGTCTGCAAGCACCTGTTACCAGTTCTCAGGGGCCGGGGGAGGGTTCTGACCCTGATCATTACTTTCGGCCTGATTCCCAGCGCTGGCTGGCTCATTAGATTGCCCTGGAAGCATACTTCTAAGTCTATTTGTAATCAATGACTCAACTTATCAAGCAGTAATAACAGTATCTCACATCAACCCACGATTCAAAACCGATCGAATAAGCATCCACATGCATTGACAATGCTAATAAGCATCCCTATAGTTCTCATACAATAACCATGCTAATAAGCAGAGAAATTCACGATATCACTTAAACAAGACGCTAATAAGCATATTCTTGGCATGCATAACCACTTAGCAATTCTAATAAATATTTTCCTAAGCATGTAACGGCGCTGATAAGCATCCTCTATCCTGGGTAAACATACAGCAGCGCTAATAAGCGTTTCTAACATTCATCAAGTTTAATGACGTGAATAAGCAATCCTATAGCATTTACTAATACCTATCATGTTAATAAACACGTTCTCAACCTACATACAATAGTCAAGGATCAGGCCCTATTAGAATAACTCATGCTTCTTATTTAGACTACAAGATAAAGCACACATAATTCATTTAAGAAAACATACACATAACTATATTAATAGTTACCCAACCTTGAGTCGAGCTTGTCTTTAGCAGTGAATGTACATGCCCAGTCCAACATCAGGAACCCTTAAACCTTGGCTGCTCTGATACCAAGTTCTAATGCCCTGCTAATTAGGGTCTGTTACCAAGTGTGTTAAAAACCAGTGCTGGACTTGCTAAACAAGTCATTTGGACTAAACATGCGATTAAGCCACTAAAGGTTTAGGCATTAAAATTTTCGGTCAACTCATAAGTATTTTCATTAAGTTAAAAGCATATTCTTTGCACGGGATCCCCAAAATCATCAGTTTAAAAGTTGATTACAACACTCAAGTTACACAATAAGCCGACCTAGGTGGCAAAAGATGGGTTTAACCCTAGTTCCCTTGAGCATCTCGACTGTGGTGGTCGAGCGGAATGCATATGTACATATCACTGCTATTGCCCTCCGACTCATGGTTGGTTGAGCTTCTCTTTCCCTTTACCTGCACCACAAAGCACCTGTGAGCCAGAAGACTAAGCAAGAAAACATATTTAACAGTTCACAGAATAAAATTCCTATCAAGCAGTAATAACTGAAGCTGGTGTGTTCATTAAGCAAGCTGGTAACCATGGAGTCACACAAGTGTGTATCACACTTTCTTTCAAGTTGTTGGCATCCGAGCCAGTCAAGCGCATGTCGCACTCCCAAGGTGGCCCAACCATGGTGGCCTACACTCCTCATGCACTATGCCAATCTTAGCTTATAAACTACGGCCCTTAAGCCCTTGACTTATAAGTCAAGCCACCACGTGCCTCCAACTTATAAGTTGAAGCCTTGGGACTCTCAACTTATAAGGCGAGTCTCCCGGAGTCCAATAAACTCTCAACTAATAAGTTGATCCTCACTTAACATCTTAATAACTCTCTGGTTTATAAACCAAGCTTCACGGTCACAACAGACAATCACACATTTCATATAGCATACATATCAACAATTATAATGCATTATAATACATTCAAACGGCAATCATAGGCATAATCATAATTATGCGCATTATAGTGTACCTAATAATATATTCGCAAACATAATTATAATCGTGTTCATTAACAAATTCAAAACCTTATTTATCTCTACATTCACCACATTGATTAAGCCCTAATCACGCATTCACATAACAGGTGCAGTTTACATACTTCCGGTCTGTATGCAAGTTACTAGCGACTCCCCTTTGAGTACGATCCCCGATTCAAGCCTTTAGCGTAAACCTAGTCACAATCGTAATAAGGAAGTTCCATCAACAACAGGTAAATAAAAGCTTCCAGACCAAATCTTAGCCTCCGGGATATTCAATTCCACTTAACAAGTAAGTAGAATCGATCCCGATCCCAAATGGTTAAGTCTCCCAACTTAAAAATCCCATTAAGGCCAAAATTCCCCTTAAGGGCCGCGACCCCAAAAACCCGAGCCACAGCCCGCCTTTAATTCCAGAGGCTCTGCCTCCCTGGAAACAAACGCGCACCGCGGCGCGCCCCTGCCTCCGAGCCCTGCTAGCTCGTATTTTCCTTTGCAGGCCGCGGTTCAACCCCATGAACCCAGAATTTTCTGGGTTTTTCTTCAACCGAACCCAACCAAAACTCATCCAATTTCATCCCAATCCTCCAATTCAATTCCCACAATCTATATACTCATTCACACCAATCAAACCCAACTAATTATCATAATAAAACTCATCAAAATTCCCAAACCCAACCTCCCAACTATCAAGCATGCATGAACACCATAGCTCTAGATAATTCAGTAGAACTAATCATGAAAACTTTAGATTAAAACCCTTACCTCAACTGAGTCGATCCACTTGAGCTAAACCTCTAGTTTCCCCAAGCCTAACACCTTGATTCCTAGGCTTTGATCTTCAATTTCCCAAAAAATTCCTCAAGCTTCCATGGTGCATAAAGAAAACGTGGGAGAGAGAAAGGGAGAGCTGCTGCTGTGTTTTTCTTCCTTTAATTTCCTTAGCCTTCTCAAACACTCCCAGCCCATCATACACTATACTTAGACCAAAATGACTATTTTGCCCCTTGCCCTTAGCTTATTCATCAAGTCTTCACAAGGGCAATTTTGTCCTTTGCCTCAAATCCCGCTATCCACAATTTACATCCTATAATTCCTGCTACTTCCAATATTATCACACGGTTACCAATAAATTTCCCATTACCCACTACTTCCCGGTAATGTACGAAATCACTAAAATACCCATAAGCTTACCCCGAGCCGGGTATTAAAACCCCGCTGTGACTTTTCCGCTAACTTGCCCATCGGGATTGCCTCTCGTCGAGTAACCCAAATATATCCACATAATAATGTGGTCTCAATCACACAAACACATATTTGCATTTATTCCTCGAACGGGTCAAATTACTAAAATACCCTTCTTATAAGAAACAGGCCCACATACACATATTTAATATCTCTAACATGCAAACATAATTATATTATAATATAATTCACATAATAACTCAACTATCGCCTCCCGGCCCCGTAATCCAGGCACTAAGCCACATTAGGAAGTTTAGGATGTTACAAAAAGTCACCATCCCGCGCTTGCAATCAATCGTCGCCCCATACTTCGATATCCAATCCATCCCTAGAATCATATCGAAGTCATCCATCACTAGCTCCATCAGATCAACATACATTTCCCTACCGTCTATCTCTACTGGCAATGCTCTAATCCATCTCCTAGAGACCACCAGTTCCCCAGTTGGCAACAAAGTCTGAAATCCCCTAGCATACAAATCACTAGGTCTACACAGCTGATATATCACTCTAGCAGACACAAATGAATGGGTAGCTCCTGAATCAATCAACGCAGTACAAGAAGAACCAGCACTAGAAATCTGACATGTCGCGACTGAGGGGCTAGCCTCCGCCTCAGTCAAAGTCAAGGTGAATACTCTGGCAGGAGCGAGGTTGTCACCCTGCTTCGGCTCCTCTTTTCTGGCCTGTGGGCAGTCTGTAACATCCCAAATTTCCTAAGGTGGCTTAATGCCTGAATTAGGGGGCTAGGAGGCAATAATTGTGTTATTATGTGAATTATATTATAATATAATTATGATTGCATGTTAGAAATATTAAATATGTGTATGTGGGCCCGTTTCATATAAGAAAGTTATTTTAGTAATTTGACCCGTTCAGGGTATAAATGCAAATATATGTTTGTGTGATTGAGACCACATTACTATGTGGATATATTTGAGTTACTCGACATGAGGCGATCTTGATGAGCAAGTTAGCGGAAAAGTCACATCGGGGTTTTATACCCGGCTCGGGGTGAGCTTGGGGATATTTTAGTAATTTAGTACATTACCAAGAACTAGTGGGTAATGGAAAATTATTTGGTAATCATGTGAGAATATTGGAAGTAATGGGAATTATAGGACGTAAATTGTGAATAGCGAGGTATGAGACAAAGGACAAAATTGCCCTTGAGAACATTTGATGAATAGGCTAAGAGCAAAGGGTCAATTTGGTCATTTCTGTCCAAGTGTAGGACTTGGTTGGCTGAGAACCCCTTAGATGGCTTAGGAAACTTAAGGAAAAGAAAAGAATCTCAGCAACTCCTCCTTCTCTCTCACGTTCTACACTTAACCTCTTGGAGCTTTGGTGGGTTGAATCAGTTGATAGAGAATTGGCTTGGAAGGGAAGCTTGAAACCAGGGAATTGTTGAGAGCAAATTAAAACTTGGGTCATGCAGTTGAGGTAAGGGTTCTAAATTGAAGTTATTATGTTGGTTTCGTTAATTCATTGAGAGTTATGGTGTTTTTCTTGCTTGATAGTTGGGAGGATGGGTTTTGAGATTATTGATGAGTTTTATTTTGGTAATAAGTTGGGTTTTGTTGCTGGAAAATGTTGTGTTAATTATGGGAATTGAGTTGGAAGATTTGGGATAACATTAGGTTGTTTCTGGTTGGGTTTGGCTAAAGAAAAACCTAGAAAATCTGGGTTCGAAGGGCTAGGCTGCGACCTTGTTCTTGGTGTGCCGCAGCCCTAAGGAGCAAGAAGGAGCCAGGAGGGCTCGGAGGCAAAGGCGGGTCGCGGCGCCTCAGGGGAGTGTTGTGGCGCATGTGTGGTTTTCCAGGGAGGCCGAGCCTCTGATTTAGAGGCGGGTCGTGGCATGGGTCCTTAGGGCCGTGGCCCTTAAGGGGATTTTTGGACCTAGGAGTGTTTTTAGGTCGGGAACTTAACCTTTTGGGCTTAGGATCGATTCTACTTCTGTGTTGGGTGGAATTTGATGTCTCGGAGGCTAGGACTCAGTCTGAAAGCCTTTAATCACTCGATGTTGATGGAATTCTTTATTATGGTTGTGACTAGGTCATCGCTAAGGGCTCGGATCTGGAATCATACTCAAAGGGCGTCGCTAGTAACTTGCGTTTGGATCGAAGGTAAGAAAACTGCACCCAGTATGTGATTGTGTGATTGGGGCTTAGCCCAATGGTTAAAATAGACATGATTAAGGCTTTGGTCATGTTAGTGAACATGATTATAATTATGTTGTTGAATGTCTGGTTAAGTACACTAAGATGCGCATGATTATGATTATGCCTACGTATGTTGTTGAGTGTATTATAATACATTGTATTTATATCTATGTATAAGAAACGAAGTAGGTGATTGTCCGTTGTGATTAGAGAGCTTGGTTTATAAACCAGGGAATTATTAAGATGTTAGCTAGGATTGACTTATCAGTCAAGGTTACGATGGATTTTGAGACACTCGACTTATAAGTCGAGGGTCCTAAAGCTTGGACTTATAAGTCAAAGGCTTGTAAGGCTCGACTTATGAGTCGAGGATCAATAGGACTTAGCTTATGAGCTGAGATTGGCATTATGCACATGGAGTGTGGGCCACCATGGCCGGGCCACCCTGCGAGTGCGACATGCACTTGACTGGCTCGGATGCCAAACAGATGGAAAGGGAGTGCGACATGCACTTGACTGGCTTGGATGCCATACAAATAAGAAGGTGTGTGATACGCACTTGTGTAATCTTGTGGTCGTCAGTTTATACATCTGGTTGAGAATGTTCAGCTTATAAGCTGAAGATTGGTTTGTGTTATCTAATAAAGGGCCTGGCTTAACAGTCAAGGTTATAGCATGCTCTACAGATTTGACTTATTAGTTGAAGGTTTAAGGATTTGACTTATCAGTCGAAGATTGAAAGACTTGACTTATCAGTCAAATGATGAAAGGATTTGACTTATCAGTCGAAGGTTTAAGGACTCGACTTATCAGTCGAAGATTATGGATCCGACTCATCGGTCTGAGGTTACAAATACAACTTACCAGTCGAAAAAAGAAAGACTTGACTTATTAGTCAAAGGTAAAGCTCTCGACTTATCAGTTAAAAGTTAAAGGACTGAGCTTACTAATTAAACTCGAAAGGAATTGACTTACTAGTCAAAGGATGATGCACTCAACTTATTGGTCGAGAGTTTAAAGGCTCGTCCTAGGAGTTGAGGGTGGTGGTAATGTGCCAAACGTTGACTGATAGGGTTAAACTAATCCATAAGCGAGACACACGCTTGAATGCTTCTAAGGTCGCCAGAAATGTTAACATCACACCCTCTTGGCCAGCTTTTGGGCCGATTGTACGAAAGATGGAGACGAGCTCTAGTGTGGCTTTGTAGCCACCAGCTAAGTTAATTGCATATGTTAGTAGGATTATTGTTACTAGGCATGTTAGTTGTAAATCTATGATTGTATAATGTATTGCTTATAAGTATGATTATGTTTTCTTGCTGAGCCTTGGCTCACAGGTGCTAGTTGGTGCAGGTAAAGAAAATGAAAGGTTGGATCAGCCATGAGTTGGAGAGCTTAAGGGTGGAGTGTACATATGCGGCCTGCTCGTCCGCCACGGCCGAGGTTGTCAGTTGGAACTAGAATTGAACCCTGATTTTTCCGCGTAGGTTGGCTGTTGTATTTGTTTTTGGGTTTGCAAATGTTTTTAATTACAATTAAATTCCATGCATAGAAGTTAAACATTTTTAAAAAATTATTTGATTTGATCGAAATTTTTAGTACCTAAACCTGTAGTTAGTTTAATTACACGATTTAAACTCAGATGACTCGTTTAGCGAGTTAAGCACTATTTAAACTACACAGTGTAACGATCCTTATTAGGAGGGTGTTACACAGTCCTTCTTCAGATGATTGGCACTTCCACAGAGAAAGCAGGCCCTAATCCTGCACTCTCTCTGTTGTCGTCATCTACATCGAGGACACACTGGAAAATTCCTCCAGTTGTCACCTTCGCCCTGACGGCCGCCGAAAGCACCCCTTGCCCTCCTATTCGAGCTTGGAGGAACAAAAGAATCTGTGGCCTTTCTCTTCTGTTCACTGGGGCCACTACCCCAACTGTATCTAGTAAAAGGAGGCACCATCCTCTTGGCATCGCACCTAACAACGCTCTCTCTCTATATCTGATCCTCAGCCCCCTCAGGTGCAAGGGACTTGTCCACTACCTGGGCATATGTAGTAGTCTCTGGATCCAAAGTAATCTTCACATCACGGGGGATCATAACATTCAACCCCTGTACAAACCTATCCCTTCTTGCCACATCAGTTGACACCAAATTCGGCGCAAACTTTGCCAACTGGTCAAATCTCAAAGCATACTCAGTAACTGTCAACCGGTTCTGAGTCAAGTTGATGAACTGGTCAACCTTCGCAGCTCAGACTACAACACTATAGTATTTCTCATTGAAGATGTTTTTGAACTCTTCCCAAGTCATAACTGCAACATTCCTTCTCTGAGTCACTACATCCCACCAGATGCGGGCATCCTCTCTGAAGATGTAGCTGGCACAAGCTACCCTCTCGCTCCCTACCACCTTCATAAAATCCAAGATGGAGGAAATCATATTCATCCATTACTCTGCCCGCAGTGGGTTTGGTCCACCCTCGAAGGTGGGAGGATGCTGCTTCCTGAACCTCTTTTACAAATGTTCCCAACTATTCTCCATAACAAGCTGAACCGACATTGGTGCCACAGCCTGCTAAACTGGCAACCTAGTGGCTTGAGGAGGGGCCAGCTGCCTCAGCTATCGAAGTTCTTCCTCTTTTCGATGCAGTCTAGCTTCCATTTCGGCAAACATCTGTTGCCAATTTTGTGGGGCAGGTGGAGGGTCCTGACCCTGGTTGTCATCCTCGGCCCTACTACTGCGGAGTCTCGATGATTTTCGAGGCATCTCAACAATATGCCTGCAATCAACGAAGCCGCTCCTCAGGCATGATAACAACATCCAAAACCACCTCTCAATTCACATCAGCCAACAATAAACAACAGTCCACATCACATATAAATAGCATATAACATTCAACGGCCCATGCCCTGACATCATGCATATGTTAACTCAGTCATCATGCTCTATATAAGATAAGAAGGCAAACAGGGAAGCTAAGCACATATTCAAGCATATAAGTCAATTATTACCAACCAACCCTGAGTCGAGCTTTTCACTGAGAGCGAGTGTACATGTTCGGTCAATCTCCAGGAACCATAAACCTTGGCTCGCTCTGATACCAAGTTGTAACACCCTACTTCGTTAGAGTCATTACTAAGTGAGTTTAAAACGTGCAATTAACTTGCTAATTGAGGTTTTAAGACAAAAGTGTAAATAAACCATAAACAAGGTCACATAATTTTAAAATATATCATTTCATTGAAAATTATAAACCGTTTAACATCTGGGATCCCAAAATACCGTTTAGAAATATTTACAATTCCAAAACTATAATTAAAGTCGACTAAACGACAAAATTAGGTTTAATACAAGCGTCTTTCAAAAATACCCTTGGCCGTGGCAGCCAGGCAGACCAAACATGTACGCATCGCTTCACGCTCTCCATACTCATGGTTGGTCGACTTTCCCTTTGCCCTTACCTGGACCATAGAGCACCCATGAGCTGAAGCCCAACAAGAAAACTCACACAATCAAATAACATATGCAAATCTCTCATTCAACATATAATGAAACTACCAACTGGCTAAACACATACGGCCATGTCGTCCCAGGTGCCTTACCAGACCCTGGGTTCGCGGTCTACACCATGAGGATATCCCAGGTATCCTATAGGGTCTCGCCCTGGCAACTCGCACTCTGTGTGCTAAGCGCTGCTCCCGGCCCCTTGCCGTTTTCGGCCTTCGCCGTTCCCAACCCTCGTCGTTCTCAGCCTTCACCGTTCCTGACTCTTGCCGTTCATTCACATATATTCACACATAGCATAATAAAGCAAATAATTAAACACGTATAAACATATTCAATGGGGCTACACCCTGCAACACAATCATATAGGGTCGTGCCCTGCAACACAACTATGGGGCCTCGCCCTGCTCTACGGGTACAACAGTTTTCGTACCTGTGTCTCGAGCTTTCCAAGCACTGATATCCCGAGCACAGTCCCCTAGTCCTAGCCTTGCTGAAAACCTAGTCACAATGTATCAACAACGTCCATCCATCAAGTTCTATTCCATTAAATAGCTTTGGGTCATAATTCTAGTCTCTGAGACCTTGAATTCTATCAAACCGGGTGATAAAATCCATCTCGAGCCTTAACTTTTGGATTCCCGAGCCTAAAACCTCCTTGAAGCCCACTAACACACTAAGTGTCGCAGCCCCATGAACCTATGTCGCGGCCCGCCTCAACCAGAAACCCCCAACCCCAAAATAGGGCAGGCATGTCGCAGCCCAAGCCAAGGTGTGTCGCGGCTTGCCCTTCATCCTGGCCACCAAATTGTTACCCTTCGAACCCAAAAAAATCCTCCATTTTCTCCACCAAAACCAAGCCAATTTACCCCAAAATCAACCCAACAATCCAAATCATTCATCATAGAAGTTCTACTACAATCTCAGGGACAAATCCTAACAAGAATTAACCCCAAACCTCATCTAAAACTCAACGATGATTCCTCACTTAGCTCACATGCATAACTCTGAAATATTAGCAGAACTTCTACATAATTCATCAAGTTAAGAGCTTACCTTTGCTTAATTGAATCTCTAAGTTAATCTCCTAAGCTCCAAGCATCAATCCCCCCAAGCTCCAGCCTTGAGTTTTGAATTTCCTAGCTTAATCTTCTCAAAGTTCCCCTTGGTAAGGTTGAGAGAAAACAAGAGAGAGAGAGAGAAAAGAGTTTTTGGGTCGGTTCCTTGGTTTCTCAGTGCTTCCTCAACTTTGTTTTATTTAACTTAAGTTTCTAAGGTTACCTCAAAGGATTAGGGTACCAAAAACGTCTCCGAAGGCAAAATGGTAAATTTCTCCATTATTCCCTCCTAAACACTTTAACTTCAAATATATCTCCAAATATTTATTTCTATAACCCGATAACCCCATAAAATGTCCAATGCCCGAAATACCCCTCGACTCGCCCCGAGTCGGGTATTTGACCCCGTTGTGACTTTCTAGCTTAACCACTCCCTAAGACTGTCTATCGTGCAACACAGATATATCACAAATATATATCACAATTATTACATTTATCACATTAATGCCCTCAACAGGCTAAAATTACAAACATGCCCCTAATAACCAAACGGGGCCCACATGCATATTTAATTCACCTAACACATGCATCTCTAATCACATACTCATCAAAATTCACATGAGATGTTATATGGGAGAAGATGTAGATCACCCATTCATTGGGATGAGATGGGTGAGAGGAAGTATTTGGGGTCAGACATGGTTCAGAAGACAAATGAAGCTATTGAGAAGATCCAAGCTAGGATGCTCGCCTCACAGAGCAGACAGAAAAGCTACGCTGATCCCAAGCGTAGAGACGTGGAGTTCTAGGTTGGGGACCACGTGTTTCTTCGAGTTTCACCACTGCGAAGGGTGAGGAGATTTGGGAAAGAAGGGCAAGGTGAGCCCTAGATTCCCCGGACCTTTTGAAATCCTATAGAGGATCAGACAGGTGGCTCACAGGTTAGCTTTGCCACCGTCGCTGTTGGTAGTTCATGATGTATTCCATGTTACTATGCTTCGAAAGTATGTCTCAAATACGACATGTAACGCCCTAAACTCCAGGGACTGTTAATCGAGTCATTTGGCCATAATCGTGTAACTAAGTATGATTAGCGGTCTAGGGATTAAAAATTTTGGTTAAGATATAACGTTTCACTAAAATTTTTACTGTATACATTGGGATCCCAAAACTATAATTTAAAGGTTTATTACAACAAAATATTTACAACCAGCCGATCTAAGCGGCAAAACAGGGTTTAACTCTAGATCCTCTTTCAACCCTCGGCCGTGGCGGTCGAGCAGCTGCATATGTACACATTGTCACCTAAGCTCTCCAACTCAAGGATGGTCCAACTTTCTTTTGCCTTTACCTGCACCACATAGCACCCGTGAGATGAAGCCAAGCAAGAAAACTCAATATGCTCATGATCAATAATATCATGTCAACAAATCATAAAGTGCATGCCTAGCAATAACAGCCTTAATCATGCATGCAAATAAGTTCACATAGTGATGGGTATCCAGGAAAAGGAATCCTGCCCTCCTGAGTGGATGACTATCAAGTCAATCCTAATCAGATAAGTGATTTAACACTAGTGGTTCCAGTAACCATTCTGGCCTTATAGCCCTAAATAAAAGAGTGACAGTTGTAAAAGTCACTAAGGTGGGTTTCGTTCCCTTTACAAATAAGTGATCACATCACTAGCTTAAACAGAATAAGTGATTGATAAGCAAGTTACCAATGCAAACCAATCAAGTGACCATAGAGTCACTACTATGGGTACTGCTCCCTTAGCCATGTGATGATAGGGTCACTTGGGCTTTACAAATAAGTGATCCTTTCACTAGCTTAAACAAGGTAGGTATTTGATGAAATATTTACCAACATAAACCTACCGAGTGACCATAGAGTCATAACTGTGGGTACCGCTCCCTTAGCCATGTGACAAAATAGTCACCTAGGCCTTTGCCCCTGGCCCTGAGTAACTAGTCATAAACTAGACAAGTGCTTATAATTTTTATCGAACTTAGGTTCGGTCCAGCATTAACGCTCCATATGAGTCATTCAATGCCGATATCGATTAGATCTAATCTTTATCGGCTCTGCGTTCATGATGCTTATGCCGTTTCTAACTCTTAGGACAGTAACATGCGATCAATGCCGATTCTGACTAGTTAGTAGGTGCCACACACAAGTAAGCAATGTTACCATGCATATATCATATGTCAAATATCCGAATACAGTGCATTCAGCATGCTTACTTAATAGTTGCTAGCATAATTATGATCATGCACAAACACAGAGACTCAAGCTTTGATCAATCTCATATTTAACATTCATGGCATGCCCTAACTCAATGTTTCTCGTGCATCACATGCATCACATTTAAACACCTGACATGCCTCAATAATAACCATGCATGTCATATATACAAATTCGAGTTTTCTTACCTTTGGTCCAAGCACAGATTACCAATAAACAAGCCACAAGCACGACCCTGATTCCAAGCCCCTAGTGATAACCTAGTCACAACCATAATATAAAACCTCATCAAAGTGAGTAATTAAATGCTTCCAAACCCAACCCAAGCCTCTGAAACGTCCAATCCCACTCAACTAGGTAGTAGGATTGATCCCAGGCCCTTAGAGTTAAGTTCCCATGACCAAAACACAATTCTGGGCAAAATTTCCTTAAGTGTCACGACCCTCCATACACCATGCCGCGGCCCGCCCCCTGACAGAGCCTCCTCTTCCTTCTTCAAGCTTGGGCCGCGGCGCCCTAGAACAGGGTCGCAGCCCAACCTCGAACGAGCCATTTTTCCTTGTTTTTAACCTTTTAAAACCTTCAAAAAAACCTATCCAAACATCTCCAAATTCAAAAATCAAAGTTCTAAAACATCCCCATGATCCAAAACAAACAAAACCCAAATCTCAAATCAAACAAAAACTCATCAAAACATAAAGTCAAATTCAAGCTTAAAAACTTTAAAATCTTAGAACTTAAAACTTGAATTACCTCTGTTTGAGTTGTTTCCCAACTAAATCCTCTGGCTAATAAGCTTCTAATCTTTCCTAGAATCGCTATGCCTTGACCCTCGCTTGAATCCGAGTCCTAAAACTCAAATTTCCTTCGAAAATGCGATCAGGAGACGAAAATGGAACTTTGAGGGAGAGAGAACGTTTTTTTTTATTTCTTAACAGGTTACTTCAAGCTCAAGTAGCCTCAAACAAATCGTAATGCTCGGGGTCTCGAAAAATTCCCCGGGGGCAAAATAGTTAAATCCTCCAGAATTTCCCCTGATCTTACTAACTCCCAATTTATCATCAAATACTTATCCCATTACCCAATAACCCGGTAATGCTAAATACCCCTTGACTCACTCCGACTCAAGAATAAATCCTGTTGTGACTATTCCACTAGCTTACCTCCTAGGATCGTCTCGTGCTGAGTAACCCTGGCATAACCAAATAAAAATAAAGCACCACACACATATCATATATATGCCAAATATGCCTGAAATGGCCAAAATATGAAAATCACCCAATTAATCAGAAATGGGTTCACATGGCATATTTAATACACCTAAACATGCATATTATCATTTAATAACATAACAAATCAATTACGGCCCTCTCGGCCTCCTAATCAAGGTCCTAAACCTTATTAGGAAATTTGGGGCATTACAACTATCCCTTCCTTATAGAAATTTCATCCTTGAAATTTATTTGAACTGCCTGGAATATAAATTCCACACAAATGATTCCAGTTTCCCAGGTCGTTCCCTCGACCTCACTATTTCTGTATCAGTACCTTAACCCAAGGTATAACTTTGTTTCTCAGAATCTTATTCTTTCTGTTCATATCTGGACTGGCTATTCCTTACAGGATAACTTATCCTCAAATCCCCAAATTCTCATAACTCAATTCATGAGTTTCTTTTAACCCATGTCCTCAGCATGGAAATATAAAATACAATGTATACAACTGACAGTGCCAAAACTAAGGCCCATCCAAAGGCAACCTGACTGATCCTGTCCAGGATTCAAACGGTCAAAATAATCTAGGGCTCAAATTGCCCTTAAATCCTCACCCCTTTCCACGGTGATACTTTTAAGGAAGATACAATCTTTTACTTGGAACTGCATGTTCCTGCTTTTCAATTCAGTAAAACTTTTCCATTTACTCTGAGAAGTGAGCATCCAAGCTCTAACCTCTAATAATCTCAATGGTCCCCTGAACTACCTCAAGATCCAAAATCAACACCTCATCCATCTCATTCCAATGAACGGGTGATAAACATTCTCAAACATACCTCATCTCATAAGGTACCTTTCCTATACTGGATAACTCGCTCTTTCTCTCTCTGATTTACCATCAGTTTGAGAACAATAAACTGTATTGAATTCCATCTATATACTTATCATCTTCCTTAACCCTTCCAAGACCTGGAAGTAACAATAGAGTCTTCATATGATAAGATAGATCTTGAATTCCATGAAGGCGCACTATCTCTCTGACATAGAGATTTGAATACTGATCAACTCTATTACATTTCCTTACTGATAGAAATAAACTCACTTGGAATACTGGTCCATAATGACCCAATGCCAACTCATACTGACCCACTATCCTGGGCAGCCCCACCGCAAAACCCATCGTGATGTTTCCTTATTTCCATTATAAAATACTCAAAGGCTACAATGGCCTTACTGATTTTTGATGCTCTGATTTGACCTGCGAACAGGTTAAAAACTTTACTATGTATTCCATTATGTCCCTCTCCATCTCAGGCCATCAATAAAAAGCTTTCAAACTCTAGTACACTGTCATGATGCCTGAATGAAGAGAATAAGAGAGTAGCATGAGATTTGTAACGACCCAAATTAGCTAATAAGGCTTAAGGGCCTTGATTAGCGTGCCAGGAGGGCATGATGGAATTTATGTGTGACTTTATGAGTTAAATGCATGATTACAATTTAAAGCATGTTATATGACTAATTGAACATTCGAGATGCATGACTACGTGGTTAGTATGCATGTTAGGTGAAATAAATATGCATGTGGACCCCGTTTGCATGATAGGGGTAAATTGGTAATTTTAGCCCGCCGAGGGCATATATGTGATAATTGTATTCTGTGAATTGTACCACGTGAGTGTGGTGTTATTATTGTGATGCACATGCCGAGTCGGTCCTAGAGAGCAAATTAACTTAAAAGTCACAACGGGATTTCTATACCCGGCTCGGGAGGAGCCTAAGGGTACCCTGGGAATTCTATGGTTAAGTTGAGATTTAGCGGGTAATGGTTATTGGTGATTGAGTAACCTGGGTAACCATTAGTTACCGCTGAGAGTAACAAGTTCTAGATAGAAAATGGTAGAAATGAAATAGAAGTAAAAGGACTTAAGTGCCCTTGAGGTTTAGTTAAGAAAGGATAGGCAAGGAGGGGTAAAATGGTCATTTGGCTGGGAATTGATATGTTGCAGCTGGGTATTAAGGGGTACACGGTTTGGGGCTTGGTCATTGTTTGGTTTTGTTAAAAATGAAGAGAAGAAAAACTAAAGAGAAGGAAAGTTAGGGCAATGAGAAGAAGAAGAAGAAGAAGAGGAGTGAAGGAGCTGAAATTGGAGACTTAGGAGATGAATCAAGGGAGCTTAGGGTGGGATTCTTCATTCAAGGTAAGGATTTTATGTAATTTAAGGCTTGTTTCTGTTATGGTTTGAGGAATTTAAGCATGGTTTAAGTTTGAGTTTTGGGTTTTAT
The DNA here is from genome assembly GCF_963169125.1 of Humulus lupulus. NCBI lineage: Eukaryota > Viridiplantae > Streptophyta > Magnoliopsida > Rosales > Cannabaceae > Humulus > Humulus lupulus. The sequence continues at coordinate 182,542,150 of NC_084800.1, read as the reverse complement.
ATTTTCTGAAGTTGAAAATCAAAGATGTGGATTTTGGGGATTTGATTGTGTGTTTAGGTTTCTTTAATGATGTTATGAGTTGTTAAATGGTCTATGTGGGGTTTTGAATTGATTTTGGGATTTGGGTATTGGTTTGGTATGATTTGGGAAGGTTTTAGCTCGGTGAAAACGCAAGAGAAAACCCAGAAATCTGGGTTCGCGTATGAGTGTCGCGGCCCTGTTCTTGGGCGCCGCGGCGCGATGTTGCATCAGGAGAGGGGAAAGTCGCTGGGCGCCACGGCCCTTGAAGGGAGTGCCGCGGCCCTAGGCCAATTTTGACAGCCAAAATTCTGGTTTTTAGGGCTTTTGCCCGGGGACTCGGGGAATGGTTCCAATGTATTGTTTTAGGGAATTAGAGGTCCCGAGAGTGCGGGATTGGTCCCGGGAAGTGGTTTTGGATAGATTAGTATTAAAGGATGTTTCATGTGTATGTTGTGACTAGGATATTGGAGAGGCTCGTGCTAGAGGACCGTGCTCGCGGCTTTAGTGCATCAGGAGGCTCGGAATACAGGTAAGAAAACTATAACACCCGTAGGATAGGGCATGAGCCCATAGTGTGATTGCGGGGCACGGCCCTATATTGCATGATGAGATGGTTGCAGGGCACGGCCCTATATTTCATTACATGTTAGGGTGCAGACTTAAATGAATTGATATTTGTTTGAATGATGTTTGATTTTATGCTATATGTGATTATAGTGAAATGAACGGCTATGGCCGAAGGCGGCAAGGCCGAGAACGGCAGCGGGGCCGGAAGTAACACCTAGCACATGGGATGCTTATGGTCAGGGTAGGACCCAGGGGATACGTGTGTTATCCCTACGGTGAGGACCGAGACCCCAGGCTTCGGTAAGGCTTCTGGGGCGGCATGGCCGTGTTTGCTTAGTCTAATGGTTGACTTGTTTATCTGTGGATTATCTGATATGATAAACTGTATAAATTGCATATGTTATGTTCTGCATGAGTTTTCTTGCTGGGCTTCAGCTCACGGGTGCTCTGTGTTGCAGGTAAGGGCAATGACTGAGTCAACCAACCATGAGTACGGAGAGCGTGAAGCGACGCGTACATGTTTGGCCTGCCCGACTGCTTTGGTTGGGGGTTTTTTTTCGAAAATGGCTGTAATAATCTATGATTTTTATAACTGATCAATTGTAAACTTATTTTAAGAGGTAAATAGTTTTCAAACCTTATTTTGGGATCCCAAATGTTTAATACTAGAAGTTTTATTGAAATGACGCATTTTTCTAAGATTACAGCCTTAACTTTTAATTAGTCACACTTTTGTTTCAAAACCTCGGTTAGCGAGTTCTTTGCACACTGTTTTGTCTTAAAACTCACTTAGTAATGGCTCTAAGGAAGTAAGGCGTTACAAGATTCATCCAGAATCTCCCAATTAATCCCAGTGTCCATCAGATTTCAAATCCGATCCTTGTACCACAATAAATTCATACCTTACACTATTTAATCCTTAGCTAATCCAGCTAAAACTTTCCACTCAATCTTTCCTATCCGTGGTTCACCTAATTGTTTTCCTTTTTGATCCTTTCCGACATGATAATCTCAAACATAAAGCTGTCCACCTGGCCCACCAGAACTCTACTCTAGTTCTGGTCAGATACTTTATTCAACATGTTGCATAGGCAATCACTTTTTTTCTGTCACTGAGGTGTCATAACAACCTACAAACTAATTCTAATCTGTAGGAAGACTTAGAACTTTTTCCTAAGTTACATTTAATATCCTGCCCACCCAAGGAAACTCCTACCCTTAAGGCGTTTCTTGACCTTGGCAAATCTCCACAAGAAATACATTACAATACCATCGTCCAAGACGACCACAACTACCATTCAAATAATCCCTTGAATGCTCTATCCATCTAATTCATCAAGACAACTCAACATTAATTACCCTCTCAAACATAACTCAACACTCCCAGTGCCCTTATCTAACATAATAGTCAACCTTCTACATACCCTGCTCCCTGATCTCTAGCTGGCAATAACCAGACCGAAGATCCACCTTGGAGAATATCATCTTACTCAATAATTGAGTCCTTTAATTATTACAACTCTGCTGAAGTCGTTTAAAACAGTGCCCTAGATATGATTCCATTAATGGCACTAATCAAATCACCATTTTATCTCTTCACATAAAGGAAATCCTGGTGAGTCCCTTGGAAGTACATCATGAAACTCACATAATAATCCAGTCTGTCCTGATCCCACTGGCACAATCTAAGTGGTATCCACCACACAAGCTAAGAGTTCTATGCATCTCCCTATAATAAAACTCTAGCTCTCAATACAGATGTCATAAGCATACCTGTTTACCGAGTTTTTCGGAAACGAATACAAACAGAATAATAAAGAGATAAGAACTGTAGAAGTGCAGGAATATAATTAGACGAACAGGTTTTTTACGTGGTTCAGGCATTAACGAGCTCTAGTCCACGAGTCGATGTTATTATACTTGTAGAGAATTACAGTAAGATGGCTGGTGTACATGAACTTCACACACTCAAAGTGTTTCTCTCGGGTTCTCTTGAAGAAGATGAAGCTAGAGAGATTTTAGCAGAGTTCTTGCTATGTAATTTGTTGGCCATCCCCTCTATCGTAAAATGAGGGGGTTTTTATAGCTAGGGTTTTTTATTAGGGTTTTACTCTGTCCCCTGAGTCTTAATTACACCAGCCATAAATAAGGGATACAATTACTGTAGTAGCATGGCTACAAGACTCTACGCAGGTATAATTACATGAAAGTATGGGAACTACCAAATGGCAGCCACCTTTTCCAGACAGTCAGCGGAACAGTAGGCGAAAGGCACCTTTAGGCGTGCTGGGATGTGTGCGGCCTTGACCTGTCAGGCGTGTCAGGCGGGATCCTGTGTCAGGTGAATATCATCCCAACTATGCCTCCTCCGTGACTCGACCACTTGGTCTTGTTCCATGCGAAGCACGGAACCGTATCCGCGAAGATAACCTGAAGAGCTTCTCCTGGAAGGACCTTCCCCGAAGGACATCCCTTCGGGAGTCCGGGTGAACTAACGAACTTCCGGGTCGCGGTTGCTTGAAGGAGTGTGCTAGACACTACACGGGAGAGGCGAAGCTTTTCTGTCCATCCGCGACCACTGGTCACTCTCCATGAAGGACTTTAATAATTCTGCTTCCCGAAGTCTATCCATCTAAACGCTATCCGGAAGTCTGGATAACAATACCAAATCCATGCACAATGCCAATTGTCACAAGGCTTCCCACTCTCAAGCCCAAGAGTTACTATCATTTCCTTGCCATTTAGCATTGCTTCACACTTACTTAACCAATCCATACACTGAATCATACCAAAGCCAGTCATAACCAACTTAATCAAAATCACTGATGAGTCATTTTCATCATAATCCAACTCATCTCTTAAGTCACCAATACAATATTACTTTCCCATCATAACATAACCATGCAATCTGCATAACAACTCTATGCTTCACTAGATGCAACAAGCAAAGAACAACATGGCACTATGCTAGGCAGCACAATACAAAATCAGAATTAAAAAAAGCTGACCTGGGACCCCTGAGGAACTAGTCTCAGTCTCAGTCTCAGACTCAGACTGCCTCGAAATAAACACTCGAGCTGGAGTCAAGCTATCCATCCCCTTTTACTCATCTGTCTCTCGACTTGGGCAATCCCTTTTGATATGCCCAACCATTCCACATAAGAAACATGCCCTTGCTCGGCATTTTCCCAGATGACGCCTCTTACACCGAGTGCATAGTGGATAAATTTTCTAGCTTTCATTCTTGCTTGCTCCAATAAGTGGAGGTACCACTATCTGAGCTTCGTGTTCCCTAGCACTCTTCTTATCATTTCTTATGTGTTAGGAGTGTGTCCTAAAATCATGTAAAATACATTTTTTTCTGTGAATAAATAAATACAATGGTTTATTATTATTGTTATATTTAGATTGTAAAATTATTGTTTGAATAATTTTTAAAAATATCAGAAAAATTCCATATTCATTATTGAGGATGTGATCTTGTATTAGTACGAGAGAATTAAGATCATATGAATGAATAAAAATAGTCAACAACAACAAATTAAAGTTATGGAATTCTTTGATTGGAGTTGTAAGTATGGTTTACTGAGTATCATAATGATACAAATAATCTAGATTCGAATTATTGATGTGGTAAGACATCTCGGTAAAGGTGCTTTATATAATATGATTATATATGACATGGACCGATATGAATTAAAGTCTTTATCCAAAAATCATTTAATAATAAAGACTTGTAACTCATATCATAACTGATGGTCATTTACAGATCAACCTAAATCCTGAGTGTTCATGAACTCCTGTTCATGTTTATTAAATCTTTTGATTCATTCGTTAAGGTCTCTTCAAAGAATGAGGCTAATGACTTTTGTTTTGGAGATTTAATATCATGGATGGTTGGGAACATGTATCAACAATGCAGAATCTAGTCTTTCCTAACGGATCGTATATTAGTTCCCTTAAGGGTTAATTTTGGAACTGAATGATTTTGAGCTCAAATCTATAATTAGATTATAGATTAATTATTCACTAGTGAATTAATGGTACTTAAGGAATAAGAAGTAAATTAGAAAGGTAAAATGGTCATTCTTCCATTCTAAATTATGAACTAATTAATTAGAGGGTTGAACTATTGAAAGATGGTTATATCAATGGACGACTTAAGAAAAAATTTCTGTAAAAGTATATTTATAACATAAAGAGTGCAATTCTTAATTTATAGTGGAGAAATATCAGAATTAATAAATTAACTATAATAATTAAAGAGTTTAATTATTTAGTTTCAATTTATTGGAGCTTAATGTTATAGGTCCATGGTCCCTGAAATGGCTCAAACAAACACTGACAAAGGTGTTATCCGTAAAATTAGCATTGGTGACGTGGCAAGTGATCCCTGGACACGTGGCTGACACCTAGAAACGTTCTGCTAGAGTATCGACCAGAGGACACATTAGAAGCAATACAAACCTGTCTTACCTGCGACCAGTATGGTTGATAGTTCCACGTACAAGGCGATATTAATGGGAAGATCTTTATGAATCCCGAATTTATCTCACACAATCTCCTGAGTATCCGATTATTCAGGAAAGAATATCTGTAACAATCTTTTGTAATCCCCCTTGAGCCTATAAATAGCAAGAGATAGCTCAAGGGAGGGGACTTTTTTTGGCTTTTGAATCGTGAGAGATTATAGTAATTATCCTAGGAATATTGTATTGTTCTTCAGAAAGTGGTGAAACTCATTGAACCCTAGTTCTTTGGCCACTCTCCTGATTTTTATATCAATATCATTCTAAGTGGACGTAGGTCATTACCAGATCCTGGGGCCGAACCACTATAAAATACTGTGTCTTATTTACTTTTGTCATTACGTTCTTCTCATCTCTTTTATTCATATCAAGCATATTCTGACTCCGTGTCAGTTGGCCAAATCTTGGGTCAACATTCTGGTACTTTCATTGAGAGCTTGATTTATCGCTGTCGAGAAAACTAATGGCGAAAGCTGGAAAGAAAACTGGGCAGGCGGCCGCCGCGGCACCGTCAAACCCACCACCTCCTCCTCCTGCAAGCATGGCAGAAGATGAGCCACAACTGGACTTTGAGGAGGAGGAAATGGATGATGCAACGTTGAAGAGTACCCTGGGCGCGTTGCAGGAAGAACTAGCTAGTCTGAGGGGCAGTCAGGAGACTGCCGCTGAAGTCATGGCACGGCAGCAGCAGGAGATTGATCGGCAGCGCGCGGAATTAAGCGAGAGACAGGCGGAGGTGGACCGCCGCCAGAACGAAGCCATGGCAGCCCTTGAGGCAGCCTTGCTGTTGGCTAGAAATCAGGCTGCACCTGCCTCGCAGCCTGACCCACCTGTGAATGGGCCACCCCAGGGGGGTCCTAATCCGAGCCCACCGATCCAGCCTTCGAGTCCGCAAAGACCCGAGCAGCCTTAGGTGCCCCATGACGATGTCCCACTGGAGCCTGAGGCACAGCCACCGTCCCAAGCTGCTCGGGGTAATCCCCCGCAACGGAGGCAGAATAGGGCCGAGCATCAGCCTCGCAGCCCTAGACACCATAGGGATGATGGGCCGAACCTTCCGAACAGAGGTCACTACCCTCCTGGCCACAGGACGGACTCAGAGTTAGGCTCTGCGGTCCGGGGTCCCCCACGGCACGATGATGCACAAGGACACCACGACCAGCGCAGGCCACCCTCTAACGCTCGGGATGGGTCAGCCAGAAACGGACATCGGGGGAACAGTCGATCTCACCATAGCCAGTCGAGGTTCAGAGATGGCTACAGATACAATGAGGCCGACTCAGGCAAAGGAAATGCCAGTGGGAGGAGTGAAGAAAGAGGTAAAGGCAGGAGCCAGGTACCTCAAGATGACCAACCAAATAGACAGGATGCTGGGGGGCAGCCTAAATAGAATAATGTCTTCAACCGGCTCGGGGGTAGCGAGCAGCGGAAAAGATAAGAGGACCAGAGAGATGTACTCAATGATCGCCGTGAGAGGCACGGCGAGAACGTCCCCCCGGCAACAGAGGCCACAGCAATTCCTACCGCAGTGCAGGCCTAGATAGACGCCCTCAACCAGGCTGTGCAGCAGCTGGTCGGGGGAAGAACTTCTTACATCAACCACGATAGGAGAAAAGGCACTCCTTTCGTACAAAGGATAGCTAACGCCAAAACTCCCAGCAAATTCAAGATGCCTGCGCTTCCAAACTTTGACGGGTATGGAGACCCAGTCTCGCATGTCAATAAGTTTGAGATTCAGATGGACATTCAGAAAGTGTCCGAAGACGCTCGGTGCAGGATCTTCCCTGCAACACTTTCTGAAGCTGCACAGGAGTGGTTCTTCAAGTTCCCTCCCGCGAGCATTGTTTCCTGGGAAATGTTTGCACGGGAGTTCTACGGACAATTCTGTGCTGGTCGTGTGCACCCAACCGAAGCAAACTAGCTAGTCGAAATTCGCCAGCAGGATGGGGAGTCAGTAAAGGATTACGTCCAGCGCTTTATGCGAGTGGCGGCTGGAGCAAAAACAGTGGGAGACTAAGGCAAGATGATGGCCATTACCGCAGGGGTTAAACGTTGCTCTCCCCTCTGGAAAAGTCTCTGAAAAGAAGGAGTGAGAACCACCCAAGAATTCTTAGACCGAGCTGACCGCTACATCAAGCTCGAAGAAGCCATTGCTGATGATGGAAAACCCTCGAACAAGGGTAAGAAGGCTGCCGAACCCGCCAAAGCCTCCAATGGTTCCAAACCTAATGGCAACGGCAAAGGCAACGGGAACGGCAACGGTAATGGCAAGAATGGTGGAAAACGGCCGTATAACGAGCCTTCCACCTCCGACAACAAACGAGCTAAGGGTAATCGTTATGAACCTCGGTTCACTAACTACACTGCCCTCGTTGAGTCTCGGGAAGAGGTTTACCAGGCCACAAGCTCCAGTGTGCCTTACAAGAAACCTAGACCCATTCGAAAGGACATTTCGAAAAGAGACACAACCAAGTTCTGTCGTTACCATAACAACTGTGGACATGACACTAATGAATGCAACCAGTTAAAAGACGAAATCGAGTTCCTTATTAGACAAGGACACTTGAGAAGATACGTACAGGCCTCGGGAAATTCCCAACGAGAAGCTCCGGGTGGCAACGAGCAGGCGTCCACACGCCAACGCTCGCCACCATTACAGCCTGCCCCCGTGGCTGGAACACTCTTAACCATCTGTGGAGGCCTGCACCTCGCGGGAAATAGCGGAAAGGCCAGAGAACGATATGCTCGGACTCTGTGCCACGACCAGGACATCGAGATGATGACTGTGGACGACCGTGCACCAAAAAAGGCTCGGTCAGAGGAGGGTGAGATAACCTTCTCTGGTGGCGATGCCCAACACGTCCGGTTCCCACATTCCGATCCGCTGGTCGTGGACATCCAGATGGCCAATATGATGATGAAGAAGGTACTGGTCGATACAGGAAGTTCAGTGAACATCCTGTATAAGTCAACACTGGAATGCATGAAATTTTCCGTAAAGGACTTGGAGCCCTGCAATCAGACGATATACGGCTTCTCTGGTGAAGGACTCGCCCCAGCCGGATTAATCAAACTCCCAGTAACGACGGGTACAGCGCCTGCAACAAGGACATTACTCGCCACTTTTGTAGTGGTCGATTGTCCTTCGGCGTACAACGCCGTTATTAGAAGGCCCATACTGGTTGATCTACGGGCCGTCATCTCTATGTGGCACCTAGCCATGAAGTTCCCAACAGACGCGGGGGTAGGACGCGTTTTGGGAAACCAAAGGGAAGCCAGGGAGTGCTACAATGCCTCGATCACAAAGGCGAAAAGTGGAACGTCGAGGAGCACTACCGCAGATAGATTGCAGATGGCAGTTGATACGCAAGCCCAATCAGGTGGTGAAGTCACCAAATAGGGTGTTGCCCAAAGTGAGGATGGAGATTTGGATCCTCGCTTTGGGGATTTTGAAGAAAATGTTGGACCCGTCGAGGACCTGGAGGAGGTCTAACTCGACAAAGAAGACCCAACCAGAGTCATAAAGGTTGGGAAAAACTTAGAGCCTACCACGAAGCACGCACTGGTGGCATTCTTGCGAAAAAACCAGGAGGTTTTCGCCTGGTCGCATAAAGACATGGTTGGGATAGACCCTGCAGTAATCAGCCATGTCCTGAATATAGACAAGACCTTTCCACCCGTACAACAAAAAAGAAGGCTGCTCGATAAAGATAGATCACGAGCCTTAAAAGAAGAAGTCGAAAGGCTAAAGGAGAATGAATTCATAAGGGTGGCATTTTATCCGTCGTGGGTTTCCAATCTAGTGCTGGTTCCCAAGCCTAACGGCAAATGGCGAACCTACGTGGATTTTACAGACCTCAATAAAGCCTGCCCAAAAGACTGCTTCCCACTCCCAAGGATCGACCAGCTGGTCGATGCTACTGCAGGGCATGAGATCCTCTCATTCATGGATGCATATTCGGGCTATAACCAGATTAGCATGCATCCCCCTGATGAGAATCACACCAGCTTTCGGACCGATACGGGCTTGTATTGCTACAGAGTAATGCCCTTTGGGCTGAAAAACGCAGGTGCGACTTACCAACGGCTAGTCAACCACATGTTCAAAGAGCAAATCGGTGTAAACATGGAGGTATATGTGGATGGCATGCTGGTAAAGTCTAAGAAAGCAGAAGGGCATGTGAGGGATTTACAAGAGTGCTTTGACGTGTTAAACAAGTACCAAATGAAATTAAATCCCCTCAAGTATTCCTTCGGAGTCGGATCAGGGAAGTTTTTAGGGTTTATTGTAAATTCAAGAGGAATCGAGGCCAACCCCGACAAGATAAAGGCCCTGATCGACATGAAGTCGCCAGAAAGGATCAAAGATGTACAAAGTTTAACCGGGAGGGTCGCAGCCCTAAGTAGATTCATTTCAAAATCAACAGACAAGTGTGTCCCATTCTTCAATCTACTTAGGGGGAATAAAAAGTTTGAGTGGACAGAAGACTGCGAGCAAGCATTCCAGGCGTTGAAAGCTCATATGACACAGCCTCCCATCTTATCAAAGCCGATCGAAGGAGAAACTTTGTTTATTTATCTAGCGATTACTGAAGTTGCTGCCAGCGCGGTGCTAGTGCGAGAGGAAGAAGGTGCACAAAAAGCAGTCTACTATGTCAGCAAGAGACTGATCGGGGTAGAATTGAGATATCCACCAATCAAGAGGTTAGCATATTGCTTAATCCTTGCCTCTAGAAAGTTGCGCCCCTACTTCCAAGCCCATCCTATCACAATTCTAACTGACCAGCCCCTTCAGCAAGTCCTCCAAAAACCTGAGGCGGCTGGGCGATTGTTAAAGTGCACAGTCGAGCTAGGACAGTTCGACATAACCTATTCACCGCGAGCAATAGTAAAGGGACAAGTCTTAGCCGATCTTATTGCGGAGTTCACCGAACTCCCAGTCAGAGAGCAGTGCGAACTGCCTGAGGCGCCCGTGCCTCAAGACAAAACTCCTTCGTGGAAGCTATTCACGGATGGTTCATCCAACGAATCTCACGCTAGAGCGGGAGTGATATTGATAACGCCGGAAGGGAATCGATTTCACTGCGCCATCAGGTTCGACTTCACTGCATCAAACAATGAAGCGGAATACGAAGCACTCCTCGCTGGATTGAGAATGGCAAAGGATATAAGCATAAAGACGCTTGATATCTACAGTGATTCACAACTGGTGGTGAATCAGGTCTTAGGAGAATATCAAGCGCGAGGTTTGAAGATGGTAGCCTACTTAAATAAAACAAAGGACCTACTAGCCCAGTTCACGAAGTACACCCTCCAACAAATCCCGCAAGATCAGAATTCAAACGCAGACGCCTTAGCCAAACTCGCAAGCGCAAAGGATGCTGACACTTTGAACATTGTGCCAGTCAAAAGACTGAGTAAGCCGAGCATACAAGCAGCTGAGTCCAGTATGGAGATTCGAATGGAGGATACATGGATGGCGCCTTACTTGGAGTATCTGAAAAATGGTACGCTGCCAACAGATAGGAACAAAGCCAGAACTCTACAAAGACGGGCTGCTAGGTACATACTGGTCGATGGTGTTATGTACCGAAGAGGATACTCAATGCCACTACTCAGGTGCGTTACACTAGAAAAGGCTAAGGAGCTCATGAAGGAGGTGCATGAAGGCTTCTGCGGGGATCACGCTGGGGGGCAGAGTTTGGAAAAAAAGATTCTAAGGCAAGGCTACTACTGGCCAACGATGAACGAGGATTCGATGGAGTATGTACGAAGATGTGATAAATGTCAAAGGTTCTCCAAGATTCCACGAGCAGCTCCAAACGAACTAAAGCAGATGCAGAGCCCGTGGCCTTTTGCAGTATGGGGGATAGATTTGATTGGGTCCCTGCCTACAAGGAAAGTCGGAGTAAAGTACGCAGTTGTGGCAGTTGATTACTTCACCAAATGGGCCAAAGCTGAACCACTCGCAACCATCACGACCAAGAAAGTTCTTGACTTCTTCATCAAGAACATTGTATGCAGATATGGTTTGCCCAGGAAAATAGTTTCAGACAACGGGACCTAATTTGACAGCGACTTATTCACCGATTTCTGCGAGAGGCATGGAGTTGTTAAAAGCTTTTCTTCAGTTGCACACCCCCAAGCAAACGGGCAGGTCGAAGCCGTAAACAAGACTCTTAAAGACACCCTGAAGAAAAGACTTGAAGAAGCTAAAGGAGCGTGGCCAGAGCAGCTGCCTGAAGTCCTATGGTCGTATAGAACGTCCCACCGAACAGCGATAGGACATACTTCATTTTCCTTAGCCTATGGATATGAAGCCATGTTGCCTGTCGAGTTAGATCCCCCCTCACATCGGCGCTTGACTTACGACCAGGATCAGAACAGCCAGCTAATGATGGAGTCCCTAGACTCAATCAATGAGATACGAGAGAAATCTCAACTCCGAGTTGCTGCATACCAGCAAAAAGTCGCCCGGTACTTTAACTCCAAAGTTAAAGAAAGAAAATTCAACGTCGGAGATTCGGTGCTACGACGAGTTTTCTTAAATACCCGCGACCCTACTGCTGGAGTGCTCGGACCTAATTGGGAGGGACCTTACCAGATTGAAGAAGTCCTTCATCCAGGCACATACAAACTTGCACGCTTGAACGGAGATCTCGTTCCACGTTACTGGAATGGAGAACACCTGCGCAAGTATTATCAATGAACAGTCCTTTTTAAAGAACTGGCTTGTGTTAAAATTTTAATTTTCTTACAAGTTTTGCAAAGAGGGTTAGCCACGTTGTATGGCTAACTGCTCGTATATGTAAGATTCTATTTCAGAATCACTCGTAAAGACATGTTTAGTCCATTTTTAATACGAGATTATAAGGGACTGTGCGCAGCCAGTCATTCTTGCCAACCTTTGTGAATTTACATTTACAAGTATTTGTTCATTACGTGTGTTGTTTTGCTGTACTACAAGTATCATTTTTTTCGCACGAACAGGAATGTTCGAACAGGCCATGGTCAGGGCAAGTGACCAAGGACCTAAAGCTCCTCGATCACTTGGGGGGCATATAAGGCACATCGATAGCAAAGCATACTCGCAAGGTATGTAAACACATGAACAAAATAAGTGAAAGCATGCTACAGTACTTAGAGTATTTTTCAAAATTTATGTTTTGTTAAATCATGCCAAAGTACTATGCTAAGTTCGGTCATACGGACAAATTTTATAATAAATAAAGATATTATAGCATCAAGATTTAAGCTTTTACACCGCAAGCATCGCTGCTTGGATGTAACTGTTCAAGTAAAAGAAAAAAAGATTTGTTGCCCGTGCAGCAAAGTTTAAAAAAGAAATATATTGTCTTTACATCACGACCCGTGGGTCGTATAGCCAAATACTCACACTGGAGATTTCATTCAGGGCCCTGTTCAGAACCTGGTCAGCCCCCATGTTTTCAGCCTCGACCATTGCATCTCTGACACGGTCACCTTTACCAATGCGTTCAAGGTGATCCCTGGCTAATCGAAGGGCACGGCTCATGAGTTTGGACCCGAGAGCTTCTTCGCAAGTAATTTCCTCTCTGGCGGGTGCAGCCGGAGGATTTGGTGGGGCAGGAGGAGTCTGCTTCTTAGTAGGAGCTGGTGGATGAGTTTGCCCTGTTGGCCCAGGAGTTTGCCCAGTTGGCATGTCCTTGGGAAGATCTTCTGTTTGACCCTTCTTGGCTGGAGGACCTCGGCTGGATTCGCCAGATCTCCTTTTGGATCTCCGCTGGAGTTGGGGAACCTCCTCTTCCTCCTCGGCTTGGTACATGTCAAAGATATTGGGAGTGGCCATATCTGCATGCAAGTAAACACAGGAAACTGATAAGATAAGAGGAAGATGAAAAGTTATTGTACAGCAGAAAAGAGGTAACAAAGTATATACCCGAGCTACAACTACTGGTCGCTACACTATTGACTCTATTAGTCATATACTCATTATTTGTTTGAAAAATGGATCAAAGGGTGAAAGTAAAAAGTATTTCTGAAAAAGCTTTTTCAACTCCCCTTAGGGCGGGAAGAATTTATTTTTCAACTAGCCTAAAGATCGAATTTTTACTTCGATTTTACGTCCTAAAAAGCATGATCCTGGATTTTAAACTAACTCGTAACCCTATTTTGCCTACAAAATATTCTGTCTGCAAGCGTCTCAAACCAGAAACAGTACACATTCATAAATATGCACCACGAAAAATTAGAAGCGTGGGAACTCAAGAACTTACCAAGAAAAGTGATCGTGGAGGTGGAAGAAAGGTCTTCGGAGATCAAGGAGCTCTCGGACGGGGTCCTGAAAGTGCAGATGGAACGGTCTTCAGGAACGTTAAGGGCTCTGGATTTTAGGTTTTCTTGTGGAGAGGATGGCGTGCATAAAAAGAAAATAAAGACTTCGAAGGTCTTATATAAGTTTGTCTCTGGTAGTAAAAAGTGTAATCATTAGTTTCCCTTTTTCAAAGTATGGGGAAGCAGGATGGCCGTCAAAATCTTTTATGGGGAACCGAAAGGATGTGATTGGACAGAGGTAGGTTGCTTTTTTCAAGAACACACGAAGGGTTCTGACACGTCAGGTGAGGTTACCGAAGAGTCGTTCGTTCAAAAGTTTATTTACTACTCGTGGTAAATAAACTTGGGGGGCAAATGTTATCCGTAAAATTAGCATTGGTGATGTGGCAAGTGATCCCTGGACACGTGGCTGACACCTGGAAACGTTCTGCTAGAGTATCGACCAGAGGACACATTAGAAGCAATACAAACCTGTCTTACCTGCGACCAGTATGGTCGATAGTTCCACGTACAAGGCGATATTAATGGGAAGGTCTTTATGAATCCTGAATTTATCTCACACAATCTCCTGAGTATCCGATTATTCAGGAAAGAATATCTGTAACAATCTCTTGTAATCCCCCTTGAGCCTATAAATAGCAAGAGATAGCTCAAGGGAGGGGACTTTTTTTGGCTTTTGAATCGTGAGAGATTATAGTAATTATCCTAGGAATATTGTATTGTTCTTCAGAAAGTGGTGAAACTCATTGAACCCTAGTTCTTTGATCACTCTCCTGATTTTTATATCAATATCATTCTAAGTGGACGCAGGTCATTACCAAATCCTGGGGCCGAACCACTATAAAATACTATGTCTTATTTACTTTTGTCATTACGTTCTTCTCATCTCTTTTATTCATATCAAGCATATTCTGACTCCGTGTCAGTTGGCCAAATCTTGGGTCAACAAAAGGTAAATACAAAAATGGGCAAAAAGGACTTATTTGATAAGTAAAATATTTTTCTATGTATCAAACATAATTATTGTATAATTATGTGTAATTAATAAATTAAGAATTAATTAATTATTTGATTTTAAAAAAATATAATTAATTTTGAATTAATTTATTTTTGGGATTTTTGGTATTTAAATAATAATAAAAATTGGGAAAAATCACATGTCATCACTGGCATGTGGTACACGTGTAGCACAGTGCACAGTCACTGTGCTACACGCATAAGATACTGAGAAAGTTTCTTGGTTCCACAATTTTAGTTATTTAAATATTAAATAAATAATGAGATATTGTAATATGATTAAAATATTATTATTTAAACAAAAATCTGATAACTGATTAGTTATTTTCAAATTGTTTAAAATAACTAAGATTTTATTTTAATATATTTATATAGGATATCAGTTTTTCAGAACGTAACTTTTCAGGGATAGAAAAATATCTAGAAATCTCTCTCAGAGAAAGAGAACAGTGAAATATACAAAATTCATTGTTCTTCACAAAACCTATGCCCGAACTTTATCAGATCTCATGTGTTGAGAACATCTGATAAATAGATTTTGCCTATTATTTTGTATAGCGAGCCCACACTCGTTCTTTGTGTGCTGAGAACATTTTGGAAGATCTTGGTGTGAGGTCTCAAGGATTTTTCCATACAAAAAGATAGCAGCAAGGAAGGACCTGAGGTAATTTTTCTATTCATGTCTTTGATTCAATATATATATATATGCATGTGAAGAAGTAGATCTAGAAATCTTTTGGGATTAAATTAACAATTTGATTATTGTTCCGCTGCGTATAATCTCTTATTTGAGCAATAAAAACCAACATTATGCTCTCAATAGCAAGAGCCTTCCCTACCACCTGATTGTAGGTGGAGATTTCATGCACTGGGGCAACTCTAATGCCCTGAGCTATCCTGGAATTCAATCCCTGAATAAACCTTTCTTCCGAGCTACATCTGTGGGTACCATGTCAAAAGAGAACTTGGCCAACCCATCAAATTTGTTAACATACTCAGTTACTGTTGCATTTCCCTGAACGAGATTCAGAAACTCATTCATCTTAGTAGTCTTGGATACATCATAGTAATACTTCTCATTAAACAGCTGCTTAAAGTCCTATGGAATAAGGCGATTCCTCTAATTAAAGTGTTATGGAGGAATAGTAGGGTCGAGGAGGCGACCTGGGAGCTTGAGTCAGCAATGCGGGATCAGTATCCCGAGTTATTCAGGTAAATTTTGAGGGCAAAATTCTCATTAGAAGGGGATAGTTGTAACGATCCAAAATCACTAATAGGGCCTTGATTAGTGTGCCGGGAGGGCATAACTAGATTATGTGTGATTTAAATGATTAAATGCATAATTATGTGATAAGTATGCTTATATGATTATTTGGATATATGAGATGCATGATTATGTGTATTAGTATGCATGTACGCCCTGATTAAATTATAAGGGCGTATTCGTAATTTTGGCCCGTTGAAGGCATAAATATAGAATTTGTGATAAATTGTTGAGACCACATTATTATGTGGATATATTTTTAGCTTGTGACTCGAGGCGATCCTAGTGAGTGATTTAGCGAAAAAGTCACGGTGGGGATTTATACCCGGCTCAGAGGAGCCTGGGGGTATTTCTAGAAATTTGGGAAATATGATGGAGGCTATTTGACATTGAGGAAAATAATTGGTGATTAGTTAGGTGTTGGGATGTAAGCGGTAATTATTAGGGACACTCGAGGAATTAGCTGGAATTGGGAACAAATGACCAAAATACCCTTAGAATGTTTAAAGGTTTAGGTTTTAATGGGAGGGCAAAATGGTCATTTGATTTAAAAAGGGATAAGTGATATTCTGCCTTTATAGACTTAGTGGAATGTTTAGAAAGTAGTAGAAGCTGAAAGAAAAGAAAAGAAGAAGGAAAGAAGAGAAAACAGGACACTTGAGCTTACCCTTTCTCTCCCATTCGGTTTCCCCATTCTTCATCATCTCTTGAGAATTTTTGAAGTTTAAGTCAAGGAAAGCTTAGGCTAAAGCATGGGCTTAGGATCCTTGATGAAGCTAAAGGATTTAGCAAGAGTTAATTACTCAATTAAGGTAAGGTTTAAAGGTTTATGTTGAGTTTTCTGAACTTTGTTAGAATTGAATTCTGAACTTGAGTTTTGGATGGAAGTTAAGGGAATTAAGCTTGAAGAACTGAGGAACTTAAGGCTGGAAGGATACTAAGGGCAACCTAGGGTTGAATTTCCCATCAAAGGTAAGAAATTCTGAGCTTGATCATCTAAGTTGTTGGGTTAGTTTTGGTTTCTGCTGATGAGTTCTTTAGTTTTGAGTTCAAATCTTGTTTTCTTTGTTTGATGGTGCTTGTGGCTAAGTTTTATGTTGTTGGGCTATGTGGGATGAGATTTAGGGGATGGTAGGCGCAATTAACTCGCTAATCGAGATTTGGAGTTGTAAATATTTATAAGGTGTATTTTGGGATCCTAAATGCATAATGCTTTATAATTCCAATGAACTACATTTTCAAATTATATGACTTTTATTACAGTTTAGCCACACTTTTTACCTAAAATCTCGATTAGCAAGTTAATTGCACGTTTTAAACTCACTTAGTAATGGCTCAAAGGAGGTAGGGCATTATAATATGTCAACACATTCATCGTGCTCTATCTATACATTCAGGCAAACAGGGCAACTTAAACGAGCAATTAAGCATAAATTTCATTAAATACCAACCAACCCTAAGTCAAGCTTGTCATTGGCAGAGAGTGTACATGTTCGATCAATATCCAGGAACCATAAACCTTGGCACGCTTTGATACCAAGTTGTAACACCCTACTACCTTAGATTCGTTACTATGTGAGTTATAAATGTTCCATTAGCTTGCTAATCGAGGTTTTAGGTTAGAAGTGTGACTAAATTGAAATAAAACTCATTTAACGACATTAATGGTAAAGAATTGGACATTCATTGAAATCATAAAAAGTTATATAGTTGGGATCCTAAAATATTGTTTAGAAAATGTGTTACAACTCAAAAATATAAGGATGGTCGACCTAAGCAACAAAAGTAAATCATTACAATACATTTCCTAAATTAACCCTAGTCGTGGTAGCCAGGTAGGCCGAACATGTACCCGTCGCTCCACATTCTCCGTACTCATGGTTGGTCGACCTTTCCTCTGCCCTTACCTGCACAATAGAGCACTCATGAGCCGAATCCCAATAAGAAAACCCAACATATAACATATCATATATCAATCCAACAATATACAGCAAAACAGTTAACAGACTAAACACATAGCGGCCTACACCAACCCAAGCGCTTTACCAGGCTCTGGGGTCGCGGTCTTCACCAATCGGGTTGATACCACACCCTTGGAGGGTCTCGCCCTAGCAACCTGCACTCAGTGTGCTTAATGCTGGTCCTGGCCCCTATCCGTACTCGGCTTCCTTCCGTTCTCGGCCTTCCCCATTCCCAGCCTTCGTTGTTCATTCACAAACATGCATAACACAGCATACCATTAACAGATATTCACACATATATTAAACATAAAAAATAGGTTCACACCCTGAAACACAGACAATAGGGCCATTCCCTACTCTACGGGTACACCAGTTTTCTTACTTGTGTCCCGAGTTGATAAGTCAATGCGATCATAGTCCTATAATCCGAGCTTTGACGTAAACCAAGTCACAACGCGTCCAATAATAACAATCCATCAAGCCTTAAACCAAATAATAACTTTGGAATATTATTCTAGTCTTTGGGACCTTGAATTCTACTAGACTTGATAGTAGAATCATTCCCAAGCCTTAACATTTGGGCTCTCGAGCTTTAAACCTTCATTTACCTTTTTTTCCCATTTTGAGTCGTGACCCACTACAAGTCAGAGGGCAAAGCCCTCTCTGCTGAAGGATATGGGCTGTGGCACGCTATACCCTGCGCCACGACGCCTGGGCAAATTTCTGAGGCCCCCAGGCCTCGACTCGAGCCTTAAAACCCAGAAATGTCATGCATTTTTCTATGTTTTCCCCGAGCCTAAATTAAGAATTCACACCCAAAACATCATTTAAACCCAGAATTGAGCCTATAATCCTCATCCACATAGCTTAGGCATCATAACAATCCCATAAACTATTCCATATACTCATCAAACACTCAAAACCAAATCTTAGAATCCTCTCACATGCAAGCCTATAACTCTAACAGAATTCAACATAATTATACAGAAAGATTAAGTTCAGGCACTTACCTCTAAGACATCCTCAAGCCTTGAGCTAATCCCAGACACAACAAGCTTTCAATCCTTCAATTTCCTAGTCTCAAATCCTCAAAATTCCATCATCTTCTAACTGTCAAAAAGAGGGAGAGAGAGTCGAGTAAGAGAGAGAGAGAGGGTGCTGAGAGTTCCTTCCTTTTGTCTTTCCTTAATTCTAGTGTTTTCTCAAAGCCACTCAGTAACTCTACCCTAGCTGCTTAATAACCAAAATGCCCCTATGTGTATCTTCAATCCTTTAATGCAACCAAGGGCAATCCCATCAATTGCCACCTCTCGCTAAATCCTCGAGTGTTCCTATAAATCCCTATTTATTCCCGACACACTTAAACAAACATTAAATCACTACCTGTTACCCAGTAATTCCCGAACACATACTATTTTCCCAAAATACTCATAGGCTCCTCCCAAACCGGGTATTCGACCCCGTTGTGACTATTTAGCTAATCTGCTCTCTAGGACCATCTTGGATCACACATTACGAATATATCACCACACACTTGTGGTATCAATCACAATACACACATATATCACATTTATGCCCTCAACGGGCCAAAGTTATAAATATGCCATTAATAACCAAATGGGGCCCACATGCATATTTAATTCACCTAATCATGCATTTCTAATCATATACTTATTTAATTCACATATCAGCATAATTAAATCAGTTATTGCCCTCCCGGCACGCTAATCAAGACCTTAAGCCCTATTAGCGAATTTAGGACGCTATAGATAATTTTCTCTAAACCTGGAAACTATTCAAAATCTCTTCTCTCTATCAAACGTTTCTAGATCTCATGTGTTGAGTAAATCTAGAGAGTCACATAAATTAACCTTTTGAATCCTACGTGCCCTAACACGTCCTTGTGTGTTTGAGGATTGGTCTAGAAGATCAAGGTGTGAGCTTTCAGATTGCTCGATTGGAAGATCGTTGATTTTGTACAAAAAGATTCAAGGACATTTGATTGGCTACAAGAGGTAATCCCTTATCTGTTTTGTATGTGATTAAATATTTATATATGTGTATGATCCTGGCTGGTATTAATATTTATTAAAAAATTGATCCATATATTATGTTGTGTACCTTTGATTTGATCATTTAATACTGTTGACGTGGTTTTTCGCCAATGGTATATTAAGAAATAAAATGGGTAGATTGGTGCTAGAGTATAAACCGCAATGAAATAATAAGCATTCACTCAAAAGCACAAAACTTTTACGTGGTTCAGTGGTTAAAATCCACCTAGTCCATGAGTAAATATTATTACTATTTTTCTCTCTATTTCTACAGAGTTTCGGTAATACAAAAAATGATCCCCCTTCCCTGTCCTACATTCCTAGTATTTATAGGGGAATTCCGTGGACAGGTTTGGGTCACTGCTTAAATAAACTGCGTAATTATATATATGGTATATAATTAATACAAATTATTCCCATTTACATTGGGATATGATTTGATAATAGAATAAATACGCTCCTGCTATCTCAAATAATAAATGACAGATATATGATACTACCTGGCTATTAGTGAGCGCAAAAAGAATTCCTGAATCTCCTGGGATCCTTCAGTCTGTGTTATATCTAGGTCCTCATGAGCTGAATATCTCACCTGAGCTCGTGCTTGACAACTATCTAACTTCAAGATCGGAGTAAGTTAAAAACACCTAAAGTTGGTTCTAACCATTATGAGTCCCGAGCTTGATTATTACCTTAAGTGTTGGTCAGATAACGACTTGTATACCGTGTACGAACTGGATTGAATCTCGAGTTGCTCACATTGTAATGCCCCAAATTTCCTAATAAGGTTTAGGACCTAGATTAGGAGGCCGGGAGGACCATAATTGATTTATTATGCTATTAAATGATTATATGCATATCTAGGTGTATTGAATATGCATGCGAACTCATTTCTGATTAATTGGGTGATTTTCATATTTTGGCCATTTCAGGCATATTTGGCATATATGTGGCATGTGTGTGTGATGCTTTATTATTATTTGGTTATGCCAGGGTTACTCAACAGAGATGATCCTAGGAGGTAAGCTAGTGGGAAAGTCACAATGGGATTTATACTTGACTTGGAGTGAGTCAAGGGGTATTTAGCATTACCGAGTTATTGGGTAATGGGAATAAGTATTTGATGATAAATTGGGAGTTAGTAAGATCAGGGGGAAATTTTGGAGGTTTTGACTATTTTGCCCCCGGGGACGTTTTCGGGACCCCGAGCGTTAGGATTTGTTTGAGGATACTTAAGTTTGAAGTAACCTGTTAAGAAATAAAAAGAACGTTCAGAACGTTCTCTCTCCCTCAAATTTTCATTTTCGTTTCTCGATCGCATTTTTTAAGGAAACTTGAGTTCTAGGACTCGGATTCAAGCGAGGATCGAGGCATAGCGATTCTAGGGAAGATTAGAAGCTTATTAGCTGGAGGATTTAGTTGGGAAACAACTCAATCAGAGGTAATTCAAGCTTTAAGTTCTAAGATTTTTAAAGTTTTTAAGCTTGAATTGGATTTTGTGTTTTGATGAGTTTTTGGATGATTTGAGACTTGGGTTTTGTTGGTTTTGGATCATGGGTTTGGGAACTTTGATTTTGGAATTTGGAGATGTTTGGATAGGTATTTGGAAGGTTTTAAAATGGTAAAATTGGGGAAAAATGGCTGGTTCGTGGTTGGGCCGCAGCCCAGGCTCGATGAAGAAGGTGGATGTTTCTAAAAGGCCTGGGGGCCACAACGCTTGGCTGGTGGGGCCGTGGCGCTTGGTGCCATTTGTGGCCAAAATGATGTTTTGATTATGGGAACTCAAACCTTAAGCATCGAGATTGTTCCTACTACCAAGTTTAGTGGGATTCGATGTCTCAGAGGCTAGGTCTTGGTTCCGTGATTGGTTTTAGAACTTGAACTCATTGGATCACCGTTTATGGTATTGACTAGGTTATCACTAGGGGCTTGGAATCAGGAACGTGCTTGTGGCTCGTTTATTGGTAACTTGTGCTTGGACCAAAGGTAAGAAAACTGCACCCCATATGTGACATGCATGGTTATTATTGAGGCATGTCGAGTGTTTAAATGTGATGCATTTGATGCACGAGAAACATGTGAATAGGGCATGCCATGAATATTGAATATGAGATTGATCAGAGTTTGAGTCTCTGTGTTAGTGCATGATCATAATTATGCTAGCAACGGTTAAGTAAGCATGCTGAATGTCCTACATTTGGATATTTGACATAAGATATATGCCTGGTAGCATTGCATACTTGTGCGTGGCACTGACTAACTAGTCAGAATTGGCAATGGTGTCAGTACTAGCTGTGAAGTTGTGACCTACTTATCAAGTTCGCAGTGGTACTGAGCACTGGTCACCTGGTATTGACTAAAAAGTCAAGGTTGGACTTAGCGTGTTTAATGCAAGCTGATAAAGATTAGATCTAATCGACATCTTCGTTGAATGACTCAAATGAGCATTAATGCTAGACCGACCTCAAGTTCGATGAAAAACTAAAAGCGCTTGTCTAGCCAAACGCTAGTTACTTAGAGCCAGGGCCAGAGAGCCCTAGTTACTGTTAGGGTAACGCCCTAGTTACCCCAAGACCGTTACGATGAAGGTTGAACCGTGAATTTAACTTGCTACCTGAGTTGTTTGGTTAAAAACATGCTTCAAGGTGTTATTAATAGGTTAAGGTGGAAAACCAATCAAAAGGAAAGTATATATTTTATTTAAAACATAAAACCGTTCATGGGCCCATAATTCTAAGTAACTAGCCTTTGGCTAGACAGACGCTTATAGTATTCATCAAACTTGAGGTCGGTCCGGCATTAATGCTCTTTCGAGTTATTTAATGCAGATGTCGATTTGATATACTCTTTGTAGGCTTGCGTTAAACATGCTAAGGCCGTTCTTGACTTATGAGTCAATATCATGTGACCAGTGTTCATTACCACTGCCGAACTTGACTAATGAGTCACAGCTTCACAGTTGATTCTGACACCATTGCCAATTCTAACTGTAACGACCCAAATTCACTAATAAGGCTTAAGGGCTTTGATTAGTGTGTCGGGAGGGCATGATGAGAATTATGTGTGATGATTATGATTTTAAGCATGTTATATGATATGTGAATTATATTATGTGATAATTATGATATGTGAATTGTACTGTGTGGGTGCTGTGATACAAATGTGATGCACGTGCCGGGACGGTCCTAGAAAACTAGATAATGGTAACTGGTGATTTGGTAACCTGCGTAACTGTTAGTAACCATAGAGAGTAACAGGTTTTATGGGAAAGTGGTAGAATTGCAAAGGTGATGAAAGGACAGGTATGCCCTTGAGGTCTAGTTAGTAAAGGATATAAATGGAGGGTTAAATTAGTCTTTTGGCAGGGAATAGATGAGTAAGAGCTGAAGGAAAATACAATACGTATAACACTTGGAGAAAGGGGCTTTATGCTGAATGTTGGAGACCTAGAGGAGCAAAACTAAGATGGAAGGGAGAAGCTGAATTTAGCTCTTGGAAGGAGAATTAAGGAGTGATTGAAGTTGTCAAGCAAGCTTAGACCAAGAATACTCAGAGGTAAGATTTTGGTTATGGTATATCTAAGTTTCAAGTCTGATTTTTGGTTGATAAGTGTGAATTGAAACAAGTTGGTGACTGGTTTTGTATGAACTCAGAATTGGGAAATCAAGGAGGAAGGAGGTTTAGAGCTGGAGGTTGGACTCACCACTCAAGGTAAGGTTTCTGTGTGATTATTAGGCTTGTTTCTGTTGAGGTATAGGGAGTTTGGAGTGTGGTTTGTGTTTGAGTTCAAGCTGTTCTTAATTTTCTGGTTTGAGTTGTTAAGTGTGAAATTCAAGAGTGAATTTTAGGATTGAAGGTGTGAGTGAGCTTGGGCATGATGTTTTTGGGTTGTTGTGAGGTTTATTAAGGGTTTAGAGTTGATTTTGGGACTTAGGATGGAGTTTGGGGTGAGTTGGAGTGAGTTAGGCTCGGGAAAAACGCGAAGGAAAACCCAGAAATCTGGGTCTGCGATGGTGTGCCGCGGCACAGCTTTTGCTTGCCGCGGCCTAGGGGTCTCTGGTGTTGGGTGCCGCGGCACAAGGCAAATTTCAGGGTGTTATATTTTGCAATTTTTGGCCTTTGCTCCGGGGGTTCGGGGGATGTCTCCGGGGTGTTGTTCTAAGGTTTTGGGGGTTCCGAGAGTGTGGGTTAGGTACCGGGAAGGTAGTCTTGGATTGGTTAATGACAAAGAATATTATGTTTGTGTTGTGATTAGGACTTTGGAGAGACTCGGGGTAGAGGACCGTGCTTGTGGCTACGTGGCATCGGGAACCAGTAAATTGAAAGGTAAGAAAGCTGCACCTGAGTATGTGGTTAGGTTGGGACTAAGTGTTCCCTATGTTTGTATGCAATATTATGTGAATATGA
This sequence comes from Humulus lupulus, assembly GCF_963169125.1. NCBI lineage: Eukaryota > Viridiplantae > Streptophyta > Magnoliopsida > Rosales > Cannabaceae > Humulus > Humulus lupulus. Next base: position 182,518,017 of record NC_084800.1, on the reverse strand, counting down.
ATAATCATGTGGACACGATGGGACTAAGAGTTCCCTATATTTGTTTATCATGTCGTGAGATGGTGTTATTACGCCATAGGACATGCGATTACCGGCCTAAGGGTGTCGGAATCATTATTTGCGCACTGGGGCGCGGCTCAGCCACTGGGAGCTGAGGCAGCTTGTTTATCACTGAGCTTGGTTAAGCTGGCCAGAGTCAGTGAGTATTACACTGGGGGCGGCTCTATTGAGCCGAAGACAGTGTGCCAACTAGAGGGTGCGACTAAGGGCGCCAACCCTGAATGTTATTTGATGGGTATGACAATCTATTAGTTATGAACGTGAATATTACACTATGATTATAGTTGATTGACTGTCTGGATGACAACTGCTATTACTGATTGGATAAATGTATGAGATGTTGAATTCTTGGTTGAGCATTGTGAAATATTTGCTAAGTGTTGCTGATCTTACTATGTTATCATGCTTTCTTGCTGGGCCTTGGCTCACGGGTGCTACGTGGTGCAGGTTAAGGCAAGGGCAGGCTGGACCAAGCCCGAGGTGGAGAGCTCCAAGGTGAAATGTACATAACTAGCTGTTCGATCACCACGATCGAGGAGTGGACCAGGACAAGGACTACCTAACTGCTCGTTTTTGCCTTAGTATGGCCAGTCAGTGTATTTAAACTTTGTAACGTTTGTAAATGGCTTTTAAACTGTCGTTTTTGGGATCCCATGTAAATAAACAATGCCTAGTAATGAAAATATAACTTTTGAGACCAAAACACTTTTAACCCTAGTTCCTCCACTGTTTCAGTAACACGATTTTACTTAAATAACTTGATTAGCAAGTCTGGCACCTTATAAACACACAGTGTAACGGTCTTGGCTATCCAGGGCGTTACAACTTGGTATCAGAGCGTCCTAGGTTTATGGGTCCTGAAGACTAGCTGGATATGTACATTCGCCGCGGGAGACAAGCTCAACTCAGGGTTTGGTAATTGTGTATGTATGATGATGTGCTTAAATGATTTGAGTGAGATATGATTGTTGATATCTGTTTGATGAATAGGGAGCATGAGATACTGATGGGGCCTGGCCCTTGACTGCTGTGTGGTGCTATTTAGGCATGTTGATTAGTATTGCTCTTGCATGTGGTTGAATACATGAGTAATGGCGATATAGGGACTATAGGTTATTATATTGAACTTATATGATATACCCGTTTGTTGGCATGGAGGGCATAAAAGGTATGAACGCACCTAGTGATAAAGAGATTTGATAATTTATGCATAATATGGGTGCTTAATATGTTTTATGTGTGTTTGATTGTTATGATTGTTTGGATCTGCCCTTGAGTTGGTTTTGGGTATAAACGTCAGGGCTGAGAAGTTTAGTCGGTGAAGACAGATTAATTCAGGGTGTATGTATTGAGAATGGTCAATTGGATTCAGTTTTTGTTTTGGTAGGGATAGAAGATGATAGTTGGGGGTTGGAATCCCCCACCTTCCCTAGAGATTCGCAGCAGGTGTTTGTTGATATATGGGTCAGGCTGTAAGGTCTGATGGAATTTATTGGATGGATGAAAAAGGCAAATTACTGAGGAGGAACAGACAAGAATTATTGTACGGAAGTCTTATCCTCTAAGTTTCGAGGAAGGTTTGGGTTTGTTCAGGAATCAATTAGTGAATGGGTGTGGCTAACCCTGTTCTTAGTGATATGAGAAGGATAAATTGGGACAAGTAACCTTACTAGGTAATTGTGGTAAAAGATGTCGAAAGTGACAGGATAGCGATAGTACATATTGTTGAGTTTGGTGGGTTGGTTGGTCCACTTTGGGTTATGGTGCAAATGGATGAAGCCGGGGATGATAAGTCATTTGTGAGTTAAACTCTGAGTTGGTTGTCTGTGCTTGGGCAGTAGAGAGAGAGGGCCTCATTATCTATGGTGAAGGGGATACATATGATGATATTTTCGTTCGTCGAAATATAGTAGGTGTGGCTACTCAGTGATTGGAAGAATGAGAACCGTTGGTGGTTTTATGGTTCCTGGGTTGGACAGGAAAGGGGTTCAGTGCACAGGTTGGCCATTGAGGCAGGGAGGACTGGGATACTTTATTCATTTAAAGCCCAAGGTTAGTTTCTCAGAAGTGACTAGTGGATTGGATAGCCTTTGCTTTGGTTGGGAAGAGAGCTGAAAGGAGTTGGTGTTGTGCGTCTATTAGGAAGGATTCAGATGGGTATATGTTGAGGAAAGTTAATATGTTATATTAGGGACAACTTTGGACAGTCATGAGTATTTCTTGAAGTATATTGATTGGACTGAATGGGAATTAGATTAGTCAGTAGGAAAGTAGATGAGAATGCAGTTTTCGGCCACAGCTTGGAACTTGGGTATGGAAGGAGTTGATCATTGATCTGGTTATTACTAGATAAGAATCAAGGGAAGAGACATCTTAGGAAATTATCACTTGTACCGAGAGGGGTGTGATGCGTTACTAGTAAGGATTTCTAGTCGTTTGTACTTTAACGACATGAGTAAGTTTAACGAGCAGAGAACAGAAAATGACATGGATGGTTTGCATTCAGGATTCACTAGTGATTAGTTAGATTACTCCCCAGTTAGAAGTGGAATGTGAACGACTACTATACTGATGATATCATGACTGAAGCAGTAGGGTCAGAGGTAAGGTTTCAGAGGGTAGTAACTTCATTCTTCAAAGATATTCCAGGTTAAGTACAGGAAGGGAGGAGATCAGGTACGGAAAGAGTTGATCAGAAGCACACTAAGGCCGATGAATGTATCAGCTACTACTTGAAGTATTCTCGAAGACAGTTACAACGTGAGGGTTTTGAACATGAAGAGTCGGTCAAGCAGGGGGAACGGTGATGGGTTGTAAGAAAGGAGCGGTAACTCTTGAGTTTAAAAAGGGGAAATCCTTGTAGTGGCTGGCGTTTATACTTGGAATGTGAGGTCTACTGCAAGGGAAATGATTAGAGCCTTAGTTGATGTGATGGACACTACTTGAGTTGTATCAGTGGGACAAGACAGACTGGGTTGGTTTATGGGTTTCCAGATAAGTTTCCAAGGAATTCGTCAGGGAGTTCGTCTGCGTAAAGAGATGGATTGGGGATAAGACTGGTGTCAGGGATGGAATTAGATCTAAAATGTTGTATTGAATGGTTTTAACAAAATGATGAGAGTTAAGGTCTTAATTGTTGAGTAGGATGACATACTTCAGGAAGGATCTTTGATCTGGTTATTACCAGCTAGAGATCAGGAATAGTTAGGATCTTTGATCTGGTTATTACCAGCTAGAGATCAGAAATAGTTAAGGATCTTTGATCTGGTTATTACCAGCTAGAGATCAGGTGCAGTTAGGGATCTTTGACCTGGTTATTACCAGTTGGAGAACAGGGAAGAGGATAGGTAGGAGGTTGCTATCATGTTGGATAAGGGCACTGAGGATGCTAGGTTATGTGTTGAGGGTTTGGTCAATGCCAAACTGTTTTTGTGAAATAGGTAAAAAGAGTATTCAAAGATTATCTGAATTGGACTTGTAATTGTCTTGATCGACGGCACAGTGATGTATTCTGGTTGGAACTTTGTTAAGGTTGAAGAATGCCTTGGAAGTAAGAGTTTCCCTAGGCAAGCATGATGGTACCGGTAGTTGGGTGAGATTCACGTCTTCTTACAGATTAGAATCAATTGTTGTGTTGCTATGATACCTCAAGACAGGAGGAAGTGATGATCTATGCATGGTGTTGGTTAGAGGATCCGACTAGAACTAGAGTGGTGTATCTAGTAGGCTTAATAGCCAGTGGATACCTGGAATTATTATTATCTTATACAGGAACAAGAATGACAGTTAAGGAAAACTCAAATGAAAGGAATTAAAGGCAAGTCTTAATTGAACTAGCAAAGGATTCTACAGTGTTATGTGTAAGTTTATAGTGATATAAGGACCAAATTTGGACTCTGATGGACACCGAAATTATATGGAAATTCTGGATGAATCTTGTACTATTCTCTTGGTCCTTTCATCCAGACATTAGGAAAAAGGTACAATAATTTGAAGGTTTTTTATTGGAGGCCTAGATGGAGAAGAATATAATGAATGAGGAACAAAATTCTTATCCCGATAGCAGTTCGTGATTGGCATCGCAACCTTTGAGTATGTTATAATGGGAATAAGGAAATATGGTAATAGGTATCGCAGAGAGGTTGCCAAGATGGCGGGGTCATCATGGAGCAGCGTCTGGGGAGAACTTGCTTTTATCAGTAAGAATAATTTATACAGCTGACCAGTACTCAGAACTTTAAGCGAGATGGGTGGTAAGCCTCCATGGAATTTGGAGTTAATTTCATTGAACAAGGACTTTATCTTATTCTCAGGTCTTGGGAGGATTAATAAAGGTAATGAATAGATAGACAGAATCTGACGAGTTTTATTATTTTCAGACTGATGGTAAATCAGAGAGAAAGGGAGTTATTTAGTTATTGGAAGAACACTTGATAAAATGGAACATAAGAAGGATTGTATATCATCCCTTCGTTGGAGTGAGATAAGTGATAGGTTGTATTTGGATCTGGAGGTAGTTCAGGGGATCATTGGGATTATTAAAAGATTAGAGCATGAAACTCACTTTTCAAAGTAGATGGAAAAGCTTTATTGAATTGGGAAACAGGGGTATGGAGTTTCGAGTAGAAGATGGTAGCTTTCGTGGGATGTCGCCAGAGACAGAGAGGTGAAGAGCTAGATGGACCCCAGGGCATCAAGGCTGTTTGGATCCGGTAGGGGATCAGTGAGGTTGTTTTTAAGTTGACTACATCTTTGGGCACCGTTAGCTATACGCAGTGGATTTTGTATTCCATGTTAGGGACATGGATTGGAAAAAACTCATGTGTTGATTGATAAGGATCTACAGATTAAAATGAAGATATTCCATGTGGGGTGACCGGTTTAAGCATAAAATTGAAAGACTGAGGTTTTGAGGAATAAGATTGTACCTTGAGTTAAGGTAACACACCAGAAATGGTAGGGTCAAGGAATGACCGGGATAGCTGGAATGAGTTGTGCGGAATTTGTGTCCTGAATTGCTCGGGTAAATTTCGAGGACGAAATTCTCATTAGGAGGGGATAGTTGTAACGACCCAAATTCACTAATAAGGCTTAAGGGCTTTGATTAGTGTGCCGGGAGGGCATGATGAGAATTATGTGTGATGATTATGATTTTAAGCATGTTATATGATATGTGAATTATATTATGTGATAATTATGATATGTGAATTGTACTGTGTGGGTGCTGTGATACAAATGTGATGCACGTGCCGGGACGGTCCTAGAAAACTAGATAATGGTAACTGGTGATTTGGTAACCTGCGTAACTGTTAGTAACCATAGAGAGTAACAGGTTTTATGGGAAAGTGGTAGAATTGCAAAGGTGATGAAAGGACAGGTATGCCCTTGAGGTCTAGTTAGTAAAGGATATAAATGGAGGGTTAAATTAGTCTTTTGGCAGGGAATAGATGAGTAAGAGCTGAAGGAAAATACAATACGTATAACACTTGGAGAAAGGGGCTTTATGCTGAATGTTGGAGACCTAGAGGAGCAAAACTAAGATGGAAGGGAGAAGCTGAATTTAGCTCTTGGAAGGAGAATTAAGGAGTGATTGAAGTTGTCAAGCAAGCTTAGACCAAGAATACTCAGAGGTAAGATTTTGGTTATGGTATATCTAAGTTTCAAGTCTGATTTTTGGTTGATAAGTGTGAATTGAAACAAGTTGGTGACTGGTTTTGTATGAACTCAGAATTGGGAAATCAAGGGGGAAGGAGGTTTAGAGCTGGAGGTTGGACTCACCACTCAAGGTAAGGTTTCTGTGTGATTATTAGGCTTGTTTCTGTTGAGGTATAGGGAGTTTGGAGTGTGGTTTGTGTTTGAGTTCAAGCTGTTCTTAATTTTCTGGTTTGAGTTGTTAAGTGTGAAATTCAAGAGTGGATTTTAGGATTGAAGGTGTGAGTGAGCTTGGGCATGATGTTTTTGGGTTGTTGTGAGGTTTATTAAGGGTTTAGAGTTGATTTTGGGACTTAGGATGGAGTTTGGGGTGAGTTGGAGTGAGTTAGGCTCGGGAAAAACGCGAAGGAAAACCCAGAAATCTGGGTCTGCGATGGTGTGCCGCGGCACAGCTTTTGCTTGCCGCGGCCTAGGGGTCTCTGGTGTTGGGTGCCGCGGCACAAGGAATGTGGTGCCGCGGCACAAGGCAAATTACAGGGTGTTATATTTTGCAATTTCTGGCCTTTGCTCCGGGGGTTCGGGGGATGTCTCCGGGGTGTTGTTCTAAGGTTTTGGGGGTTCCGAGAGTGTGGGTTAGGTACCGGGAAGGTAGTCTTGGATTGGTTAATGACAAAGAATATTATGTTTGTGTTGTGATTAGGACTTTGGAGAGGCTCGGGGTAGAGGACCGTGCTTGTGGCTACGTGGCATCGGGAACCAGTAAATTGAAAGGTAAGAAAGCTGCACCTGAGTATGTGGTTAGGTTGGGACTAAGTGTTCCCTATGTTTGTATGCAATATTATGTGAATATGAATAATCATGTGGACACGATGGGACTAAGAGTTCCCTATATTTGTTTATCATGTCGTGAGATGGTGTTATTACGCCATAGGACATGCGATTACCGGCCTAAGGGTGTCGGAATCATTATTTGCGCACTGGGGCGCGGCTCAGCCACTGGGAGCTGAGGCAGCTTGTTTATCACTGAGCTTGGTTAAGCTGGCCAGAGTCAGTGAGTATTACACTGGGGGCGGCTCTATTGAGCCGAAGACAGTGTGCCAACTAGAGGGTGCGACTAAGGGCGCCAACCCTGAATGTTATTTGATGGGTATGACAATCTATTAGTTATGAACGTGAATATTACACTATGATTATAGTTGATTGACTGTCTGGATGACAACTGCTATTACTGATTGGATAAATGTATGAGATGTTGAATTCTTGGTTGAGCATTGTGAAATATTTGCTAAGTGTTGCTGATCTTACTATGTTATCATGCTTTCTTGCTGGGCCTTGGCTCACGGGTGCTACGTGGTGCAGGTTAAGGCAAGGGCAGGCTGGACCAAGCCCGAGGTGGAGAGCTCCAAGGTGAAATGTACATAACTAGCTGTTCGATCACCACGATCGAGGAGTGGACCAGGACAAGGACTACCTAACTGCTCGTTTTTGCCTTAGTATGGCCAGTCAGTGTATTTAAACTTTGTAACTTTTGTAAATGGCTTTTAAACTGTCGTTTTTGGGATCCCATTTAAATAAACAATGCCTAGTAATGAAAATATAACTTTTGAGACCAAAACACTTTTAACCCTAGTTCCTCCACTGTTTCAGTAACACGATTTTACTTAAATAACTTGATTAGCAAGTCTGGCACCTTATAAACACACAGTGTAACGGTCTTGGCTATCCCGGGCGTTACACTAACTATTCAGTCAGGGCCATACACAAGTGAGAAAGATTTTTTAAGCATTCAATATTCAATCCATGTCCACATTTAAACATTCAACATGCCTCATGAATAACCATGCATGTCACATATAGGGTGCAGTTTTCTTACCTCTGGTTCGAGCGAGAATGAGAACAAGAACAACCCCTGAGAACGATCGACCTTTTGATTCCTTAGTGGTTACCTAATCGTAACCAATTATAGCCTCTATTAATGAAAATCAACAATGAAAGGGTCTTGACCTAAACCCTACTCTCGGGACCCCGAAACGTACCCACACGATGAGTAGATTCGATCCCAGGCCTTAAGGATTGAAACCCTGAGCCAAAAACCCTTAAAAACACTCAAAACAGGATTATGAAGGAACGGAGTAGTGCCCCAGCGCTCATCTCAGAACCAAAATGCCCAAAACCAACCTTGGGTAGCGCTGAGCGCTCCCTTGTGGGCGCTATAGCGCTACACCTAGCCACTTTTTCCCTTGAACCTTCTCCCTTCAACTTCTCCATTCCCAACTTGATTCCAATGCTTCCAAACATCAAATTAAGTGCCAAATGAACCTAAAAACCATCCCCACATGTCTTAAGCATCACACCCCAAGAACCCTAGTCAAAAACTCCAAGCAAAACCAATCAACCAACCTAGAAATCTCAACTGAAATCCAACACAAAAACAGAGCAAACTAGAGATTTAATGGCTAGAATCTTACCTCAAGCTCAGATTATGATGCTCTTCAATGGTGGAACACACTCCCAAGCTCTCAAAACTTATTTGCCAAGCTTGATTCCTCAAATTAAGCTAAAAAATCCAAGAAGAAAAGGAGAGAAAATAGGTACGGGAGAAGAGTATTTTCTATGCTCTATTTTTCCCTTCCTTCTACAGCCTTCAATGGCTTAATTCTATCCTAGGGATGAAAATACCAAAATACCCCTAGGTCAAATAAAGGTTTCTAAAGACTCCCAAGGGTAAAATCGACCTTTTCCACCTATTTCGTTAATCACATTTAACGCTCTCCAATTCCCATTATTCTCAAAATACTCAAACACCAATAATTCATATCTCGTTACCCTTTAATTCTCGACAATGCTCTAATCATTAAAATCACCCCGAGACTCACCCTGAGCCCCGAACTTAATCCTGCTATGACTAAACCGCTAATCTGTACTAAAGATCGTCTCATGCTGAATAGCTCAAACAAATCCACATTATAATATGGCCTCAACAATAGGTCACCGACATGCATATAAATATACAATTACGCCCTCAACAGGCCAAATTACCAAAATATCCTTATAATCAAATGTGGACCCATATGCATGCATTTAACATCATATTATAATATAATTCACATAAACATGCATATAATCATTTAATGGAATAATAAAATAATTATGGCTCTCCTGGCCTACTAATCCAGCCATTAAACCGCATTAGGGATTTTGGGGCATTACAGTTAGTCACATGGCTATGGGTGTTGAGCCCGAAGTGACTTACCCAGCAGTCACTCATTTGATTGGAGCTAGGGCCAGAGAGCCCCAGTGACTGTTTAGTCACATGGCTATGGGTGATGAGCCCAAGTGACTACTTTGTCGCATGACTGTGGATGCCGAGCCCCGTAGTGACTTGTTCGTCAATCAGTCATCTGATTAAAGCCATTGCCGAAAAGCCCAGGTGACGGTTTCGTCACACGGCTATGGTGCTCAGCCCCGTAGTGACTTGCTCGTCAGTCACTCATTATGGTTAAACGATACCTCAAAGTGATATTCACTCATCTGTTCAAGGCTATAAGCTCTGTATGATCATAATGGTCATCATTTGCATGGCTGTGGGTGCTGAGCCCCGTGGTGACTTTCTTGTCAGTCACTCATTATGGTTAATGGAACCACCAGTTTTAAATCACTCATCTGATTATGATCGACTTTATAGTCATCCAATCAGGAGGGCCGGATTTCTTATCCTAGATTCCCCAGCATTATCTGAATTTATTTGCATCCTTGAATAGAGCTATATTTGCTAGGCATGCCATATATGATTTGATGTCATGATATGAATATTCATGAGCACATTGAGTTTTCTTGCTGGGCTTCGACTCACGGGTGCTATGTTGTGCAGGTAAAGGCAAAAGAAAGCTAGACCATTCTTGAGTTGGAGAGCTTAGGTGATGATGTGTACATATGTGGCTGCTCGACCGCCACGGCCGAGGGTTGAAAGAGGAACTAAGGTTAAACTCTGTTTTGCCGCTTAGATCGGCTGGTTGTAAATATTTTCTTGTAATGAATATTTAAATTATAATTTTTGGGATCCCAATGTACTCAGTAAGTGTTTTAGTGAAATGTTATATCTTAACCAAAAAATTTATTCCTAAACCACTAATTATACTTAGTTACACGATTATGGCCAAATGACTCGATTAGCGAGTTTAGCACTGTTCAAATTACACATCGTAACGGTCCCTGGAGTTTAGGGCGTTACAACTTGGTATCAAAGCAAGCTAAGGTTTATGAGTTCCTGAAGACAAGTTGGGCATAAACAAGCAGGGCATGTACACTCGTCACTAAAGATAGCTTCACTCAGGGAATGGTAACTATTTCTGTAGTTATGTGCTTAACTGCTTAAATAGAATGTAAATGCTTTACCTGCACATTGTATTAGGGAGCATGAGATTCTTATAGAGCCTGACTCTTGACTATATAATTATATGCCCCGTGAATATATATATATATATGAATGTGATCATTTGATTACCTGCTCCATGAACATATATAATTGTAATATTTGCATGCTGGAGTTGGAGGCATGGTGTGAATGTTGGAAGAGCAGGGATTATGATTGATGTATGAATGCCATGGGCATGTTTTTAGCACTGCAGTGGTTTTGATTGTAGTGTGGTAAGATTGATCCCGTGGGGAAAGCTCTTGATATGCTCATCATGATTAGTAGGTCAAGTTATTGACTGCAGATTCAATCAACAGGTATGTATCCAAGGTAGATAATGAGGTTGGGAGTTTCAGCCAGGGGTTGAGTTCGTTATCTTCCCCTCAGAATTTCCAGCAAATGTTTTCAGATTTGCAATCAAGATTGCAGAGATAGGAGGAAGATATTAGGTGTTTGAAGCAACAACAAAATTTGTTGGGGAGCACCTCTTCCTATGTTGTGCCAGGAGTGGCACCAGTTTTGGCTCAGCCTAGGGTTGAGAGCAGATGGGAATTTCTCTGTGGAAGATTCCAGAAGTATTACCCTCCAGTCTTTGAGGGAGGCCTAGATCCATTTAGAGCTGAGAAATGGATAGACATGATCAGTTCCATTCTTGATAGTATGGGGCTGGTAGGTCACGATAGGGTGACTGTGCAACATATGTATTGCAGGATGATGCCCGGACATGGTGAGAAGTAGTATCCCAAACGCGAGACACAGCTGTGATGGATTAGAAAGAATTTAGGCAGTTGTTCAATGAAAGATATTATTGTGATGCAGGTCTGCTAAGATGAATGAGTTTGTGAATCTCGTACAGGGAAATGCAACAGTAATTGAGTATGTTAACAGATTTGAAGTGTTGGCAAAGTTCACTTTTGACATGGTACCCATAGATGTAGCTCGGAAAGAAAGGTTTATCAAAGGATTGAATTCTAGGATAGCTCAGGGCATTAGAGTTGCCCCAGTGCATAAAATCTCTACCTACGCTCAGGTGGTAGGGAAGGCTCTTGCTGTTGAGAGCACAGGACATCAGATTGGGCAGAAGAGTGTTGGAGAGCACGGAGCTCAAATAGTGGTACCTCCACTTATTATAGCAAGCAAGAATGAAAATTTGAAAGATTTACCCAGAATGCGCTCGATGCAAGAGGCATCATCTGGGAGAATGCTGAGCAAGGGCATATTTCTTATGTAAAATGTTTAGGCATCGTAAGAGGGATTGCCCAAGTCAAGAGACAAAGGAGCAAAAGGGGATGGACAGCTTGACTTTAGCTCGAGTGTTCGTTCCGATGTAGTCTGAGACTGAGACTAGTTCCTCAAGGATGGCAGGTCAGCTTTTTAGTTCTGATTTGGTATTGTGATAACTAGTTTTGGTGCCATGTTGTTTCTTTGTTTGTTGCATATTAGAGAAGCATAAAGATGATATGCAGATCACATGGTTATGTTATGATGGGAATGCGATACTGTATTAGTGATTTAAGACATGAGTTGGATTATGATGAAAAGGACTCATCAGTGGTTTTGATAAAGCTGGTTATGACTGGCTTTGGTATGATCTAGGATATGGATTGGTTAAGTAAGTACGGGGCAATGTTAAAATTGCAAGGAAAAGATAGTAGCTCTTGGGTTTGAGGGTGGAAAGCCTTGTGATAGTTGGCACTGTTCATGGGTTCTGTATGCTTATGATATCTGTATTTAGAGCTAGAGTTTTATTGCAGGGAGATGCATAAAACTCTTAGCTAGTGTGGTGGATACCTCTTAGATTGTGCTAGTGGGATCAGGATAGACTGGATTAGTCTGTGAGTTTCTGGGTGTGCTTCCAGGGGACTTGCCAGGATTTCCTTTATGTGAAGAGATAGAATGGTTATTGGATTAGTTCCAGAGATGGAATCAAATTTAGGGCACTATATTGAATGGCTCAGCAGAGTTGCAAGAATTAAAGCTTCAGTTATTGAGTAATATGGCGTTCTCCAAGGTGGATCTTTGATCTAGTTAGTACCAACTGAAGATCAGGGACAAGGATAAACAGAAGATTGTTTGTATCAAATAAAGGCACTGGGGGTGCTGAGTTATGATTTGAGAGGGTAACTAATGTTGAGTTTTCTTGATGAATTAGATTATTTGAATGGGATTTGCGATCATCTTGGACGATGGTATTGTGACGTATTTCTTGCGGAGATTTTCCAAGGTCAAGGAACGCCTCGGTAGGCAAGAGTTTTCCTTGGATGGGCAGGATATTATATGTACCTTGGGAAAGAGTTTTGTGTCTTCTTGCAGATCAGAATCAGTTAGTAGGTGGCTATGACACCTCAGTGATAGAGCAAAGGATGACTTATGCAACATGTTGGTTAAAGGATCTGACCAGAACTAGAGTAGAGTTCTGGTGGGCCAAGTGGCTAGTTTCATGCTTGAGATTACTATCTCAGAGAAGATCAAAAGGAAAACGATTAAGTGAATCACAGATTGGAAAGATTGAGTAGAAAGTCTTAGCTGGATTAGCCAAGGATTAAACAGTGTCGGATATGAACTTATTGTGGTATAAGGATCGAATTTGGAATCTGATGGACACTGGGACTAATTGGGAGATTCTGGATGGATCTCATGCTACTCTTTTATTCTCTTCATTCAGGCATTATGCAGTGTACCAGATTTTGAAAGCTTAATATTGATGGCCTGGAATGGAGAGGGACTTAATGGAATGTATGGTAAAGTTCTTAACCTGTTAGCAGGTCAAGACAGAGTATCAAAAATTAGTGGGGCCACTATAGCCTTTGAGTATTTCATAGTGGAAATAAGGAAACATCGCGATGGGTTTTGCAGTGGGACTGCCCAGGATAGTGGGCCAGTATGCGTTGGCATTGGGTCATTATGGACCAGTATTCCAAGTGAGTTCATTCCTATCAGTAAGAGCAAGTAATATTGTTGATCAGTATTCAGATCTCTATGTGAAACAGATAGTAAGGAAATGAATATATAGATGGAATTCAGTACAGTTCATTATTCTTATACTGGTGGTAAATTAGAGAGAGAAAGAGAGAGTTGTCCAGTATTGGGAAAGGTACCTTATGAGATGAGGTATGTTTGAGAATGTTTATCACCCGTTTATTGGAATGATATGGGAGAGGTGTTTATTTTGGATCCTAAGGTAGTTCAGGGGACCATTGAGATTATTAGAGGTTAAAGCTTGGATGCTCACTTCGCAGAGTAAATGGAAAAGTCTTATTGAATTGAAAAGAGGGAACATGGAGTTCCAAGTAAAAGATTGTATCTTCCTTCAAGTATCACCGTGGAAAAGGGTGAGGAGTTGCGGGCAAGTTGAGCCCTAGATTATTTTGACCATTTGAATCCTGGATAGGATTAGTCAGGTTGCCTTTGGATGGGCCTTAGTTTTGGCACTATCAGTTGTATACATTGTATTTTATATTTCCATGCTGAGGACATGGGTTAAAAGAAACTCATGATTGAGTTATGAGAATTTGGGGATTTGAGGATAAGTTATCCTGTAAGGAATAGCCAATCCAGATATGAATAGAAAGAATAAGGTTCTGAGGAACAAAGTTATATCTTGGGTTAAGGTATGTTACAAAAACAGTGAGGTCAAGGAAATGACCTGGGAAACTGGGATCAGTTGTGCAGAATTGATATTCCGGGCAGTTCAGATAAATTTCGAGGACGAAATTTCTATAAAGGAGGGATAGTTGTAATGCCTCAAATTTCCTAATAAGGTTTAGGACCTTGATTAGGAGATCGGGAGGGCCATAATTGATTTATTATGCTATTAAATGATTATGTGCATGTTTAGGTGTATTAAATATGCATGTGAACTCATTTCTAATTAATTGGGTGATTTTCATACTTTGGGCATTTCAGGCATATTTGGCATATGTGTGGCATGTGTGTGTGGTGCTTTATTATTATTTGGTTATGTTAGGGTTACTCAGCATGAGACGATCCTAGGAGGTAAGCTAGTGGGAAAGTCACAATGGGATTTATACTTTACTCGGAGTGAGTCAAGGGGTATTTATCATTACCGGGTTATTGGGTAATGGGAATGAGTATTTGATGATAAATTAGGAGTTAGTAAGATCAGGGGAAATTCTGGAGGATTTAACTATTTTGCCCCCGGGGACGTTTCCGGGACTCCGAGCATTAGGATTTGTTTGAGGCCACTTGAGCTTGAAGTAACCTGTTAAGAAATAAAAAGAACGTTCTCTCTCCCTCATAGTTCCATTTTCGTCTCCTGATCGCATTTTTTAAGGAAACTTGAGTTCTAGGACTCGGATTCAAGCGAGGATCGATGCATAGTGATTCTAGGGAAGATTAGAAGCTTATTAGCCAGAGGATTTAGTTGGAAAACAACTCAATCGGAGGTAATTCAAGCTTTAAGCTCTAAGTTTTTTAAAGTTTTTAAGCTTGAATTGGATTTTGTGTTTTGATGAGTTTTTGGATGATTTGAGACTTGGGTTTTGTTTGTTTTGGATCATGGGGATGTTTGGGAACTTTGATTTTGGAATTTGGAGATGTTTGGATAGGTATGTGGAAGGTTTTAAAATGGTAAAATAAAGGAAAAATGGTTGGTTCGTGGATGGGCCGCGGCCCAGGCTCGATGAAGAAGGTGGATATTTCTAAAAGGCCTAAAGGCCGCGACGCTTGGTTGGTGAGGCCGCGGCGCTTGGTGCCATTTGTGGCCAAAATGATGTTTTGATTATGAGAACTCAAACCTGAGGCCTTGGGATCGTTTCTGCTACTCGATTTAGTGGGATTCGATGTCCCGGAGGCTAGGTCTTGGTTCCGGGATTGGTTTTAGAACTTGAACTCATTGGATCATCGTTTATGGTTGTGACTAGGTTATCACTAGGGGCTTGGAATCAGGATCGTTCTTGTAACGCCCTACTACCTTAGAGTCGTTACTAAGTGAGTTCAAAATGTGCAATTAACTCGCTAATCGAGGTTTTTATAATAAAAGTGTGATTAAACAGAAATCAAGGCTGTAGTCTTTGAAAATTCCTTAACTCATTGAAAATTTTTAGTGTCTTACATTTGGGATCCCAAAATACAGTTTATAAAATATTTACAACTCCAAAATAGGCTTACAGGTAATTGATTATCAAAGTCAGAGTTTAATACAGCCTTTTCTCAAAAATACCCCCAACCAAAGCAGTCGGATAGGCCAAACATGTACGCGCCACGTCACGCTCTCTATGCTCATGGCTGGTTGACTTTTTCTTTGCCCTTACCTGCAAAACAGAGCACCCGTGAGCCGAAGCCCAACAAGAAAACTCATACAGCATGTAACATATGCATATCATATCACCAGAATATCAAATAATCCTAAGATAAACAGACAGTCCATCAGACTAAGCATATACGGCCATGCCGTCCCAGAAGCATTACCAGAGTCTGGGGTCTCGGTCCTCACCGTAAGGATATCCCATGTATCCATTGGGGTATCACCCTAATGTTATGCACTCCATGTGCTAAGTGTTACTCTCGGCCCCACTGCCGTTCTCGGCCCTTCTGCCGTTTGCTCCTTGCCGTTCATTCATTCATAATCACATATAGTATAACTTAAACAACATTTAACCATCTAATAACTTAATCAAGGGCTACATCCTAACAAGAAATTCAATCTTAGGGTCGTGCCCTGCAACATCACTATGGGTCCATGCCCTACTCTACGGGTACTACAGTTTTCTTACCTGTATCCCGAGCTTTATGATGCACCAAAGTCACGAGCACGGTCCTCTATCCTGAGCCTCCCCGAAAACCTAGTCACAATGCATATAAAACACTCTTTAATACTAACCAATCCAAAACCACTTCTCGGGACCAATCCAGTACTCTCAGGACCCCTATTTCCCTAAAACAATGTATCGGAAACATCCCCCGAGCCCCCGGGACAAATGCCCAAAAATGCAAAATTTCCTGTCCTGAAAATAGCCTAGCGCCGCGACGCTACCAGTGAGGGCTGCGGAGCCCAACAAGTCAGAGAGTCCCCCAGCTCCTGATGCAACCTCGCGCCGCGCGGCGCCCCTTCGCGAACCCAGAAATCTGGGTTTTCCCCTGCATTTTCCCCGAGCCAAAACACTCCCAATTCAACCCCAATGCAACCTAAACCTCAAATAAACCATCTAACAACCTATAAACACCATCAACAAGCTCAAACACACAATCACACCCAAAATCCACATTTGAGTTTCAGATTTCAAAAACTTAAACCATAGGTTTTAAAACTTAAACCAGAGCTTGAAAAATGTAAACCAGACTTCTAGATTCTTAAACCACATCAAATACGAAAATTAAAACATGTTTAAAACTCTTACCTCAATCAAGAATTCAACTTTGAGCTGATCTTCCCAATCAAGTTCCAAGCTCAAATCACAACCTCCTGCTGAACCTAACCTCAATTCATCCCAAGAATTTAACAAACAAAGCACATAACTCAATTCTCAATTCCATGATATTCTTAGCTAAATTCTACAACATATACACAGAATTTCCTTACCTCAATTCACTGAGTAATCCTCCAAGTTTCTTAGCTTTAATTCCCTTCTTGATCCGAAGAGATTTGCTCTTAGTTTTCCCTCTTTCTCCTCTAGGCTCCCAACCAATTTCAGCAAGAACTCAATTTGGCTAAGCATAGAATGTGAATGACCCTTTTCCCTCAGCTGAAACTTATCTAACCCTTGCCTAATGACCACTTTACCCCTCATAGAAATCATTTCCTAACTAAACCTCAAGGCCTTTTTGTCATTTCACCTTTCTTACAATTCTACCATTTCTCCCATCCAAACTTGTTACCCTTAACAATTACAAATGGTTACTCAAGTTACTCAATTACCATTAACCATTAACTCACAAACTCAAATTATAAAATTCCCAAAATACCCCTAGGCTCCTCCCGAGCCGGGTATTTAATCCCGTTGTGACTTTTAAACTATTTAGCTCCCTAGGACCGTCTCAGCACGTGCATCACAATAATATCACCACCCACACGTGGTTTTTAATTCACATAGCACAATTATTACATTTATGCCCTCAACGGACTAAAATTACCAATTTACCCCTAACATACAAACGGGGCCCACATGCATATTTATTCCACCTAAACATGCATTCTAACCACACACTCATTTGAATTCATATATTGACATGTTATTTCATTTACTGCCCCCCAGGCATGCTAATCAAGGTCCTAAACCTTATTAGCAAGTTGGGGTGTTACAATTATCCCCTCCTTACAAGAATTTCGTCCTCAAAATTACCTGAACAACTCGGGATGCCGCTCCCGCATGTCAGACTCAAGTTCCCACGTCGCCTCTTCAACCTTGCTGTTTCTCCACAGCACTTTAACCAAGGTGATGGTCTTGCTCCGCAAGACTTTGTCCTTTCTGTCATGGATCTGAACGGGCTTCTCCTCATATGATAACTCCTGATCCATCTCCAAATTCTCATAGCTCAACACATGAGTAGTATCTAACAGATATTTCCGGAGCATGGATACATGAAACACATCATGAACCCCTGATAGAGCTGGAGGCATTGCTAACTTGTAAGCTACCTCACCAACTCGTCCTAGAACCTCGAAGGGGCCAACAAACCTGGGACTCAGCTTGCCTCGAACACCGAATTGTTTCACTCCTCTCAGGGGTGAAACCCTAAGGAACACATGGTCACCGACCTAAAATTCTACGCTCCTGCGTCTCAGGTCTGGTAACTCTTCTGGCTACTCTGAGAGGTGAGCATACGAGCTCTAATCTTCTCAATTTCCTCATTGGTCCTCTGAACCATCTCAGGACCTAAATACCTTCTCTCACCAGTCTCATCCCAGTGTATCGGTGATCTGCACTTTCTCCCATACAGCATCTCATACGAAGCCACTCCGATAGTCGCCTGATAACTATTGTTGTACGAGAACTCAATCAAGGGGAGATACTTACTCCAAGATCCCCCAAAATCTAACACACAGGCTCGTAACATATCTTCCAGTATCTAAATTGTCCTCTCAGACTGCCCATCTGTTTGAGGATGATAAGCGGTACTAAACCGTAGCTGTGTGCCCATTGCCTTCTGCAGGCTCTCCCAAAACTTGGAGATGAAGGTAGGGTCCCTGTCGGATACTATCGACCTCGGAGCCCCATGAAGTCGAACAATTTCCTTCACATATAGCTCAGCATACTGCTCCACAGTATAAGTTGTTCTCGCAGGTAAAAAGTGGGCGGACTTAGTATACCTGTCCACAATCACCCATACGGAATCATGCTGACCCACGGTCTTCGGCAATCCAACCACAAAGTCCATGGTAATATCTTCCCATTTCCACTCGGGGATCCCTAGAGGCTGCAATAACCCTGCTGGCCTCTAATGTTCAGCCTTAATCTGTTGACACGTTAGGCACCTTGCCACATAGTCTACCACATCCCTCTTCATGCCTGTCCACCAATACAAAACTCTCAAATCGTGGTACATCTTCGTAGTACCTGGATGTAGAGAGTAGGGAGTGGTATGGGACTCATCCAGAATCTCTCGCCGAATATCTGAGTCGATCATAACACAAATCCATCCCTTGTACTTCAATAAGCCCATCTCTGAGATAGAGAAGTCCTCAGTCGTTCCAGCTAGGACATTCTCTCTACGTTCAACTAACTGGGGATCCTTTCCCTGTGCTTCCTTAATCCTCTCAAGGAGCGTTGACTGAAGAGTTATGTTGGCTAACCTACCAACTACTAACTCTATACCTGATTTGTTCATCTCCTCAGCTAATCTGTCTTATATCTGTCTCGAACTAAACAACTATCCCGGGCCCTTCTGGCTCAATGCATCAGCCACTACATTAGCCTTCCCATGATGGTATAGGATATCACAATCATAATCCTTTACCAACTCTAGCCATCGTCTTTGGCGCATGTTTAAATCTTTCTGAGTAAAGAAATATTTTAAATTCTTGTGATCAGTGTATATCTCGCACCTCTCACCATACAGGTAATGTCTCCAAACCTTAAGTGCGAATACCACTGTAGCCAATTCCAGATCATACGTGAGATATCTCTGCTCGTACTCTTTTAATTGCCTTGATGCATATGCTATTACTTTCCTAGCTTGCATCAACACACATCCCAAACCCTGTCTAGAAGCGTCACAGTAAACCACAAACTTCTCATTGTCTGTCGACAGGCTCAACACTGGTGCAGTAATCAATCGCCGCTTCAACTCCTTGAAGCTGTTCTCACACCGATCTGTCCACACATACTTGGTCTTCTTCCTTGTCAACTCTGTCAATGGAGTAGCAATTCTTGAGAACTCCTCTACAAATCGCCGGTAGTATCCTGCCAATCCGAGAAAACTTCTGACCTCAGGAACACTGTTCGGTCTAGGCCAATCTCTCACTGCCTCTATCTTACTTGGGTCAACCAATATCCCTTCCTTACTGACAATATTGCCCATAAATGTAACCTGCGGTAACCAGAACTCGCACTTACTGAACTTGGCATACAACTTATGCTCTCTCAATCGCTGCAACACCAGGCGCAGATGATGCTCATGCTCTGTCTCTGACTGGGAGTATACCAGGATATCATCGATAAACACAATCACAAACTTATCTAGATAGTCTTTGAAAATCCTATTCATCATATCCATAAAAGCTGCTGGGCCATTGGTTAATCCAAAAGACATAACCAAAAATTCATAATGCCCATACCTTGTTCGAAAAGCAGTCTTTGGTATATCCTCCTCTTTAATCCTCAACTGATGATAGCCTGACCGGAGATCAATCTTTGAAAACAGCGTACTTCCCTGTAACTGATCAAATAAATCATCGATCCTAGGTAGTGGATACTTATTCTTAATAGTCAACTTGTTCAACTCCTTGTAGTCAATGCACATCCTAAGCGACCCATCCTTCTTCTTAACAAATAACACTAGAGCACCCCATGGCGAGAAACTTTGTCTAATGAACCCCAAATCCAGTAACTCCTGTAACTGGATCTTCAACTCCTTTAACTCTGCTGGAGCCATTCTATAGGGTGCCTTGGAAATTGGCTCCACCCCCGGTGCCAACTCTATGACGAACTCAATCTCCCGCTGTGGCGGCAATCCTGGCAAGTCAGCTGGAAACAAGTTTGGGAACTCACAGACCAATCTGGTTTCATTCGGTCCCACCGAAGCAACTCTAAAGGTATCCACAATGTTTGCTAGGAATCCTATGCAACCTTCCTGCATCAGGTCTCTAACCTTCAATGCAGAGATCATGGGCACTCGCGGTCCATTCACCATCCCCATAAATACAAAAGGTACTTCGCCTTCCGGTTCTAAAGTCACCATTCGACGCTTGCAATCAATCGTTTCCCCATACCTCGTTAACCAATCCATCCCTAGTATCATATTGAAATCATACATGTCTAGTTCAACCAGATCAACAAACAGTTCCCTACCATCTATTACTACTGGCAACGCTTTAATCCATCTCCTATAGACTACCAGTTTTCCTATCGGTAACAAAGTCTGAAAACCCCTAGCATACACAATACTAGGTTTACAAAGCTGATCTATCACCCTAGCAGATACAAATGAATGGGTAGCCCCTAAATCAATCAATGCAGTATACAAAGAACCAGCGCTAAAGATCTGACCTGTCACAACTAAGGGACTAGCCTCTGCCTTAGTCAAAGTCAAAGAGAATACCCTGGCAGGAGCGAGACTGTCTCCCTACTTTGGCTCCTTTTTCTTAGCTTGTGGGCAGTCTTTCTTCAGGTGGTTGGCACTCCCACAAATAAAACATGCCCTAATCCGGCACTCACCCTGATGTCGTCGTCTGCATCGAGGACACACTGGAAAACTCCTCCAGTTGTCACTTCCGCCCTGACGGCCTCCAATAGAACCTCGTACCCTCCTATCAGAACTAGGAGGACCAAATGAATCTGGAACTCTTCTTTTCTGCTCACTGGGGCCACTGCCCCGACTAGACCCAATAAAAGGAGGCACCGTCTTCCTGGCATCGCGCCTAATAACATTGTCCTTCCATATCTGGTCCTTGGACCTCTCTGCAGTAAGGGCCTTATCCATCGCTTGGGCATAGGTAGTAGTCTCTGAATTCAAGGTAATATTCACATCATGGGCGATCATCACATTCAACCCCCGTATGAATCTATCTCTCCTGGCCACATCTGTCGGCACTAAGTCTGGCACAAACTTCGCCAGTCTGTCAAATCTCAGGGCATACTCAGTAACTGATAACCTGTTCTGAGTCAGGTTGATAAACTCATCAACCTTCGCAACTTGAACTGCCACACTGTAGTATTTCTCATTAAAGATACTCTTAAATTCTTCCCAAGTCATGGTTGTAATATTCCTCCGCTGACTCACTACTACCGACCAGACGCGGGCATCCTCTCTAACCATGTAGCTAGCATAAGCTACCCTTTCATTTCCTTCAACCCTCATGAAATCTAGGATCAAGGAAATCATATTCATCCACTGCTCGGCCCGCAGTGGCTC
This sequence comes from Humulus lupulus, assembly GCF_963169125.1. Taxonomy (NCBI): domain Eukaryota; kingdom Viridiplantae; phylum Streptophyta; class Magnoliopsida; order Rosales; family Cannabaceae; genus Humulus; species Humulus lupulus. The sequence goes on along the minus strand of NC_084800.1, from coordinate 182,496,359 downwards.
TGATCCACCCTCAAAGGTGGGAGGTTGCTGCTTTCTAAATCTTTCATACGGAGGTTCCCACCTATTCTCAACCACAGGCTGAACTGTCACTGGCGCTACACTTTGCTGAATTGGCAACCCAGTGACCTTTGAAGGGGCCTGCCGCCTCAACTGACGAAGCTCTTCTTCCGTTCTCTACAATCTAGCCTCCATTTCGGCTAATATCTGTTACCAGTTCTGTGGGGCAGGTGGAGGGTCCTGACCCTGACTTTCATCCTCGGCTCTACTATCGCGGAGTCGAGATGATTACCGAGGCATTTTAGCTATATGCCTGCAACCAGCGACGTCGCTCATCAGACAAGATAATAGAATCCAATTTCTTTCCCCCAATCACAACAGTTAACCATGAACAGCAATTCAGATAACATACAAATAGCACATCACACACAATGGGCCTTGCCCTGGCATCACGCATATGTTAACTCATTCATCATGCTCTTTATAAACTAAGCAGGCAAACAGGGCATTTAAACACATATACAAGCATAATAATCAACCATACCAATCAACCCTGAGTTAAGCTTTTCAATGACAGCGAGCGTACATGTCCGGTCAATCTCCAAAACCTATAAACCTTGGCTCGCTCTGATACTAAGTTGTAACGCCCTACTACCTTAGAGTCGTTACTAAGTGAGTTCAAAATGTGCAATTAACTCGCTAATCGAGGTTTTTATAATAAAAGCGTGATTAAACAGAAATCAAGGCTGTAGTCTTTGAAAATTCCTTAACTCGTTGAAAATTTCAAGTGTCTTACATTTGGGATCCCAAAATACAGTTTATAGAATATTTACAACTCCAAAATAGGCTTATAGGTAATAGATTATCAAAGTCAAAGTTTAATACAGCCTTTTCTCAAAAATACCCCCAACCAAAGCAGTCAGGTAGGCCAAACATGTACGCGCCACGTCACGCTCTCCGTGCTCATGGCTGGTTGACTTTTTCTTTGCCCTTACCTGCAAAACAGAGCACCCGTGAGCCGAAGCAAGAAAACTCATACAGCATGTAACATATGCATATCATATCACCAGTATATCAAATAATCCTCAAATAAACAAACAGTCCATCAGACTAAGCATATACGGCCATGCCGTCCCAGAAGCATTATCTGAGTCTGGGGTCTCGGTCCTCACCGTAAGGATATCCCATGTATCCATTGGGGTCTCACCCTAATGTTATGCACTCTGTGTGCTAAGTGTTACTCTCGGCCCCACTGCTGTTCTCGGCCTTCGCCATTCTCGGCCCTTCTGCCGTTCTCGACTCCTTGCAGTTCATTCATCCATAATCACATATAGTATAACTTAAACAACATTTAAGCATCTAATAACTTAATCAAGGGCTACATCCTAAGAAGCAATTCAATCTTAGGGCCGTGCCCTGCAACAACACTATGGGCCTATGCCTTGCTCTACGAGTACTACAGTTTTCTTACCTGTATCCCGAGCTTTATGATGCACCAAAGTCACGAGCACGGTCCTCTATCCTGAGCCTCCCCAAAAACCTAGTCACAATGCATATAAAACACTCTTTAATACTAACCAATCCAAAACCACTTCTCGGGACCAATCCCGTACCCTCAGGACACCTATTTCCCTAAAACAATGTATCGGAAACATCCCCCGAGCCCCCGGGACAAATGCCCAAAAATGCAAAATTTCCTGTCCTGAAAATAGCCTAGCGCCGCAGTGCTACCACTGAGGGCTGTGGCACCCAGCAAGTCAGAGAGTCCTCCAACTCCTTATGCAACCTCGCGCCGCGGCTCCAAAGAAGAAGGTCGTAGTGCCCCTTCGCGAACCCAGAAATCTGGGTTTTCCCCTGCATTTTCCCCGAGCCAAAACACTCTCAATTCAACCCCAATGCATACCTAAACCTCAAAATCAATCCAAAACCTCAAATAAACCATCTAACAACCTATAAACACCATCAACAAGCTCAAACACACAATCACACCCAAAATCCACACTTGAGTTTCAGATTTCAAAAACTTAAACCATAGCTTTTAAAACTTAAACCAAAGCTTGGAAAATGTAAACCAGACTTCTAGATTCTTAAACCACATCAGATACAAAAATTCAAACATGTTTAAAACTCTTACCTCAATCAAGAATTCAACTTTGAGCTGATCTTCCCAATCAAGTTCCAAGCTCAAATCACAACCTCCTGCTGAACCTAACCTCAATTCATCCCAAGAATTTACCAAACAAAGCACATAACTCAATTCTCAATTCCATGATATTCTTAGCTAAATTCTACAACATATACACAGAATTTCCTTACCTCAATTCACTGAGTAATCCTCCAAGTTTCTTAGCTTTAATTCCCTTCTTGATCCCAAGGGATTTGCCCTTAGTTTTCCCTCTTTCTCCTCTAGGCTCCCAACCAATTTCAGCAAGAACTCAATTTGGCTAAGCATAGAACGTGAATGACCCTTTTCCCTCAGCTGAAACTTATCTAACCCTTGCCTAATGACCACTTTACCCCTCATAGAAATCCTTTCCTAACTAAACCTCAAGGCCCTTTTGTCATTTTACCTTTCTTACAATTCTACCATTTCTCCCATCCAAACTTGTTACCCTTCACAATTACAAATGGTTACTCGAGTTACTCAATTACCATTAACCATTAACTCACAAACTCAAATTATAAAATTCCCAAAATACCCCTAGGCTCCTCCCGAGCCGAGTATTTAATACCGTTGTGACTTTTAAACTATTTAGCTCCCTAGGACCGTCTTGGCACGTACATCACAATAATATCACTTCGCACACGTGGTTTTTAATTCACATAGCACAATTATTACATTTATGCCCTCAGCAGGCTAAAATTACCAATTTACCCCTAACATACAAACGGGGCCCACATGCATATTTATTCCACCTAAACATGCATTCTAACCACACACTCATTTGAATTCATATATTGACATGTTATTTCATTACTACCCTCTAGGCACACTAATCAAGGTCCTAAACCTTATTAGCAAGTTGGGGTGTTACAGTTCTTGTGGCTCATTTATTGGTAACCTGTGCTTGGACCAAAGGTAAGAAAACTACACTCCATATGTGACATGCATGGTTATTATTGAGGCATGTCGAGTGTTTAAATGTGATGCACGAGAAACATGTGATTAGGGCATGCCATGAATATTGAATATGAGATTGATCAGAGCTTGAGTCTCTGTGTTTGTGCATGATCATAATTATGCTAGCAACTGTTAAGTAAGCATGTTGAATGTCGTACATTTTAATATTTGACATATGACATATGCCTGGTAGCATTGCTTACTTGTGCGTGGCACTGACTAACTAGTCAGAATTGGCAATGGTGTCAGTATTAGCTGTGAAGTTGTAATGACCCAAAATCACTAATATGGCTTAAGGGACTTGATTAGTGTGCCGAGAGGGCACAATTGGTTTGTGTGTGAATTTATTAGTTTAATGCATAATTTTATGATATGCATGCTTGTATGATTATATGTTATATTTGTGAGAACCACATTATTATGTGGGTAAATCTGCAGCATGCGACTTAAGGCGATCCTAGGGAGCTAGTTAGCAGGAAAGTCACAACGGGGCTTAATATTTGACTTGGGGCAAGTTAAGGGGAATTTTGGGTACTAGATGATTATTTGGGTTATCGGGTCATGGAAATAAATAATTGGAGATATATTTGAGGTTAGAAAGTTTAGGCGGGAATACTGGGGAATTTTACCATTTTTCCCTCAGGGACGTTTCCAATACCCCAAGCGTCGGGATTAATTTAATTGTTTAAGGATAGATAGATAAAACTTAGAAAAGATTGGAAACATTAGGAACCAACCCTTTCCTTCTCTCTCCTTCTTCCTTCTTCTCTCTCAAGGAAAATCACTGAAAACTAAGGGGATTTGGCTGGGAATTCAGAGGTTTGAGCTGAGGAATTGAAGGATTAACTCAGTGGAAGCTAGGGAATCAAACTAGAAACTAAGGTATGCATTGAATTACATTTTGATCAGTTGATTATGAGATTTTACGGCTAAATTCTAAGAGTTCTTAGGTTCTCAATTTCAAGGTTGAATTAAGGCAGAAAGCTTGGGAATTAGCTCAGAATTCTCTTAGAGAAGTGGTTCTACAGTGAAGGTAAGCTTGAATTTATGATCTAATGTTTGAATTCTGGTGTTTTCATGGCTGGTTTTTATATTCTTGAGCTTTTGAGTTTCAGAAATTAAAATGGGATTTTGATGAGTTTCTAAGCTAGGGTTTTGTTGGATTATGCTGCTAGAATCATGTTAGAAGTTTTGTGATCAATGGGTTTTGGAATTAGGATGGTTTTGGGTAGTTTTGAGCAAGGTTGGGATGTTAAAAATGGTGATATTATTATGATGCACGTGTCGAGACGGTCATAGGGAGCTAATTAGTTTAAAAATCACAACAGGATTAAATACCTGGCTCGGGTGGAGCCTAGGGTTATTTTGGGGATTTCATAAATTGAGTTTTTTTTGTGAGTTAATGGTTATTGGTAATTGAGTACCTTGAGTAACCATTAGTAACTGCTGAGAGTAACAAGTTTAGATGGGAAAATGGTAGAATTGTAATAAAGGTGAAAGGACAAAAATGCCCTTGAGGTTTAGTTAGGAAAGAAATTTTATGGAAGGGTAGAGTGGTCATTAGGCAAGGATTAGATAAGGTTCAGCTGAGGGAAAAAGGATTCACATTTTACACTTAGTCACAATTGGGTTTATGCTGGAATTTAAGGAAAAAGCTAGAAGAAAAGGGAAGAAGAGGAAAGCTGAATTTGGGAACCTAGGAGGAATTCAAGAGGGTTGAAGGCAACCAAAATCAAAGTTAAGCTAGGATTGTTCAAAGGTAATGGTTATGCTCTGTTTTTGCTTGAGTTTAAGGTTGATTTTTAGAGATTGAGTGTAGAAATTTAAAGATAGGATGGCTGGTTTTATTTGAAAATTCAGTTTGGGTAATTAAAAGGAAGGTGGCTTGAAGCTGAAGTTGAGGAGAAGTCAAGCTGACTTTTGATTGAGGTATGAATCTTTAACATGTTTAAACTTTGTATCTGGTGTGGTTTAAAGATTTTAGAAGCCATGGGTTAAGTTTCTGAAATATTGAAACTCAAGAATGGATTTTGAGTGTGATTGTGTAATTGAGCTGGTTTTTGATGTTTATAGGTTGCTAAAGGGTTCATTTGGGGTTTTAAATATATTTTGGGGCTTAGGTACTTGTTTGGGTTGAGTTGGAGTTGTTTTGGCTCGGGAAAAATGCAAGGGAAAACCCAAAAATCTGGGTTCGCGTAGGGGCACTGCGGCCCTGTTCTTTGGTGCCGCAGCGCAGGCTTGCATCAGGATCAGGAAAAGTTTCTGGGCGCCTAGGCCCTTGATGGGAGTGCCGCGGCCCTAGGAAAATTTTGACAGTGTAATTTTGCATTTTTAGGGCTTTTGCCAGGGGGCTCGGGGGATGGTTCCAACACATTGTTCTAGGAAATTAGAGGTCCCGAGAGTACGGGATTGGCCCCAGGAAATGGTTTTTGGATTGGTTAGTATTAAAAAGTGTTTTATATGTGTTGTGACTAGGATTTCGGAGAGGCTCGGGATAGAGGATCGTGCTTATGACCTTGGTGCATCGGAAAGCTCGGGATACAGGTAAGAAAACTGTAGCACCTGTAGAGCAGGGCTTGGGTCCATAGTGTTGTTGCAGGGCATGGCCCTAGATTGTATTATTGTTAGGGTGTAGCTTTAATTGGGTTATTATATGTTTGAATGCTATTTGAGAATGCTATATGTGGTTATCGCATAATGAACGGCAAAGGAGCCGGGAACGGCGAAGGGCCGAGAACGGCAGTAGGGCCGGGAATAACACTCAGCACATGGAGTGCTTATAGTAAGGGTGAGACCCCAATGGATACATGGGATATCCTTACGGTGAAGACCGAGATCCCAGGCTTTGATAATGCTTCTGGGACGGCGTGGCCGTATATGTTTAATCTGCTGGTCTATCTGTTAATCTGTGGATTTATCTGACATAATGGTTATATATTATGTGTGTGTTATTTGCTGCATGAGTTTTCTTGCTGGGCTTCGGCTCATAGGTGCTCTGTGTTGTAGGTAAGGGCAAAGAGAAAGTCAACCAGCCATGAGTACGGAGAGCGTGGGGGCGGCGTGTACATGTTTGGCCTGCCCGACTGCTTTGGTTGGGGGTATTTTTGAGAAATGGCTACAATAACCCTAATTTTGATGGTTAATTACTTGTAAACTTATTTTGGAGTTGTAAATATTTTATAAACTGTATTTTGGGATCCCAAACGTAAGACACTTGAAATTTTCAATGAATTAAGGGATTTTCAAAGATTACAACCTTGATTTCAGTTTAATCACACTTTTATTATTAAAACCTCGTTTAGCGAGTTGAGTGCACATTTTAAACCCACTTAGTAACAGCTCTAAGGGAGTAGGGCGTTACAAGTGCACAGGGCGCGGCTCGGCCACTAGTAGCTGAGGACAGCTTATTATGCACTGAGCTCGGTTTAAGCGGGTCAGAGTCAGTGGGATAACAGAGGGTGCGACCTAAGGGTGTCGACCCTATTTATTGTGTGATTTGGTTGTTGTGGTCGATTGTAGAATATGATATGCTGAATGGTTAAGTGTTAGCTTGTGAATTCATGTATATGCCAATGAGTTATATGTTTATTAGGGATTGCTAAATGTTTAAACATGCCTAAAGAGTTTATGATTATTATCAGTACTTGTGTTACGATATTATGCTTTCTTCCTGGGCCTTGGCTCACGGGTGCTTCGTGGTGCCGGTAAAGGCAAGGGCAAGCTTGATCAGCCCTGATTTGGAGAGCTTTGGAAGCGAAATGTACATGAACAGCTGCTCAGCTGCCACAGAATGGCTAGTGGTTGTTTGTGCTCTGGAAATTTTGTAAATTAACTTTTAAATGCTGTTCCTTTTTGGGATCCCATGTGTGAAAATGTTTAGTTATATGAAAAGTATCTTTTGAGACCAAAACCTTTTAACCCTCGCGCATTAATGATTTTAGCAAACCCTTTTTTAACTAAATGACTTGATTAGCAAGTCCTACACCTTTTATAAGTACACAGTATAGCGGTCTCAGCTATCCAGGGTGTTACAACTTGGTATCAGAGCGTCCTAGGTTTAAAGGTTCCTGAAGATCAGCTGGACATGTATATTCGCTGCTAGAGACAAGCTCAATTCAGGGTTTGGTAATGTGTATTTGTGTTTATATACTTGTATTCCTGAAATGAATTATGAATGTTGTTATTTATTGGATTAATAGGAAGCATGAGATACTGATAGGGCTTGTCCCTTGACTATTGTGTGAAAATGTTGAGGCATGCTTATTAACATCGTCGTGCATGTAAAAGAATATTTGAATGATTAACCGTATATTGTGTATGGATGGATGTTTATATCTTAGCTATTGTGTGGAAATGCTGGGGCATGCTTATTAGCAATGGAATTGTCGGGAGATCCAGATTTAAGGAGTGTCTTTATGGCCGGAAAGTCCAGATCTGGTCCCGTGGTCAAAAGGCCCAGGGTGGCAAAGAAGACCACCCCAAAGACAGGGGGTACCATAAAATCCCCTCCTAAGGGTAAAGGTGCAAGCACTGCCCAGGAGCAGCCACCAAGGGAAATCCCCCCAGCTCCGGTAACAGCTGTCACTATCCAGCAAGCTCCTCCTCCCCCTCCTCGACATATGCCTCCCTTACATTCCCAAGTGATTCAAACCGAGGCCCCTGTCCAAAGTGAGATTCCTCTCGTCCAGATACCGATTGAGCCACATGATCTAGACAAGATTCCTGAGGCTTTTCGAGGTATCGTGTATGAGACAATGGGTCACATGGTGGGAAATGCATACAAAGCTAGTGCTAGGGATCTAAGGGCCATAGAAGAACGCAACCTGAAAGATATCCTCGAATCTGCCATGGGGATGAACCTCACCGTGAGTTCTTTTCCCACTTCTAACCTTTCCTTTCCTTTTTCTTTATTATATGTTTTTTCCTTTTTTTTTTTATTTGCTTTGTTATTCTGCAAGCTGTCTTGGCTCAACACCGAAGCATAGCTCGTGTTAAAGCCAGGAACGAGGAACTACGAGCTGCTTTAACAACTGCTCAAGAGAATGAGCAGGCCACCCTGAGTGTTGCCCAAGAGAGTGAGCATGCTACCAAAGTTGCTCTCATTTCTTCTCAAGAGGGGGAGCAGTTTGCAAAGGCCACACTGTCCACCTCTTAGGCTCAGGTCATAGAGGTGAGTCGTCGTGCTAATCAGCTTCAGGCCGAGAATGATGAACTCAAAGCGATGCTGATCGAGGCCAAGGCTAAGGCCAAAGAGGAAGCTGCAATGTCCTCGATGACAATGGAGGAGATGATTTATCGTGCTGGGCTTTCAACCAAGACGGGAACTTCTCCTTTATGCAGCCTAAGCTGTGGGACCCGTATCTTGCTAGAGTCAAGATTCGGTTTTCGCAGGAACCCTCAGAGACTGGAGAGGCTTCCGGAGCGGTAAAGGGAGACGGTGAGGAGGTCACCTCAGTGAAGCGTGCTGACGGGGCTTAATGATATTTTTTTCAAGATTTTTATTGTAACTATTATTATTATTTATGTTTCCGTAACAATCCCTGAGATTAAAGCTCAAGGTTTTTTCTCCTTGATGTGACAATATTTTTTTTATTTGAATATACATCTAACTTTTGATCTATTTGACTTTCCTTTATTATTTTATCATGTTTATGAATCCTTAGACTCTTGTACATTAGAAATCTTAGGGAACAAATTTTAGATCGAGAAAGATTTTATCAATCTTGATTGTATCCAAGATTTTGCTCGCTTATTTGCATACCTGTTAAGAATCAGGTCTCGGACCTGGTTATATACAGGGTTTTTAATAACTTAATAGCATTATACCTATTAGGACTCAGGACTTGGACATGGTTATATCCAGGGTTTTCAATAAAAAAAAATGGCTTAGTTCGCGCTAGGTTTATTGAAAACTCAAGCTTTAAAAAGTCGTTAAATAATCAATTTCTCCAAGCTTCTAAGCTTCGGACCTTGTTATATCCAAGGTTTTAGATGATTTTTCAAACTTAGTTTGTGTTAGGTTTATTGAAAACTCTAGCTTTAAAAAGTCATTGAATAATCAATTTCTCCAAGCTTCTAAGTTTCTATTCTTATCCGAGTAAGCTTAATTTTCTCTAAAACTCACCTCGATTATGTGCCCCCCAAGGAACCAGAACGTATAAACTTTCCTGGTTGCTTTTACAATGTGAGGGCATGAACTTGCAATAATAAAACTAAGAATTTTTTATTCAATAATATATGTCATTTATTTGAAATTTCTTTTATAAATAAGCCTTACATTGATATTAATACTATTGATAATACTTTTTTAAATGAAGAGCATCCCAAGTCTGTGGGACTATTTCTCCATTTAATCAGGCTATCTTAAAAGTGTTGGGAAACTTTATACAGGATCTTTATTTATTTTCATGTAGATATAATATTAAACAAATTAATATGAGAAAACATAGAACATGTTTCTAAAATGGAATTCAAAGAGAAATAATGAAAAGAAAACTTACATTATACACAGTGGAATGAATGAGTCCTTCCTTCAGTTTCTCTAACCCTTAGATCCTTTCTGTCGCATAGTATTACCAAGAAACTGAACCGATCTTCAATTTTCTTCACAGCCTTCCAAAGTATCCTTGGAATCACCTAGACTAGGATAAGCAATTCTCAACATATGAGATAGATACAGAAAGAAGAAGAGAGAAGAACAATAAGGCTTAGAAAAGGACTTATGTTTAGAGAGAATCTTAAACCTATCAGAAACTCTGTGTCTGTCATCGGAAATCTAACTTGACTTGTTTTTTCAACTCTCTCTTAACATTACTTTTATAGACTCAATTAGGTCATTTATTTAATTAAAAAATCACCGAGCTTGGGGAATTCCTAACTGATCGACTGACATGCTGATGACCCCTGTGATGATCAACAGGCCGAGCATTCTAGTGATTTCACCTTGAAGGCACAGAACTTGGAGTGGAAGTTCTGACAAATCGACTCGATTTAGGCCGGTTATTCCTGTGGGACTTATAAGACCCTTTGGACATTTAAGTCGCTTGCAAGACAGGGTAACCAAGCCAAGACCTCCTCAATCTGTCTGTTTGCCCTAGCGAGATGGCTCCTCAACTAGATGTTTTCCATCTCGATGGCAATCAGGTACCCTGGATTAGGATTTGGTGGTAGCGACACCGAACTCCCAGTATCATCCTGACCTATTGGTTGTTTTCCTAGACGTTGTTGAACATCTGGGCCCCTTTCATTGGGAACATCGGTATGGTGGGCCTCCTGCCCACCAGGAAATTTATCTCATTATCATGCATTGAGCGAGTGACTACCATGATGAAAGTTGACTGGAACTTGTGAAGCACTAATTTACTTTCAATGAAAGCACCAAACTGTTGACGCGATTTTTTGCCAACAGTATATTAAGAAATAAAATGGGTAGATTAGTGCTAGATTATAAACCATAATGAAATAATAATCATTCACTCAAAAGCACAGAACTTTTACGTGGTTCAGTGGTTAAAATCCACCTAGTCCACTAGTCAATATTATTAATGTTTTTCTCTCTATTTCTGCAGAGTTTCGGTAATACAAAAAATGACCCCCCTTCCATGTCCTACATTCCTAGTATTAATTGGAGAATTCCATAGACATGTTTGGGTCACTGCTTAAATAAACCGCGTATATGGTATATAATTAACACTGATTATTCCCATTTACATTGGGATATGATTTGATAACAGAATAAATACGCTCCTACTGTCTCAAATAATAAATGACGGATATATGATACTGCCTGGCTATTAATGAGCGCACAAAGAATTCTCGAATCTCCTGGGATCCTTTAGTATGTGTTATATCTTGGTCCTCATGAGTTTAATATCTCACCTGAGCTCGTGCTTGATAACTATTTGACTGTGAGATCGGCCTCAGTTCAGAACGCCTAAAGTTTGGTCTGACCATTATGAGTCCCAAGCTCGATTATTACCTTAAGTGTGGGTCAGATAATGACTTGTATACTGTGTATGAACTGGATTGAATCTCAAGCTGCTCACCTAGCGGTAACCTAGTCACAACCATACAAAATATCCTCATTATGATTCATTCCCAAATACAACTCCGGGACCAATCTCGTGCTCTCAGAACTTCCATTCCCATCTAACAGGGTGGTGGAACCATTCCATGAGCCCCCAAATTCTTCCCAAGCTCTAAAAATAGGGCTTGCTGAAGTTGGTATAGGGCAAGGGTGACCAAGGATAGAGCTGGGGTGCCAAACCACGCCAGAGAGCCCCCCAGAACTTCCCTAGCATAGCGCAAGGGCACCCACCGCAAGGGCAGGGATGCCCTAACCTAAACAGAGAGCCCCAAGCCCTCCCCTATATAGCGTAGGGGCACCTAACACAAGGGCAGGGGCGATACTGAGCAAATCTAGAAATTTCTTGGTTTTCCACCTGCGTTTTCTCTTAATTCAAGCTTTCAAAATCCACTCCAATTGCAAACCCCAACCAAAAAAGAGTTCCAAAACTAGTATAATTCAACCTGAGCAATAATGGGACACCAAAAACTCATCCAAACTTCCACTAAAGCTCAAAACCCAAACTTGAGCTTCAAAGCTTAAGAACACCACAAGAACATAAGAGATTTATAGAAAGACAGAGAATTTGTAACGTCCCAAAACTGCTAATAGGATTTAGTTCCTTGATTAGCATGCCGAGAAGGCATAATTGGATATATGTGTTTGTACGCCCTAAATATCCACGGGTTATGGGCGAGCTGAGAAAGGGCATGATTATATCAGCCACGTGGAAGACACCTACCTGGAGCTGATGTTACAAGGTCCTACCTCTTTCGGCTCGAGGTAACCAAAGGTTTATTACGATTGTCAAGGCATCGGGTCAGCAGAGTGGACACCACGGCCTGAGACTACATCAAGCTCTGGGTACGAGCTTGAGTTGGCACTTCTAACCTTTTATAAAGTCAACCACGCAATGTAAACATGCATATATTAGGCATCACATGTCTACTCCATTCCTGAATTCTCGGACACGCAGCATAAACATGCATGTTCAGGCGTCCCACGACTAGTCTGGGCCATGCGGCCCATTATCCCCCTTACCTATTGATTAGACCACACTTTGGTGTCAGGTTTTAGGAATTAATCATGAATGTCACAGAAGTGACATGATGGGTAAGATGGTCACGGGATGACTTCCCTTGCCAACACCCAGGTGCCCGCTCCCTATAAATATGGAGACCCTGGGAGTTGCAAGGGGTTGGCTTCTAATTTGTAAAGAAACACCCTGTAAAGAATATCAGAGAGATATCAATAATATTGGCTGGTGGACTAGAAGGATTTTAACATTTGAACCACCCAAAAAAAGTATTCATGTTACAATTTTCCATTGAGATCATTCATCTATTACGGTTCATTATTTAGCACTAATCCCTCTCCGTATTCGTATAATTATATGTTGCCGAAGAACCGCGTCAACAGTTTGGTGCTTTCATTGAGAGCTGTTAGATTGGTGCTATCGCAAATACCCAACCATGGTAGTTACTCGCTCGAGACATGGTAACGAGGCAAACCAACGTGATGGGCAGGAGGACCATCATGCCGCCATGACCGAGGATCAGAACCCTAAGGTTCAGCAACGGCCGGGCAAGCAACCAATGGGCCAAGATAACACTGGAAGTTTGGCTCCCCGGCCGCTCAATCCAAACCCATATTTCTACACGGCGGTAGAAATGGAGAATGCACAGTTGAGGAGTCAGCTGGCGAAAGCGAACCAACAGATTCAAGAGGTTTTGGCCCGATTACCCCCTCTGACAACCGACGCAAACGTCGGAAAGAGGCATGGCGAGACTCATAAGTCCCGCTGGGGTAGCCGGTCCAAGCCCAGTCGGTCGACCAGACCTCCAGCATAAAATTCTACTCCCACGTCATACCACCAGGAAACCATATTTGAGGATATCCCTAGGGCCGAGCAGCAATTCATCCGGTCGGTCTGGACCTCAACTCCCAGTTCACTTCCACCCTCGAGCGCACCCAGGAAGGCTCGAGGGAGCTCACAAAGAAGATCCAGGGAGGGCTCGCGACGACAGCCCGCCCCGGCCAGCCGTCCTGCGCCCCGCTCAGACCGCCGAGCACAGGACACGGAGGATGATAGAGCGGAGCGGCCGCGATCTAACTTGATCTGCCCTGATGGAACTAGGATCGCATCCCCGGTCAGACATCTTCCTTCACCAATAAGATACATGTCTCCTCCTCGGCCAGTCCGAGACATTCCGGCTCACGGGAGCAGCAGGAGAAATCCCCCTTCCGCCGGACATTCCCGTCGTAGCCGGGCGCCCAGAGAAGCCCCGGATCCTCATCCCCAGCGGCGGGCTCCGAGCTTCTCGAATGGAAGCTACTGGACCGGGAGTCGTTGAAGTGACATCTCTGGCGAAGACCTACGCCAACGCTTGAGCTCAGCGCAAAGTCCTCAGGCCGCCCCGAGGGGCGACCTCCGGGATCACTTAAACTCTCAGAGAGGAGACCCAGTTGGAAACGGCAGCCGTGCTCGGCAAGGGGAAGACCTGTCCGAAGTACGTGACAGCGGGAACGTCCCATATAACCTATCTCAAGGTAGGAGGGAAAATAACCCGCATAATGCGTACAATGGATCCGGAGCTATTGAACAGCCCCGGAACAACCAAGGAAGTCAGGCCAAAACCCTTGAGCGTCTGGCTCAGATGGAGGAGCTGATGAGGAAGCTCTTGGCGGAAAAAGAAAAAGATGAGTATGATTCAGGGGACGAACTCGAGCTCTTCACCCCCAGCATAGCAGTGACGGTGTATCCACCTGGTTTCCGTATGCCCCATTTTTCCAAGTTAAACGGAGACGGAGATCCTTCAGATCATCTAGGAATGTTCAACACCCTGATGATGGCCCACAACATCGTTCCTGAGCTGAGATGTTTAATTTTTCCTTCCACCTTGACTGGGTCGGCCATACAATGGTTCAAGCAGAATAAAAAACAATCCATCAGCTCGTGGAAAACCTTCTCTACCGACTTCAAAAGGGCCTTCCGGGCTTCTCAAGCTGCTCGCGTCAACGCTGACACCCTAACAAACGTAAAGCAACTGCCCGACGAGCCTTTAAAAGCTTATCTGAGCAGATTCGCAAACATCGCTGCTCGGGCCAGAGACGCAGATGACAGTTCCAAGCTCATGGCTTTAAGGACTGGGATCCTCGTTGGAGGCGGACTCTGGGAGGAAATACAGAGAAAAGGTGTCAGCACCGTGAAAGAATTCTTAAATATGGCCCAGGGATGGATAAACCTGGAGGAGGCGCGAGCATTGGCAGCAAAAACCAGCCAAGCCTCTGATCAGCCCACTGGAGTGGGAACGGACGCCGTAATAATGGCCCAAACCGTTGCACAGAATAACCAGTGGGGTGGAGGCAAGAGAAAAGGGAGCAGCGAAGGCGGCCAGCACGGGCCACGGAAGAATAAGTCCCTGGAAAAATTTAAACCAGTCTACGCGACTTATACCGAGCTCACGAACACTAGGGAAAACATTTTCCTAGCAAATTCTTCTCGCCTTCCCTGGAAGAAGCCGGAACCACTGAAGCACCAGATGGGTAAGCGAGACCCCTCCAAGTTTTGTCGATTCCATAACAACATTGGCCATAACACTGATGATTGTAGGCACCTGAAGGATGAGATCGAGACTCTCATCAGAGTCGGACCCTTAGCTCAGTACACGCGAAATAGGGTTCCCGCCGGCCAACCAGCTCCGGAAGTTCCGACAAGTCAGCCCAAGTCTCGGATAGATCAGGACGTCCCTCCTCCCATGATAGGGGGAGAGATCTCCACGATCTCCAGAGGCCCCCATCTGGCTGGTACGAGCAGAGGTGCCCAGAAGAGGTATGTCAACGAACTCAAGGCTTATAATGGAGTGGAGTTCGTCCCTGAGCAGCATCTACCCAAGCAGCAACTATTGGAGAGGCAACCAATCATATTCACCGAGGAAGATGCCAGTCATGTCCAGTTCCCTCATAAAGATCCTCTGGTCGTAGCCGCTCAGTTCGCTAACCAAAGAGTTAGAAGAATACTGGTCGATAATGGGAGCTCGGTGAACCTGTCGTTCCGGTCTACGCTAGAAAAGATGGGTTTGTCTGTCACCGAGTTGAAAGCCACCTCCATGATGCTGTATGGATTCTCCGGAGAAGGGTCGACAGCGATAGGGACAATCGAGTTGGTGATCACCTTGGGAGAGGGACCCCGGACTGTCTCAAAACTCCTCGAGTTTGTGGTCATCGATTGCCCCGCTGTGTACAATGCTATTTTAGGCCGACCTACATTGATAACATTCGAAGCCATAACCTTCATCTGCCACCTCGCACTAAAATTCCCCTCTTCCTCTGGGATATGCACGGTACGAGGTGATCAGCTCGCTGCCAGGGAATGCTACAGCATTTCTATGAAGGGAAGAACAAAACCTGGGCAGCTGACGATGACCATCCAGGGCAGGAATGAGGAATCTCAAGAACTTGTGCCTAGTCCCGAGATTGAAAAACCTCAGAGCACAGGAGGGGAGGGTATCATCTAAAATAATGATATCAACCCCAGAATAGGAGAAGATAGGTCTGAACTCCAGGCCATCGAAGAACTTGAGGAGGTAAACATCGACCTACAAAACCCCTCGAAGGTGGTGAAGCTCGGGAAGAACCTTTTTAGCGAAAGGAAGGCGGAGCTGATTCAGTTTCTACAGGAGAATCTAGATGTGTTTGCCTGGTCTCATGAAGACATGGTAGGGATCAACTCGAGCATCATCATGCACACTCTCCATTTGGATAAAAGCATACCTGCAAGATCCCATAAACAAAGATGCCTAGGTACAACCCGAGCTAAGGCCCTAGAAGAATAAGTAGCCCAGCTCTTAAAGTGCGACTTTATCCGCAAAGTGAAGTTCCCGATCTGGGTCGCCAATCCTGTGTTGGTCCTGAAGCCCAATGGGAAATGGAGGACCTGCATCGACTTCTCCGATCTGAACAAAGCCTGCCCCAAAGACTGCTTCCCTTTGCCAAGGATCGACCAACTGGTAGACGCTACGGCGGGGCACGAGCTCATGTCTTTTATGGATGCATATTCGGGCTATAATCAGATCGCCATGAATCCAGCGAACCAGGAACACACTAGCTTCATGACCCTAACCAACGTTTATTATTACAAGGTCATGCCTTTCGAGCTAAAGAATGCCGGAGCTACATACCAAAGGTTGGTAAATAGGATGTTTTCCAACCAGATCGGGAAGAACATGGAAGTGTACGTTGATGACATGCTGGTCAAGTTGAAAACTGCCGATAACCATGTTTCCGATCTAGAGGAATGCTTTAAGGTATTGAGAGAATACAACATGAGGCTTAATCCACAAAAATGTACGTTCGGGGTCGCGTCAGGGAAATTCCTGGGGTTCATTGTCAATACTAGAGGAATTGAAGCAACCCCCGATAAGATCAGGTCGCTGCTCGAGATGCCCTCACCTCAGTCACGAAAGGACATTCAAGGCCTGACAGGAAGGGTGGCGGCCCTTAATCGGTTTATTTCTAAATCTACCGATAAGTGTCTGCCATTCTACAACCTGCTCCGGGGAAATAAGGAATTCGAGTAGACCGAGGAATGCGAACGCGCCTTCCTCGACCTGAAGGCACATTTAGCTGAGCTACCCATATTATCCAAACCAACGGCATGAGAGCCTCTTTTCCTTTATCTAGCTGTCATGGAAGATGCAGCTAGCGCCATATTAGTCCGAGAAGAAGACCGATCTCTTAAGCCAGTCTATTACATCAGCAAGAGGCTTCTCAGAGCTAAATCCCAATATCCCTTGATGGAGAGGATGGCTTTCTGTCTTATTACGGCCTCCCGAAAGCTCAGGCCATATTTCCAGTCCCACTCAATACACGTCATAACCGACCAGCCTTTAAGGCAAGTGTTGCAAAAACCTGAAGCATCGGAACGTCTGTTGAAGTGGGCTATTGAACTCAGCCAATTTGAGATTTTATACATACCACGAACTGCAATAAAAAGCCAGGCCCTAGCTTATTTTGTGGCAGAGTGCACGGAATTCCGAGAAGATCCTATAGAAGAGTCAGCCCAGGCCTCCTTACCCCAGGCCTCATGGAAGGTCTTCGTAGATGGCTCATCTAACGAGAACGGCGCCGGGGCTGGAATCATATTAATATCCCTAGAAGGACATCGATTCCACTTGGCATTGCGATTCAGATTCAAAGCGTCCAACAACGAGGCCGAATATGAAGCTTTACTGGCCGGGCTGAGGGTGGCCCAGTAGCTGAAGGCCAGCTCCTTCCAATGTTACAGCGATTCCCAGCTCGTGGTAAACCAAGTGTTAGGGGAATACCAAGCATGGGGAACCAAGATGGCTACTTACCTGGCAAAGGTAAAAAGTGAGCTATCTGCATTTGAGCATGGCTCAATTGAGCAGATACCTCAGGAGCAGAATGCCAATGCGAACCCCCTGGAAAAGCTCGCTACCTCTGGAGAAACAGAGACCTTGGGGTTAGTGCCGGTAAAGTTCTTGGAGAAACCAAGCATAGAGGAATTCAGGGTGAAGGTCGAGATGATCGATGCCAGACCGACCTGGATGACCTCTATCCTCGAATACCTCACAGCAGGAAAGTTACCGGAAAAGTGAAATGACGCAAGGCGGGTACTTTACCAGGCTCCAAGGTATATAGTGGTAGATGGGATATTATACTGGCGTGGTCACTCTTTACCTCTCATACGGTGTGTTCTGCCGTGCGAAGCGAAGACCATTTTGCAGGAAGTGCATGAGGGTTTTTGCGGAGATCACACTGGGGGGCAAAGCTTGGCCCTGAAGATCTTAAGGCAAGGATATTACTGGCCCACCCTGTCAAAAGACTCGATCTCCTACGTCAAAAAATGTGACAAGTGTCAGCGATTTGCCACGGTTTCCCGAGCTCCCCCGGTCGAGCTGAAGATGATCTCATCCCCGTGGCCATTCGCGGTCTGGGGGAATGACTTGGTTGGCACCCTCCCTACTAAAAAGGGAGGAGTTCGTTACGCGGTGGTGGCTATCGACTACTTCACCAAGTGGGCAGAAGCAGAGCCCTTGGCAACAATCACTTCAAAAAGAGTCCTCAACTTCGTGGTCAAGAGCATTATCTGGCGATTCGGGCTGCCAAAGAAGATCGTATCGGATAATGGAATGCAGTTCGATAGCGACCTCTTCACTGAATTCTGTGAGAGGCACAGCATTGTTAAGAGCTTCTCCTCCGTGGCCTACCCCCAGGCCAATGGACAGGTCGAGGCCGTCAATAAGACACTAAAGGCAAGCCTTAAGAAAAGACTAGACGAAGCCAATGGAGTCTGGCCAGAACAGCTCCCCCAGGTGTTGTGGGCATACCGGACCTCACATCGAACATCGACGGGTCATACTCCTTTCTCCCTGGCTTTCGGGAGTGAGGCAGTCCTTCCTGTCGAAGTAAAGGTAGCCTCGCATAGAGTCCAGACATTTTACCAAGACCGTAATGACGAATTGGTCTGCGCGTCCCTCGACCTAGTTGACGAAAGACGAGAAGATTCACAGCTACAGCTCGCGCATTATCAACAAAAGATCACTCGTTATTTCAACTCAAAGGTCAGAAAACGCGCCTCTAGCGTTGGCGACCTGGTCCTCAGAAGAGTTTTCCTAGCCAGTAAGGATCCTAAGGATAGAGTATTGGGACCGAACTGGGAAGGACCCTACCAAGTAACCGAGGTCGTTAAAGAAGGAACCTACAAGCTAGCTCGGCTTAATGGAGAAGCAGTCCCACGAACTTGGAATGCTATCCATTTGAAGAAATATTACCAATGATACCTTTGTAAGGCTTAATCAGAAAAGCCATCTTTTGTTTATTAAGTAATGAGAATTAAGTCTTTTTACATTATTGTGTATATTTGTGGATGTAAAGTCAAGTAACCACGAAAGACCCTTTCCTAATTACTTGGGGGGCATATGTCCTAGATATAACCAGGTAATTTCCTGGATACAACCAGGTCCTAAAACTTAGAAGTTAATTCAAATTGATTGATCGATGTTTTTCTTAAAAAACACGAGATATCGATAAAAGGATTAACACAAACTAAGTTTTCAAATTAATGTCCTGGATACAACCAGGTCCTAAAACTTAGAAGTCAATTCAAATTGATTGATCGATGTTTTTCTTAAGAAGCACGAGATATCGATAAAATGATTAACACGAACTAAGTTTTCAAATTAATGTCCTTGATACAACCAGGTCCTAAAACTTAGAAGCTAATTCAAATTGATTGATCGATGTTTTTCTTGAAAAGCACGAGATATCGATAAAAGGATTAACACGAACTAAGTTTTCAAATTAATGTCCTGGATACAACCAGGTCCTAAAACTTAGAAGTCAATTCAAATTGATTGATCGATGTTTTTCTTAAAAAACACGAGATATCGATAAAAGATTAACACGAACTAAGTTTTTAAATTAATGTCCTGGTTACAACCAGGACTTAAGTATTAGAAGTTGGTTCAAGTTGATTAGCGTGTTTTGTCCTAAAAAGGCATGAGATATCAATCACAACACCAACTGAAACTAAGTTATCACCAAATGCATAGAAAAGAAGTAACCATAAGGTCGGGGCAAAAATATGTAAATCAATTGAAATAAAGTTGGGGATACCAATTGTCTCGAGGATAAAAAACCTCATAATATAAAGTTATAAAAAAATATATATAAAAATAAAAAAGGAGAGAGCAAAAATCCTAAGCCCCGGCTGGCTGCTCTGATGAAGTCACCCCTTCGCCATCCTGCTCGGTGGCAGTAGAAGCCTCCTCGGTCTCGGAGGGCGCCTCTTGTTGAAGGCGAGCTTTGAACTTCTCCAAGAAGGACTCCCACACGTCCGGCCCCGAGAAAGAGAAGTCACCTTCCGGGTTGAAGACCCATCAGTGGTACAGCATAGCTGTAACGACCCAAATTCGCTAATAAGGCTTAAGGGCCTTGATTAGTGTGCCAGAAGGGCAGGTTGGGATTTATGTGTGGTTTTATGAATTAAATGCATGATTATGATTTAAAGCATGTTATGTGACTATTCGATTATTTGATTATTTGAGATGCATGACTATGTATATTAGTATGCATGTAGGCCCGGATTGTGTTTGAAGGGCATAATTGTAATTTTGGCCATGTTGGGCATAACTGTATTAATATGTGATGATTGTTGAGACCACAGTGGTATGTGGGTATTTCCGTGATTGGTAACTTTCGGCACGAGGCGATCCTAGAGCTGAATAGTGAGGAAAGTCACAACGGGGCATTATAATTTACTTTGGGCAAGTCAAGGAGTATTTTTGATATTGGGTTATGAAAATAAATAATTGGAGATATATTTGAGGTTAGGATGTCTAGGCGGGAATACTGGGGGATTTTACCATTTTTGCCTCGGGGATATTTTGGTACCCCGAACCTTGAGGTAACCAACTTAAGTTATAAAAACAAAACAAATAAACCATTTGGAGACTTAGAGAAACCGACCCAGCCTCCACCCTCTCTTCTTCTTCTTTCTTTCCTCTTTCTTTCATGAAATCCACAGAAATCTTAGGAGAAATCAAGCTTGAATTTCTGAAAATTGATGGTGGGATTTGGGGGTTTAGCTCAAGATTTAACCAAGAACAAATCAGGGTAAAGGTAAGCAATTAATTCTTTTTCTCAAGTTAAATTTCTGAGATTTTGTTGGGTTGTGAATGTTTATGGGTTTTTGATATTCAAGGTGGAGTTTGAGGCTTGAAACTTTGAAGATAGGTCATGGGATCCTTTGGGAAACGATTCTACAACTGAGGTAAGGTTTAAATTAAAGTTTGATGGTTGAAATTGAGAATTTCTATGGTTGGTTTTGAGTTTTAGGTTTGAAATTTCAGAAATTTGGAATTTGGATCTTGGTGAGTGTTAGGTTGGATTTTTGGTGGAATTGTGTTGTTTAAACCATCCTAATGTTGTGATTATTAATTGGTTTTGAATTGGGAGCTTTGGGATGGCTTTAGGTGAGGTTTTAAGCTTGAAAATGGTGGGTTTTTCTGGGTTCGAAGGGTCGGGCCGCGGCATAGTTCTTGGAGGGTCGCGGCCCTTGAAGGCTAAGTTGTGCTGAGGATGGAGGGCGGGCCGCGGCATGGTCCTTGTAGGGCCGCGGCCCTTACCTGTTTCTGGGCGTTTTTGTGGCCCTGTTTGGGGGCCATGCCGCGGCATGGTTGGGCCATGCCGGGGCGCTTAAGGAATTTTGGGATTTTGAGAATTTGGGCTTGGGAATTTAACCTAGGGTGCTCGGGGTTGAGTCTTTTACAATGTTTGGTGAATTTCAACGTTCCGAGTACTAGAACTTGGTTTAGAAACTCATTGGAGATTAATCTTATTGGTATCCATTATCTTGGTTGTGACTAGGTGTTAAGCTAGTGCTCGGGAAGTGGATCGTGCTCGGGGGCCGTCATTTTCTATTTAAAGCATTTGGAACTAAGGTAAGAAAACTATAACACCCGTAGGATAGGGCGTGGGCCCATAGTGTGATTGCGGGGCACGGCCCTATATTGCATGTTGCATGATGAAATGATTGCCGGGCATGGCCCTCTATTGCATTACATGTTAGGGTGCAGATTTAAATGAATTGATATTTGTTTGAATGTGTTTGATTTATGCTATATATGATTTTAGTGAATTGCACGGCTATGGCCGAGGGCGGCAAGGCCGAGAACGGCAGCGGGGCTGGAAGTAACACCTAGCACATGGGATGCTATGGTCAGGGCAGGGCCCGGGACCCACAGGATATGTGTGAGATCCTGCGGTGAAGACCGAGACCCCAGGCTTCGGTAAGGCTTCGGGGACGGCATGGCCGTGTTTGCTTAGTCTATGGTTGACTTGTTTATGTGTGGATTATCTGTTATGATAAATTGTATAATTTGCATATGTTATGTTCTGCATGAGTTTTCTTGCTGGGCTTCGGCTCACGGGTGCTCCGTGTTGCAGGTAGGGCAAAGACTGAGTCAACCAACCATGAGTACGGAGAGCGTGAAGCGACGCGTACATGTTTGGCCTGCCCGACTGCTTTGGTTGGGGGTTTATTCGAAAATGGCTGTAATAATCTATGATTTTTATGATCAATCAACTGTAAACTCATTTCAAGATGTAAATAGTTTTCAAACCTTCTTTTGGGATCCCAAATGTTTAATACTAGAAGTTTTATTGAAACGACGCATTTTTCTAAGATTACAGCCTTAACTTTTATTTAGTCACACTTTTGTTTAAAAACCTCGGTTAGCGAGCTCATTGCACACTGTTTTGTCTTAAAACTCACTTAGTAACGGCTCTAAGGAAGTAGGGCGTTACAACTTGGTATCAGAGCGAGCCAAGGTTTATTGGTTCTGGAGATCGACCGAACATGTACGCTCGCTGTCAGTGACAAGCTCGACTCAGGGTTGGTTGGTATGAATGATTAATATGCTTGAATATATGTTTGATTGCCCTGTTTGCCTGCTTATCTATATGGAGCATGAGAAATGAGTTGACATATGCAGGAGATGCTGTTGGGCTGAGCCCTTGATTATTGCATGTTGAGATTGATGCATGCTGAATAGTACTATTATGCATATGGATGAATATTGGCATAATGGTTCGCATATTGAGTGTATGTGGATAATTTTCTAGATTTAATTCATATGTTATATCTGTATATTGGCTTGTATGAAGCATGATGAGTATGGTTATACTTAGTGATGATAGAATCTGGTAGCTAAACGCATATTATTGTGGATTTGACCTAGTATATGCTTGTGTGTGCATTATACCTGTGGATATTTGGACCTAGTTGTGGTTTGGTTCAGGGTATGAACCACAGAGTTCAGGAGTTTGGTCGGTTTGACGGGTGAACTCGTGTTGGTTGTTCCTAGAAGGGTTTCGTGGACCTGATATTGTGTTAAAGAGGGGATTCTAGATATAAGTTGGAGTGGAGATCTCCAGTTATCCCTGGATGCAGCAGCAGAGGGTCACTAGTGTGTGGGTAAGCTGTGGAGTTTGTTAGTCGAGATGGGATAAGTGATCAGCGGATTTCTCGGGGGAAATAGCTAATTTTTGAGGTTTTAACAGTAAGGTTACCGGTGTTGGTTTACTGTGAGGTATGGACAGATAAGGGTACTATATGAAAGGGGTATAGGGTGTTATCCTCTAGTGTTGAGGAAGGTTCGAGTTGACAAGGAATTTATCAATAGACAAGCAGAGTTAACTCCACCCATGGTTAAGAGGATGAGAGATCCTGATTAGAGGGTTATGTTAAATGTTGAGGTAGAGGGATGCCTGGAGTTGGTACTCGGGCTGAGGTACTGGCTTAATAGGTTGGGAAGAACCTAGATGATGAATTGTTAGAGGTTATAAATACGTGAATTGAACTGTGGAGACTGGTGGACTTATGAGTTTGGTTTGGACTGAGTTTATCGTCTGCATGTTGATGGCAGAGAGGGCCATGTTGTTCGAGGAACTGATGGTTGATGATTAGAGCAGGAGTGCTAGAGCCGCAAGGGCGGTGCTTCCTTTGATGGAATTAGTAAAGATAGATTCGTGATAATCAAGTTGAAAGAACCCCGGATAGTGTTGTGGCTTCTGGATTGCCAAGAAAGGGGGGGAAAGTCTGACTGATAAGATGGTACTTTTGTTGACAGAACGCAGCGAGGTCGGATTCTCAATTTTGAGGGAAAAAGGACTCCAGACAGTGCTTGGGCACCTAGATTGAGATTGGAAAGAAGCCTGATCGAAAAGGGTAGTTTTCGAGATGGCGACAGGAACCAGGAGGTTAATTGGTATGCACATGAGGAGGAGGATGCCACCTGAGAGGAGGTCAGGTGAGGACATGACTTCTACGTAGAATGACTCGAGATGTTAGGATGGATTTCCCATGGTGCGGGAAACGGAGAACTGGAATGCACCGATACATTCGAGGTTCGAGGCTGAGTCCTCAAGGATGAGTATTTAACTGGCGAGCTTATGCTTTGGGCATGTAGCGAACTGGAAGGGCTCGGTATTGAGAATGTTCCGCGAGGGAGATGGTCATAGAGAGGTTGCCTCAAAGGTGCCATTTGAGAGGCCGAGGACAGTAATACTTATTGAGAAGGAATTAGAAACTCTGGCAGATGGATTGTTGAGGATATCATCTGGAGTACGTAAAGGAGACAGAGCTGACCAGTGGGAAAGTTATGTGGGTATGCAAAGAAAGATTTAGGGAATACTTCAAGGTCAGACTACAGATAGGATTGGTATAAGGGATGTTGTAGAAGACGGTTTTGGCCGACAGAAAGTCTATTGAAGAAATCGAAGGAATTTGATCTTGGATTAGCCAGAGTGTTATACTGCGGGGATTGCTAGTATCGTCGGGTTAGGACGAAAAGTACAATGTTGGATACAAGAGGGGACGATGTCCCCAAGAGTTGATCTACGACCTGGTTATTGCCAGTTGGAAACCAAGGATAGAGACATTTCGTGGGTTGTCTAGTTTGCGCCGGCTAGAGTGTGAGGAGTTGGTAACAAAGATTCTGGATTGGTTCAAGCTACAGCAGCACAGGTAAGTTCCTTAGACAGAGAATGCATGAACGGTGTGGGCAAGCCCCCTTCAAGCTCACGAGCAGTGCATGTGGATTACTCCCAGACGGAAATGGTGAGCAACTGATTATTATGCTGAAGACGTTAGTACCCAGAAGGCAGAGTCTCAGGTAAGGTTCTACGGAGTGTTAGTTGGGTGTCGTCAGGAGTTCTCAGATTACAGCTGCAAGAAGAAAGGACAGGTAAGAGAAGAATTGATCTGAAGCCGCAAAGAAGCTAATGAAGAGCGTCTGAAGAATTGAAAGCATAACAAGACTGGTAAGCGCGTCATCTATTGCACAAGCTCCTCCGGAGACGACTACATCCGAGATGAGAAGAACAGCAAAACTTGAGGTTAGACAGATTGAGTGGTGTCAAATCAGAAAGAAATTCAGAAGACAAGGTAAGATTTGATTGGTTACGGACGATGATGGAATTTGTGTGTGTTATGATTAAGTAAAGAGTGATGGCATAAAGGACTTGATCTATGATGAGGACATGGACTTGTAGGGGTGCATCACAGATTAGGCACGCCCAGGCGCATCTGGCGCGAGGTTGGATCGAACCTTGCGGGAGACGAAAGTATGAACCTGGTTGATACACTTAGAACGTTAAGTTGACAGTTATGCATATCATAAGGTGCTTGAGTATTGGGTATTAGTAAGAAAGATAGCGTTGAAGACACAAAGGTGGTGAAAAGTAACAGACAGATGATCAGTGTTTGAATCCTCGATTGAGCGAGGGGAGATATAATTGGAGGCGGAGCTCCTAGCTGTGAGGCGTGTATCAGTCAGGGAATAACGCCATAGATTGTGATGGAGGTTATAAGGCAACGACTGAGTTTGGCGTAACGCTAGTAGGTATGATTAGCTGGTGAGTGTCAATGATCTATGGAATTCAAAGTGTTGGCTTGAGATGAAGCAGGGAAGGACCCTGCTAAGGTAGTACAAGTTGGGATACCAGGAATGGATGAAGGATCCAATTAGATTTGGTTTATGAACGAGAATTCTGAATAGATATCATTCCACCTCCTAGGGTACGTTGTACCGGGAGGGTCGAGCGGGTGACGGAATCTAGTGTTTTCCTTTGGACCTTGAGGGGTTAAGTGATGTGGTAGTGATGATGGGAATAGACCACTTTAGACCTTGAGTAAGGTGTTTGGGCATGAAAAGTTTTAACTCAGTTGATGGAGTTAATGTGGTTGGGTCAAGTGAACTGGTTTCAGGATGGAACATCGATGATATCGAATTGAGACCCTATAGTATTTTAAATTTTGGAATGGATTTAGAGAACGAAAAGAACAGAGTGGGAATCTGGGATTATCAGTTGATTGCAAGTGAAGTGGCAGTCTGAAAGCTTATCGGATATCTTAAGGAATTAAGCGCTGAGTAGGCGAATACTTGAGGTATTAAGGGAAGTGTAATCCCTGTTGAGTTGGCCGTGGTGGCAAATGCTGGCGTCTTGTTAAAGTAACACGACATAGGACATGGTGAGAGGTGAAGGATAGTGAATACTACAGTTTGGCTTTAGTTCAGGGGAAAGCCAAGAAGGTCGTTGAAACTTCTTAAGGCAGGAGTGTTTGCCTATTTGAAAGAATAAAGAGCTGGTAAATTGCTAAGTTATGAGGAAATAAAGTTCCGGGAAGAGAGAGTAGCATCTCTGCGTGGTAACAGACGAGGATCTGTAAGGTGTTCAGAGAAAGGAGGGAGAGTTCTGACTCTTAATTCAGCATGAACTGAAGTTGTACTAAGGGTTAGGCCAGCGGGGCCTACAAGTTGATCCCACCTAGTAGAGGTGATGACTTTTGAGTATCTCTGGAATCAGGAATAAGACAATGAATTGTTCATTGCACTCTAGGCAGACCCTGGGCTTCGGCAGGGTTGCAGGGTTAACAAGGGGCTATCGAGAGCACGGCTATTAGACAAGATCTTGTGGGGCAAGATTGTTGCGCCTGGAAGAGAGTTGTTGGAAACTAAAGTAAAGGCGGTGGACCTTGGGATTCAGGGTCAGAGTTGCGAGTTTCCTGATTGATGTGTTTGGATAAATTTCGAGGACGAAATTTTTATGAGGAGGGGATAGTTGTAACGACCCAAATTCGCTAATAAGGCTTAAGGGCCTTGATTAGTGTGCCAGAAGGGCAGGTTGGGATTTATGTGTGGTTTTATGAATTAAATGCATGATTATGATTTAAAGCATGTTATGTGACTATTCGATTATTTGATTATTTGAGATGCATGACTATGTATATTAGTATGCATGTAGGCCCGGATTGTGTTTGAAGGGCATAATTGTAATTTTGGCCATGTTGGGCATAACTGTATTAATATGTGATGATTGTTGAGACCACAGTGGTATGTAGGTATTTCCGTGATTGGTAACTTTCGGCACGAGGCGATCCTAGAGCTGAATAGTGAGGAAAGTCACAACGGGGCATTATAATTTACTTTGGGCAAGTCAAGGAGTATTTTTGATATTGGGTTATGAAAATAAATAATTGGAGATATATTTGAGGTTAGGATGTCTAGGCGGGAATACTGGGGGATTTTACCATTTTTGCCTCGGGGATATTTTGGTACCCCGAACCTTGAGGTAACCAACTTAAGTTATAAAAACAAAACAAATAAACCATTTGGAGACTTAGAGAAACCGACCCAGCCTCCACCCTCTCTTCTTCTTCTTTCTTTCCTCTTTCTTTCATGAAATCCACAGAAATCTTAGGAGAAATCAAGCTTGAATTTCTGAAAATTGATGGTGGGATTTGGGGGTTTAGCTCAAGATTTAACCAAGAACAAATCAGGGTAAAGGTAAGCAATTAATTCTTTTTCTCAAGTTAAATTTCTGAGATTTTGTTGGGTTGTGAATGTTTATGGGTTTTTGATATTCAAGGTGGAGTTTGAGGCTTGAAACTTTGAAGATAGGTCATGGGATCCTTTGGGAAACGATTCTACAACTGAGGTAAGGTTTAAATTAAAGTTTGATGGTTGAAATTGAGAATTTCTATGGTTGGTTTTGAGTTTTAGGTTTGAAATTTCAGAAATTTGGAATTTGGATCTTGGTGAGTGTTAGGTTGGATTTTTGGTGGAATTGTGTTGTTTAAACCATCCTAATGTTGTGATTATTAATTGGTTTTGAATTGGGAGCTTTGGGATGGCTTTAGGTGAGGTTTTAAGCTTGAAAATGGTGGGTTTTTCTGGGTTCGAAGGGTCGGGCCGCGGCATAGTTCTTGGAGGGTCGCGGCCCTTGAAGGCTAAGTTGTGCTGAGGATGGAGGGCGGGCCGCGGCATGGTCCTTGTAGGGCCGCGGCCCTTACCTGTTTCTGGGCGTTTTTGTGACCCTGTTTGGGGGCCATGCCGCGGCATGGTTGGGCCATGCCGGGGCGCTTAAGGAATTTTGGGATTTTGAGAATTTGGGCTTGGGAATTTAACCTAGGGTGCTCGGGGTTGAGTCTTTTACAATGTTTGGTGAATTTCAACGTTCCGAGTACTAGAACTTGGTTTAGAAACTCATTGGAGATTAATCTTATTGGTATCCATTATCTTGGTTGTGACTAGGTGTTAAGCTAGTGCTCGGGAAGTGGATCGTGCTCGGGGGCCGTCATTTTCTATTTAAAGCATTTGGAACTAAGGTAAGAAAACTATAACACCCGTAGGATAGGGCGTGGGCCCATAGTGTGATTGCGGGGCACGGCCCTATATTGCATGTTGCATGATGAAATGATTGCCGGGCATGGCCCTCTATTGCATTACATGTTAGGGTGCAGATTTAAATGAATTGATATTTGTTTGAATGTGTTTGATTTATGCTATATATGATTATAGTGAATTGCACGGCTATGGCCGAGGGCGGCAAGGCCGAGAACGGCAGCGGGGCCGGAAGTAACACCTAGTACATGGGATGCTATGGTCAGGGCAGGGCCCGGGACCCACAGGATATGTGTGAGATCCTGCGGTGAAGACCGAGACCCCAGGCTTCGGTAAGGCTTCGGGGACGGCATGGCCGTGTTTGCTTAGTCTATGGTTGACTTGTTTATGTGTGGATTATCTGTTATGATAAATTGTATAATTTGCATATGTTATGTTCTGCATGAGTTTTCTTGCTGGGCTTCGGCTCACGGGTGCTCCGTGTTGCAGGTAGGGCAAAGACTGAGTCAACCAACCATGAGTACGGAGAGCGTGAAGCGACGCGTACATGTTTGGCCTGCCCGACTGCTTTGGTTGGGGGTTTATTCGAAAATGGCTGTAATAATCTATGATTTTTATGATCAATCAACTGTAAACTCATTTCAAGATGTAAATAGTTTTCAAACCTTCTTTTGGGATCCCAAATGTTTAATACTAGAAGTTTTATTGAAACGACGCATTTTTCTAAGATTACAGCCTTAACTTTTATTTAGTCACACTTTTGTTTAAAAACCTCGGTTAGCGAGCTCATTGCACACTGTTTTGTCTTAAAACTCACTTAGTAACGGCTCTAAGGAAGTAGGGCGTTACAATAGCCTCCATAAAGGAGCTGGAAGCTGCCCTCTCCGCCGCTAGAGCAGCCTTGGCCTCCTCGGCCTCGACCTTCGCGGCATCTAGTGCGGCCCGGGCAGCCTTGGCCTCCTCGAGCTCGATCTTCGCAGCAGCTAGGGCGGCCTTGGTGGCCTCGGCCTCCTGCATCTTGGTTCGAGATGCCTCCAGCTCGGTTTGCGCAGCGACCGAAGCGGCCTGCGCGGTCCTCTCGTTTTCCCAGGCAGTGGCCAGGGCCGCCTTGGCGTCCCTTTCCTATTGTTGGGCAGTCACGAGGGCAACCTGCGCAGCCTGGTGCTCGCCCCTGATCTCCTCGATTCTGGCCCGGGACCGAGATATGCTCCGGTGGAGGGCCAAAGCCGCCTGCAAGGCCAAAAGATAATAAGGCAAGTGCCTTAGAAAAAATAATAATACAAACAAACAGGGAGTACCAGTGGCAAAGCCAACTTACCATGAGGGTCATTCCCAATGAATACTCCATCACGTTCTCGGGGCTCCTTGTCTCGATCTCCCGCAGATCCCTCGGGGTGGCATTGTAGCAATGACCCATCATGTAGGTCGCGGTTTCATAGACCGTCACCCTAAAGACCTCGGGGACTTTCTCCAAGGCCTGGGGGTTGACCGGGACGCACACTCCGGGGATCGGAGCTACCAAGGTCCCAGTGGACGCCTTCGGCTCCCGAGCAGAGATAGGAGGTCGCGGGGGAGGTGGAGCCATCATCTTCTCTGTTGCAGGAGGGGGTGGAGGCACCTTCTCTAGAGCAGTAGGGGCTTGATTTTTCCCCTTTGCAGGAGACTTGGAGGTAGTCCCGATGGCTTTCTTCGCCATCCGAAGCCTCTTCACCATGGGCCCGGAAGACCCGGAGGAAGGGTTTCCTCCAGGGAACATAGCTCGAAGATCAGTGCTCCCGGGCTGCGACATCTCCTTTGTTGAAACAAAGACAACGAAGCATTAATATACATGTAAAAATATGTGCAAAAAAAAAAAGGGAAGCAGAGCTTAAGTATGTATTGAAAGGGGTCCTACCCTCCGAGCTAGAGGAGGAATCTATGGTCACGACCTCCGGCCCCGGATCTTCAGCGGGGGAGTCTAAGATAACGACTTCATGAGCTAGAAGAGGCTTTGGGTCCGGATCTGCCTCGGGACTGGACTCTTCTACGTACTGCCTAAGACCCGGAGCTACTACACCCTCCAGGAAGGAGGGCAACGACCTAAAATTTGTCCCGTACTCCTCGAAAAAGACCGACCTAAAGGCCAAGGTATTATCTACAACTATAGTACCCCTAGGACGGCTCAGGTCATAACGCAACACGAGCTGGTCGACGCATTGGAGTATGGTGATATCACGGTCTGGGTCATTTTGATGGCGATGAACGGGTTGGCTGGGGTTAAACCTAGCAAGTTGTAGGTCGGCGGTGGCCCAGTCTAAGTCCCTAAATAAATAAGGGTTACCTTGGCCGGAGGGGCCGGCTGCTGCCCCGGACTGGGCCCTCTCTGCATTGACTTCTTGAGCGACCTCCAAATCCCGCTTCCGCCGCACGAGGGGCACCTCGTCCTCCTCGCCCTCATCCTCATCCGTGGCCGCCTCCTCGGGGATGGGCGCCATCTCACGAGCAGCGGGGATGGTCCGCGATCTTCTCAAGGCCAGAGTCTGGCCCGGAGAGATTAACTTACACGCCAGCATCGTCTCGTCAGACACGAGCTGGCGATAATCCTTTTCACTTGGGGGGAGCCCCGCCAAGGATTCATATTGACCCCCAAGGGTCACTGATTTGGTCGTCCTCGCAAAAATAGCTGCATGATAGTTTCTAAGTCAGGAAGGAATAAAAAGAGGCTAATCAGCAATCAACTTACGAGCTGAAGATAGAAGGAACTTACGAGGACAGTTGAAGTAGTGGTGTTCGTAGTTGTGAAACCCCTTTGACATGAAGAACTGATCCTTAAAGTCATTGGGGGTGGCTGGGCAGCTCGATGACCGCTGCCGAATTTGGAAAACGGGTCAGGTAGTAGAACCCGTCACCTCGCCCCCATTGCTCCGAGCTGGCTTTGAGGCAAAAGAAGTACAGGATGTCCGCCGGCGTGGGGACCTTGATTAGCGAGTTTTAGACTTGTTTTAGTGTGTCTACTTAGGAAGTATTTTAGAGGTTTAGGGTTGTTTTGTTCTATTTTACGCTTGTTTTGTGTTGTTTTTGTTTATTTTCAGGTTTTGAAGGATTGGGATGATTTAGAATGAAAAAGATGCCAAAAAAGCACAAAAATTCGTAAAGCTGTCAAAAATGCCTTTTTTGAGATAGTAGAGCGACCTCGCTACTGTAGAGCGTGACCGCGCTAGGTTGCTGGAAATTGAAATTTGGCAGATTTTTAAATGAAGGGCATTTTGGTCCATTCACAGGGGATAATTTAGGGTAACGAGTTCTGATGCGATTTGAAGAGGAGAAAAATGTGAATTAGAGGGGAGGGACAGAAAACAAGGAGAAAAGAAGAAGAAGATGCTTGGAGCAAGCGTGGGCGATCTGTGACAACTCCCAATCTAGTTTCATTCTCTTTTTCTTTAATTTTCTATGTTATTGTTTATGTTTAATTTAATTATGGGTATGAATACTGAGATTATGAGCTAAACTCTTATTTAGGGATTTGATGGATATTGACTGAGATTATTCCATGGATTAATGCTATTTGATTATTCCTTCTTCCTTGTTTATGTGATTTGTTCATTTTTGTGCTTAATACATGTTTGAGATTGATCACCTTAAGCATGATTCATGATCCTAATATGAAATCTGAAAAGTGAATATTAGGAATGCTCTAAATGAATAAACATAAGTTTTGATGTGAAACGAAAGTATTCGCATAGCTTATGTGACTTTTAGATTATTGCTTAATGTGAATTGTTTGTTGTACTATCTCAGAGATGCAATAGTTGACAATGCAATTTAGTACCTTCATGATCTGAAAAGAGTTTAGGTGATTTTATAATCTGTCATCTCATTGAAGGAAGAAGAATAGTTGACTAGTATTAATAATTGGGTAATCAAAGCAATTGAAATCATATTCCTAATTTCACATCCATTGTTAAATCCTTTTTTTTTATTGTTTTGCTTGTTGTGTTTTCTGCATTGTTAATTTAAAACCAAATTTTATTTTTGCCAAATAGAAATATAAATCCAATTTAGTTAGTACTTAGCTGCAATTCCCTTGGGTTCGACCTCACCTGTGTGAGTTACTACTTGTATGATACGTGCACTTGCGTGTAACAAAAATATCGCAACAGACCTCCCATTCCTGCTTCAGAAATAAATACTTCAACCCCACTAACAGATGGTAGGAGTTAGGGGGGAACTGGAAGGGGGCCAACTTCACGTAATTTAAAAAATCTGTGAAGTACTGGTCCAATAGGAGGAAGGCCCCAGCCTTGAGATGCTCATTGCTCCAAGCGGCGTACTCCTCGTCGAGCGGCGCGCAGCTCCGCTCGCCTTCAAGGGGAGTTCGGGCGTTCAGGGCGCCCCTCCCTTTCTCAATGTTATGGGAAAGCAAAATTTTGTTGACTTTCCCTTGGGTGGTGACCTTCGAGGCGATCCTCTCGGCCTCGAAAAAGGTGTCGGGCCCCACCTCGATCTCCTTCTCCACAGTGGGACCAAAGTTGGGGATCGGGGAGTCTATGGCCACCTCTTTCCCTTTGCTGGCTTGCTGGGAAGACGAGCTGCCAGCACTCTTCTTGGGTGCGCTCTTCTTGGGTGCCATCTGGTCGCCTAACGAACAAAGAAGAAAAGCTTAGAAAAGGCGACTTAAGCATAAGAAAGAATCTAGCGCGGGGGGTTTCCTTTACACGGGCTGAGGTAATCTCAGCCCGCGGCGAGTGAGACCACGCGGTTCTATGAACACGCGCCTGTGCTCCCAACGGGTCCCCGATTACTCGAAATCCGTGTGTCAGAAGGGTCAGAGTAAAAGTTTTCCTTGGAAGGAAGGTTTCAGTAGGCAACAGTAGGCAAAACTGCCTGTGAAGCATGTCCCCTAAGCTACCCGGTTTTTGCACCCTGGAAGCTTGTTGTTCCAAACAAGCATAAAAAAATTTCACCCAGAAAATCACCCTAGAATTTGTATCCTATGAGTCATGCTCCTAAACAGTTTTTTTTCCTACGGTCGATACCCCTAGGATAAATACATACGCATAAAATACAAGCAAAGAAAAGCAAAAGACCAACAACCTACTGCATGACGCAAAAGAGAAAGTTTACCTAAGCAACAGTAAGGGAAAACATTTAAAACATGCAACAAACGGAGGACTTACAGAAATTTCTTACTGTGTAAAGACTGAAAGGAGCGTCTGGGTTGAAATCCTGCTGGAATTGCTGGTAACGAAGTCACAAAAGAGCCCTCGTGTCTGAACCTCTGGGACGCTAGGAATAGTGACCAGAGGAAAGAAAGGGTTTTGAGATTGAGAAGAAAGAAGAAGATGAGAAAATTTTCAAATGAAAGGGTGGCCCATGCGTAAGGTGGCCAGCCTTATATATACATAAAAGACCAAAAGATAAGGGTCGTTCGATTGTCTTGATGTGGGATATGAGGATCCCTACTCGAAAGACAAAACGACGGCCGAAGATAGGCTAGGCCATTTAATGCGGTTCTCGGAAGACGAACCGTCACCAACCACGATGCTCCACGTATCCGATACCAGCATAATGGGCGGGATATGAGGATTAAACAAAGAAGCCTAAAAGCCCCCACTGTAGCCCCATGTGACGTCGTATGCCACGAGCAGGGGCTTGGGGGCAAATGTAAGCCCTAAATATCCACGGGTTATGGGCGAGCTGAGAAATGGCATGATTATATCAGCCATGTGGAAGACACCTACCCAGAGCTGATGTTACAAGGTCCTACCTCTTTCGGCTCGAGGTAACCAAAGGTTTATTACGATTGTCAAGGCATCGGGTCAGCAGAGTGGACACCATGGGCTGAGACTACATCAAGCTCTGGGTACGAGCTTGAGTTGGCACTTCTGACCTTTTATAAAGTCAACCACGCAATGTAAATGTGCATATATCAGACATCACATGTCTGCTCCATTCCTAAATTCTCGGACACGCAGCATAAACGTGCGTGTCAGGCGTCCCACGACTAGTCTGGGCCATGCAGCCCATTATCCCCCTTACCTATTGATTAGACCACACTTCGGTGTCAGGTTTTAGGAATTAATCATGAATGTCACAGAAGTGACATGATGGGTAAGATGGTCACGGGATGACTTCCCTTGCCAACACCCAGGTGCCCTCTCCCTATAAATATGGAGACCCTGGGAGTTGCAAGGGGTTGGCTTCTAATTTGTAAAGAAACACCCTGTAAAGAATATCAGAAAGATATCAATAATATTGGCTGGTGGACTAGAATAATTTTAACCTTTGAACCACCTAAAAAAATTATTCGTGTTACAATTTTCCTTTGAGATCATTCATCTATTACAGTTCATTATTTAGCACTAATCCCTCTCCTTATTCGTATAATTATCTATTTCCGAAGAACCGCGTCAACAGTGTGATTAACTGATTAAATGTGTGACTATGTGGCATGCATGATATATATGATTAAATAAATATATTTAGATGCATGTTTATTTGTATTAAATATGCATGTGGGCCCATTCTTGATAGTTGGGGTATATTTGTAATATTAGCCCGTTGCGGCATAAACGTTATTATATGTGAGTAAATGATTGAGACCACATTATTATGTGGATATATTTGCAGTATATGGCTCGAGGCGATCCTAGTGAGCGGATTGGCGGAATAGTCATATCGGGGATTAATACCCGGCTCAGGGCGAGCCTAGGGGTATTTGGGAAGTTAATGTATATTTGAGGTTTATTGAGTAATGGGTAAGTATTTGGTGATTGAATGGGCATGTCAGGATTAATTGGAAATTTATAGGACTATTCAAGGAATTAGCAAGAAATATGGCAAATGACGATTTTGCCTTTGGGGCCATTTAAGGTCAAGGGTATACTTAGGGGGCAACATGGTCCTTTGGTAAGTGGATAGGCTCAGTAGAAGCCTGTAGACACAAGGTAATAAGCAGTGTCTCTCTCCCTCTCACCTTAGTCGGTTGGCACATCTCCCCTTGGTGGGCATTGAGGCTAGTGGAATGTCTTGGGGAGGTTGTTGAGGAGAAGGTAGAGAATTGAAAGCTTGGGAAGAAAAGCTGAGAATTGAGGCTAGGAATGGACAAGTAACAGTTGAGGGATCAAGCTAGGAGTATTTAAGGATTAGCTCAAGGATCAGAACATCTCTAAGGTAAATTCTATAACCTGTTTTTCTTACTATGAATTCTATGATGGGTTTGGATAGTGCTTTGGCTGAGCTTTGCTCTAGCTTTGATTCTGAGTTGGATTGAGGATTTGTTATATATTCCAGGATGTTTGTACTGTCTATGATGTGGTGTTGAGAGTTTTAGGCTTGATTCTAGCTTTGGCACACATTTGGGATGATTTCTGTTGAGTTTTGTTGGGAGAAATGTTGGAGAAACCCAGGGATTTCTTGGTTCACAGGGGCGTGCCGCGACCCAGTTCATGGGCACTGCGACCTGCGTGCCCCAGAAGGCTTTGGGAGGGCTACTGACATGAAGGCCCACTGCGACCCTAGCGGGCAAGTCGCGGCCCACCTCCCCCCAGATGCAGAGGTTGCACCTCTGACTTGAGGCGCATCGCGACCCTCAGGGCCAGGTTGTGGCCCGCCTAGAGGGTTAGATTAGGTTTGTCTTAAGGCTCAGGATGGCTCAGGGATCTAAATTTAAACGCTCTGGATGATTTCTACTACTTGATTTAGTAGAAATTAAGGTCTCAGAGGCTAGTATTTGAATCCAAAGCTTTTAATTGGCTTAATATCTTAATGGTTATCCCCTATCGCAGTGTGACTAGGTTTTACTGCAACGGCTCAAGGATCAGGGATCGTGCTCGGGGTTGTCATACGCTTGCTGCTCGGGACTTGAGGTAAGAAAATTGTACCTGAGCTGAGATTGGGGCTTAAACCCCTTATATGAATATATTATGAACATGAACATATCTTTAGCTGAGAATATCTGATTGGGCATGCTTGTATACACTGTCAATGATTACTTGCTATGCATTGTGCATCTATCCAAATCATAGCTTCAATCTTCCAATTTTGAGCTTTTCCTCCTTAAAAATCCAAAAACTCCCTAAGAGGTATGAGAGTGAGAGAGTAAAGAGAGAGAGAGAGAGAGAGAATGAGGTGTTGTTGAGAGTGTTTCTTTTTGGTTCCACTAGCTTCTGAATTGGCTGAGTATATCTCTCCCCTAGGCAAGTAATGACTGAAATACCCCTTGCCCTTTAACTTAGTCTCTAATGCCCTCAAGGGCAAAACCGCCATTGCTACCTTTTCTCACTAATCTTCAAATTATCTCATAATTTCCAAATTAATTCTAATATCCCAAAATAATCACCAAATGAATTCTCATTACTCGAGAATACCCAGTAATGTACTAAATTACCAAAATGCCCCTAGGCTTACCCCGAGCCGGGTATTTTTCCTCGTTGTGACTAAACCGCTACTTTGCTCGCTAAGATCGCCTCGTGCCGAACAACCCAAATATATCCACATAATAATGTGGTCTCAATCAATATGCACATATATATACACAAATATGTCATCAACGGACCAAAATTATAAAAATGCCCTTCTAATAAAAAAAAACAGGCCCACATGCATGCTTAATACACCTAAACATGCAAATACAGTCATATTATAATATTACTCACATAATTCATATAATCGTGCATTTCATCACCTTATAATACAATTAAATCAATTATTGCCATCCTAGCCCCCTAATCAAGGCACTAAGCCTTATTAGGGAAATTGGGACGTTACAGCCAACATCCTTAGTTTTTTTATTTATGAACTAAAGAATCTCAAAGCTCCTTGGCTAATTTAATCTCCAAATAAATATTATAAAGAGAATTGTCAAACTCATTCATGACATAGTTCTGACATAAATTATCGAATTGTCTCCAAGAGTCCATAGCAATAACGGCTTGGGTGTTAGTTTCACCCTTCTTTATGTTAGGAGGATCAAGAATCTTGCAAGATTGAGAGAGTCGGGTAGAATATTATCTTTGGATGTCATCTCTTAATTTTTTTTCTCATCAAACTTATTAGGTAGAACACTAGGTGAGAACACCACATGATTTGACATCACCGACAGTTTTTCCACAGTAAAGCTTGCCACCCAGGCCATAGTCGAGGTTGTCTCTTAGCCCACAATAAGATTTGTTCCTTGATTTTGGCCTTCAATAGTCACACCATCCATGTTGGATTCAATTGAAATTTCTAAAAAAAAAATACACAACGAAAGTGTTAATTTTCCATATAATAAATGAACTCAACCAGATAATTTCCAAAGAATTCTAGGAGGGGCCCTCGCCTTAACAAGTCTAGTCTTTTGAAAATATTCAATTCATAAGAGAGTCTGGAGGGGTCACAAACGGTCCCACTTAAAATCTAGCTTCTTCAACAAAACTTCCCTAGTGAGTCTTTTGTATAAGTTCAAACGAACTTTTCCATAGTCACAATATATGAGTAAAGTATCAAAGAAAGTAATTAGCCAATAAATAATGAGTAATATCATAAATTTACCAAATAATTGTTTTAAGACTGTTAAAAAATATGCATGTCATATTACTACTGTACGACCCAAAATCATTAATGTGGATTAAGGACCTTGGTTGGTGTGCCGGGAGGGCATAATTGGTTTATGTGTGAATTTATTTAATTAACGTGTGATTATATGATAAACATGTTATATGGCTATGTGAGTGTAAATGTGGTTGTATGTTATATTTGTGAGAACCACATTATTATGTGGGTAAGCCTGCAGCGTGCGACTCGAGGCAATCCTAGGGAGCTAGTTAGCGGGAAAGTCACAACGGGCTTAATGTTTGACTTGGGGCAAGTCAAGGGATAATTCGGGTATTAGATGATTATTTGGGTTATCGGGTTATGAAAATAAATATATGGAGACATATTTGAGGTTAGGAAGCCTAGACGGGAATATTGAGGAATTTTACCATTTTTCCCTCGGGGACGTTTTCAGTACCCCGAGCCTCGGGATTGATTTAATTAGACTAAGTAAGCAGAAAGTAGTAGAACAAAAGACACAAACTGACCCTTGAACATCTCTTCTCTTTTCTTCTCTTTTCTCTCTCAAGAAGGCTATAAAAACCTAAGGTGAATAAGCTGGAATTCTGTGTTTTGTGATTAATTTGTGAGGGATTTGCTTAGTTCTAACCAAGGAACACTCAATCAGGACCAAGGTAAGAACTAGAATTCATTTTTTAGCACTAGAATTCCGAGTTTTGGCTGAATATTAAAGGTGTTTATGATTTTGATGTTTAAGGGCTGAATTGAAGCTGAGAAGCTTGGGTTTTAGCTCAGAAGTTGTTGAGGAAATGGTTCATCAAGGAAGGTAAGCTTCAATTCGTAATTTAGAGTCTAAAAGCTGAGTTTGCATGACTGGTTCTTGAGTTCTTTAGTTGTTGGGTTTCAAAAATCAAAGTGGAGTTTTGATGAGTTTTTAAGCTGGATTTATGTCGGATTATGTTGTTAGAATCATGTTAAAAGTCTTGTGATCAATGGGTTTTGAAATTAGGATGCTTTGGGGTTGTTTTGAATAAGGTTAGGATGTTAGGTATGGTGGTTTTTTTGGGCACGAAGGATTGGTCTGCGACTCTATTCTAGAGCGCTGCGGCCCTGCGAAGCAAGGAAGAGCCAAGGAGGCTCTGCAATGGGGAAGCGTCGCGGCGCCATAGGGCAGGGCCGCGGCGCGTGTCTATCTTCAGAGAGGCTTAGCCTCTGTTTCAGGGGCGGGCCGCGGCTAGGTTTCAAGGGCCGCAGCCCTTGAGGGCATCTTTGATCTTTTGGAGGTTTTAAGAGCGGGAACCTAATCTAGGGTGCTCGGGATCGATTCCACCACCTTGTTTGGTGGAATTCGATGTCCCGGAAGCTAGAACTCCACCCGGAAATATTAACGCGATTATTAATGGTACTTCCTATCTTGGTTATGACTAGGTATTAAGCTAGGGCTCGGAAAGCAGATCGTGCTCGAGAGGCGTCGCTCGTAATCAGTGAACTTGGAAACTAAAGGTAAGAAAACTGCACCCGATTGTGGAATTATAATGGGACTAAGGGTTCCCTATGTTGTATGCTTTGAAAAGGATGGTATTGTGCCATGTAAACAGTAAACCACTGGTCTAAGGGTGCCGAAGTTTACACTAGTGCATAGGGCGCGGCTCGGCCACTAGTAGCTGAGGATAGCTTGTTATGCACTGAGCTTGGTTTAAGTGGGCCAGATTCGGTGGGGTAAACAGAGGGTGCGACCTTAAGTGTCGACCCTGACTATTATATGATTTGTTTACTATTATTGTATGGTGGATTATTATGCTAAATAGTTGGGTGATGGTTAGCTGACTCTTTGGTTGAATCTCCATGCTTTGTAAATATTGTGGTATGTTAAGTGTATGAACGTGCTTAAAGGATTATCCAAATGTTATTATTGCTTGTTATGTAATATGGTATGTTTTCTTGCTGGACCTTGGCTCACGGGTGCTACATGGTGCAGGTAAAGGCAATGGCAAGCTTGATCAGCCCTGATTTGGAGAGTTCTGAGAGCAAAATTTACATGATCAGCTACTCAGCCGCCACAGTTGAGGAGGAAACAGGGACAAGAATACCATAAACTTTTTTTTTGCCTTTAGAAAGGTTGGTAGTTGTCTGTACCCTGGAAATTTTGTAAATAGACTTTTAAACGCTATTTCTTTTGGGATCCCATATGTAAATATTTAATTATATAGTAAGTATCTTTTGAGACCAAAACCTTTTAACCCTAGCACTCCAATGACTTTAGAATTCACGTTTTTAACTGTTTGACTTGATTAGCAAATCCTGCACCTTTATAAACACACAGTGTAGCGGTCTTGGCTATTCAGGGCGTTACAACTACTTAACGAAAATATATAACAATCAGCATAAACATATATTGTGAGAAGTAGAGATGAATTGAGAATATAATTATATCAATAATTGAAATAATCAAAATATAACAAAGCATATATTAGAAATACCACTTTTGTAATCAAACCGTATTTAGTGTGTCACACTATCTCCTGAAAATAATTATGCCTTCTCACTGGGTGCTAAAGGATTGATAACGACATTTGTCTCCCAAGGTAAAACGGTTTATGAGCAGCAGCTAAACATTTTTTCTTCCACTCCCAACAAACTGACCAACATCTAAGAACAATACCAGTATCTAACTTGGAACTCAAAGAGCTTCGACTACCAGATGGAATGAACTCAGAATATGCTTCAACCAGGAACACAGAAACGAAGAGAAATTCGAAAAAGAGGAGTAGAGAGAGAGTTTAAAAATTGTAGATAATGTTTTTGAATGGTGTGTAAAATAATGAGGTGAAGCCCTTTATTTATAGTCCTCAAAGAGAAATAAGTGTTTAAGAATCAAGTAAACAAAATTGGGTAACTACCCAAAAAATTTAATTTCGGGTAACTGCCCAAAATTAATTTAATGTAATGCATTTAATTTAAGCATTAATAGCAAAATTTGCTGAATAATCAAGCACATAATCATGTACAGATTCATTCTTGTGACTGTTAAAAAATGAGAGAATATTCTAGAGAATACTCTCATTTTCATTTTGCTAACTTTAAGTGACAATTTTTATTAATCCTATAATTATTTTGCGCATATTAATACTTGATTGATTTTTATGTACTCATGTAGAATAACAAATATGTAAAGACATCTCACTAATAATAACTAAGTCTTAATCAACATCATACCTCAAAAGGCTGCTTTACACACTATTTTTCCAACAATAATTGTGTTAAACAAAAAAACTATAATTAAAATACGTATAGCAAGTTATGTAATAATATATAGTGAAACATGTAATAGTTATCTTTGAGCTGATATGGGGTTTCCAATAAAGAGGCTTTTTTCTTCCCTCTAAGATCTATGTATTGAAACATATAATAGCTATCACTGAGCTCATATCAATTGTTGTTTAATAGGTATATTACGAGTTCAAATTAGATTCGAGATATAAGGATTTGGAATATGTAATAGATTTCAGTTGTTGCGCCCTTCACACGATATTTCGGTCGTATGTTATGAAATTATAGGTTTTATAAGTCTACGAAATAATGCATAATAGTATTTGCCAAGTTGCTTTTAATCAATACAACCTTAATTATGTATAAATATAATATGTAGTGTACTTTTAATTGAATATGAGTTGCGTTTTTGAACGTACAAAACTAAGTCATAACAGTGGCGGTTAGGTGTAGATTTGCCCAACAAGTAAGTGGGAAATCACATCTGGGTAGAAAGCATTAATATATATATTGATATTTTATTCCGAAGACTCGAGGTTGGAGATGCTATTTCCTACATATTTGAATTTTGTATTTGTATGTGTTTGGTATATTTTTCAGAAAGCTAGAAGATTCTTTAAAAAAACAAAAAAGCATAAATATGTTTGTTAAAATGTTAAAAATAAACATATTGAATAATTTATGCTTAAGCTATAGCTAAAATCTAAAACTCACACAATTCAGTTTTTAGTTTTTTTTCCTAAAAATTACATTTTGAAAAAACTCTACAATAAAAATATTTTTTATCTATATATATTTACTTATTTATTATATATTAATCCAAATTATAATATTTCAAATAAATTTATATGATAATAACATACACAATATTTAAATCTTAAATATTTTTGTTTTGTTCTAAAATTATTTTTCTAATTTTATATTTATTAGATATTTTTAAATATTTATTTTAGTAATTTTATATTAACAAATCTCATTAATTAAGATGTTGTTTTAAAAAATATGTTTATTAATATAGATTTTATTACACACTATAATATTATTTTTGCATCTCATAATATTTTTAATTTATAATTTATCAAACACGTATTAATTTCATACTTTTAAAAAAATAATTAAAAAATATAAAAAGTAAGAGTTTTGCATAACTTAAATTTTATTTATTTGTGATTATATTATGAAAAGATTATTATTTAGCTACACCGACTAGTTATAATATATATACAATTATATGTGTATATTATATAATATAATATTTTTGTTAATAATCACTTTATAAGTGTCTTATCGAAAATATATTTTAATTTTTACATGTTTAAATAAATACAATATTTATATCGTAATCTATTTTGTATATGTGAATTTATTTTCATAAATAAAATAAATATGTCATCTATTTTGGTCTTTTAATATTTAACATTACTTTAATTATATAGTTTATCAATCACTCTGCTACAACTTTTCTAACTCAAAACACTTTAAATTTTATAATTTACTAATCACTCAACAATTTTTCCCCACAACATATTTGTATTAAATTGGCCCAAAGTATAAGACAAATTAAATATTGAAATCAATATATATATAGAACAATTTTTCTATAGGGGCTTCACTTTAAGCCCTATTGATAGGGCTCTCAGTGTTTCTCGACTCGTGAACAGTTTTCGACGCGACATATTTTTATAACCATGTATATTGTAGCTATTTAGAGCATCCTGAAAATTTTCAGAAAATTTCGAATAGTTTACAATACCGAAAACTATGTTCAAACATGTTGTTTTCCACGCACATAAAAAAAAATTAGTCGCGGGTGCAACAACATATTTGAGCCTAGTTTTCGGTAATATAAACTATTTGGAATTTTCTGAAAATTTGCAGGATGCTCTAAATAGCTACAATATACACGGTTATAAAAAAAAATTACGCCGAAAACTGTTCACAGGTCGAG
This sequence comes from Humulus lupulus, assembly GCF_963169125.1. NCBI lineage: Eukaryota > Viridiplantae > Streptophyta > Magnoliopsida > Rosales > Cannabaceae > Humulus > Humulus lupulus. The sequence goes on along the minus strand of NC_084800.1, from coordinate 182,453,232 downwards.
AAACACTAAGAGCCCTACTAATAGGGCTTAAAGTAAAATCCCTATAGAAAAATTGTCATATATATATATAAATGCGTATATCATATTTAGTTTCCTAAAGAAAACATTACCCAGTTTCAATAAATATATAAATATATATATACAAACGAAGTAAATTTAAGATTAAATTTTCAATAATCCAATTCAAACTTTAAAGGACTTGTTTGGTTGAGATTTTTCTTTAGCTTTTGGGGGCAATTCCAACCATAAAATTTATTTTGGTGTTGTTTCAACATTAAAATTGTAAGATTTTAACATTATATTTTTTTTTCCATACTAATCACAACACCAAAAATTAAACAAAACAATATTTACAACATTATCATATTATTTTATTAAATCATAACCATTATTATTATATATATATTTAAAATTTATTATATATATTAAAAGTTAAAAAATAAAAACAAATTTTTGTTGTTGCTACAATGTACCACCAAATATGATGAGACATTGTACCTCATCACCAAAATGGGGGAGAAAGTGGAGTTGGGTTGGACGGATATATGATGTGAAATTGGCACTATTTTAGCTTTTTGCCACTTCATTGGAGTTGGCCTTAGTTTCCGCTAATAGCCCGTGGAGAATTAGGGCGTACATTTGCCCCCCAAGCCCCTGCTCACCTTGGGGTGCGCTAGTTCTATTTGTAAAGAAGAAAGATGGTTCTCTGAGAATGTGTATTGATTACAGGGAACTAAATAAGCTGACAATTAAGAATAAGTATCATTTGCCAAGGATAGATGATTTGTTCAATCAGTTGCAAGGCAAGAAGGTATTCTCGAAGATTGTTCTTCGTTCTAGTTATCATCAGTTGAGGGTCAAAGAAGGAGATATACCCAAGACTACTTTTCGTACCAGGTATGGGCATTATGAGTTTATAGTTATGTCATTTGGATTGACTAATGCCCTTGCTGCTTTTATGGATCTGATGAACAGAGTGTTCAAGGATTTTCTAGACCAATTTGTGATCGTCTTTGTAATGCCCCGAATTCTCCAATATGTTTAACGGCGTGAATAGTAGGTCGGGAGGGCCATACTTGCTTAATTGTGTTATTAATTGATAAAATGCATGTAAATGTTGATTATATTATAATATGATGTGAAATGCATGCATGTGAGTCCATATTTTTAATTACAGGGGTGTGATGGTAACTTGGCCCGTTGAGGGTAAATTGTTTATTTGGATGTATGTGGGTGATATGTTTTAAGGCCACATTATAATGTGGATTTGTTCGAGCTATTCACCATGAGACGATCTTTAAGTGTTAAAGTAGCGGTTTAGTCATAACGGGATTAAGTTCGAGGCTCGGGGTGAGTCTCGGGATGTTTTAATGATTAGAACGTTGCCGGGAGTAAAAGGGTAACGGGACATGAATTATTGGTGTTTGGGAATTTTGAGAATAGCAGGAATTGGGAAGCATTAATTATGATTAACGGTATAGGTTCGAAAGTACCAACTTTGCCCTTGGGAAGGCTTTAGAAACTTTTAAAGACCTAGGGGTATTTTAGTCATTTAGGTTTGGATTTATATGGTTTTGGATGGCTGTAGAAACAGAACAGAAAAACAGAGCAAGAATTACCCTTCCCGTACACCCATTTCTCTCTTTCTTCCTTTGAAGTTTTTGGTCCCAATTTGAAGATACAAGCTAGGAAATCAAAGCTTGGGAGTTGTAGACTCGGTTCATCCATTGAAAAGGACTTTAATTCCATTTGAGGTAAGAATTCATCCATGAAAAACAAGCCATACTCTGTTTTACTTTATAGTTTTCAGCTTATAGTTTTGGTGTGGATAGTTGGAATCAATGGGAGTTTTTGTGTAAGATTGATTGGGTTTTGATGAGGGTATGATGTAGATGAAGTTTAGGGGTTGAATTGGGTGTTTTGGTAAGGTTTTGGATTGGTTTGGAGGGTTTGGTTTCAAGAGAAATCGCAAAGAAGATGAACCAAAAAGTTTCTGGTCTGTAATTGGCGCAGCAGCGCCACTTAGGGCGCAGCAGCGCTATTCAGGGCTCAGAGCTGGGCTCTCTAACTTGGAAATAGGGCTGCAGCGCCATTTGATGGGGCTGCATCGCTATTCCATTTTTCAGCAAACCTATTTTAGGGCTCGGAATGATCCTTAAGGTTCGGGGTTTGGTTCCTTTGCCCCGTTTGAGTATATTAAGAATCCCGAGAGTGGGGGATTGATCCCGGGAGTGTGATTTTAGATTGTGAACCATTTATTAATTTATTTTATTAATGGATTATAATTGGTTATGATTAGGTAACCGCTAAGGAATCTAAAGGTTGATCGTTCTCAAGGGTCGTTCCTTTACTCATTTTAGCTCGAACCAGAGGTAAGAAAACTACACCCCGAGTGTGACATGCATGGATATTCATGAGGCATGTTGGTTGTGTAAATATGGACATGGATTGAATATAGAATGCTTAGCATATGTTGCTCACTTATGCATGGTATTGACTCATTAGTCAGATTTGGCAAAGGTGCTAGTATCAACTGTGAAGCTGTGACTTATTAGTCAGGTTCGGCAGTGGTATTGGGCACTGGTCACATTGCGCTGACTCATTAGTCAGGACGGCCTTAGCATGTAACGCAAGCCAACAAAGATTGGATCTAATCAACTATCAGCATTGAATGGCTCAAAGAGCATTAATGCCAGGCCGACCCCGAGGGTCGATGAATGAAATAAGCGCTTGGAGGCTAGTGGCTTACCTAGCAGCCACTCTCCCACTTGAAATAGTGACATGCTTGACAGTCACTCAATAAGGTTTACCAGAACCTGTTGAAGGCTAGTGGCTTACCTAACAGCCACTCTTCCATTTGAATTAGTGACATGCTAGTCAGTCACTCAGTATGGTTTATCAGGACCTCATGAGTTGTGTTCTCACTTGTTGGAAAGCTTTATGCTCAGTGTGATTATAATGATAATAATTTGATAATGTTATTGAAAAGTGTTATGTTTTCTTACTGGGCTTTGGCTCATGGGTGCTATGTGGTGCAGGTCAAGGGAAAGAAAAGCTCACCTAGCCTTGAGTGGAGAGCTGATGTGGTGATGTGTACATATGCGGCCGCTTGACCACCACGGCCAAGGAGTTCTCAGAGGAACTAGGGGGTTTACCCTATTTTTGCCGCTTAGGTCGGCGGGATTGTAAATTTAAACAGTAATGACCATTTTGTACTAAGAACAACTTGTAAACATTTTGTTTAGCTCTGCAGAGCAGTTTGTAGTGAAAATCTCCATTTCCTTTTTACTGGTTTCATACCTTAACCTGTTAATTACACTTAGAGCACGTTTTTGACCAAAGGACTCGAGTAGCGAGTCAAATTTCCAGTCCACCGTTCACCGTAACTATTCTGGGGCAACCAGGGCGTTACAGTCTTTATTGATGATATTCTGGTATATTCTTAGTCAGAGTCAGAACATGAGTATCACTTGAGATTGGTTCTTCAGAGACTGAGGGAACACAGACTGTTTGCAAAGTTCAAGAAGTGTGAGTTCTGGTTGTCTCAGGTTTCTTTTCTTGGACACATTGTTAGTAAGGAGGGGATTAAAGTGGATCCAGCGAAGATCGAAGCGGTCAGAGATTGGCCAAGGCCAAAGAATGCTTCTGAGGTTAGAAGTTTCATTGGATTGGCAGGTTATTATAGGCGTTTCATGGAAGGGTTCTCAAAGATTGCTAGTGCTTTGACTGAACTGACACGCAAGAATTAGAAATTTGTGTGGTCAGATAAGTGTGAGAACAGCTTCCAGGAACTGAAGCAGAGGTTGATTACAGCTCCGATTCTGAGTCATCCAATAGATCAGGAGAAGTTTGTGATTTACTGTGATGCTTCTCATCAGGGTTTGGGCTGTGTTCTGATGCAGTCAGAGAAGGTAATTGCTTATGCTTCTCGTCAGTTGAAGGAGTATGAAAAGAGGTATCCTACCCATGATCTAGAGTTAGTAGCGGTGGTCTTTGCTTTAAAGATATGGAGGCATTATCTCTATGGAGAGAAGTGTGAGATCTATACAGACCACAAGAGCCTAAAGTATTTCTTCACCCAGAAAGACTTGAATATGAGACAAAGGCGTTGGCTGGAGTTAGTAAAGGATTATGACTGTGAGATTCTGTATCATCCAGGAAAGGCCAACGTGGTAGCTGATGCTTTAAGCCGGAAGGGTCCGAGACAGATTTATGGTATGAGGCTGATAGCCAGAGAATTAGCAGATGATATGACCAGAGCTGGTATAGAGTTGCTGGTGGGTCAGTTGGCTAATATTACGCTACAGTCTACACTGTTGGAGAGAATTAAGGAGGGTCAGTTGAGTGATCCACAACTGATCAAGATCAGAGAGGACGTTCTGGCTGGAGCATCTAAAGATTATACAGTGTTTGAGGTAGGCTTATTGAGATATAAGGGGTGGATATGTGTTCCGTTAGACACTGCATTGAGACGAGAGATTCTGGATGAATCTCATACTACACCTTACTCTTTGCATCCAGGCACCACGAAGATGTATCAGGATGTGAGATCGTTGTATTGGTGGCCAGGGATGAAGAGAGATGTAGTAGAGTATGTGGCTAAGTGCTTGACATGTCAATAGGTCAAGGCTGAGCATCAGAGGACGGCAGGGCTACTGCAGCCTCTGGATATCCCAGAGTGGAAGTGGGAAGACATCACAATGGATTTTGTGGTGGGCTTACCCAGGACTGTTGGTCAACATGATTCTATTTGGGTGATAGTGGATCGCTATACCAAATCAGCTCACTTTTTTCCAGTGAGGACTACTTATACAGTTGATCAGTATGCAGATCTCTATGTGAGAGAGATCGTGCGGCTCCATGGTGCGCCTAGGTCGATCGTGTCAGATCGGGACCCTACTTTTACTTCCAAGTTCTGGGGGAGTTTGCAGGAGGCCATGGGGACGCAGTTGAAGTTCAGTACTGCTTATCATCCTCAGAAGGATGGGCAATCTGAGAGGACGATCCAGATATTAGAGGACATGCTGAGGGCATGTGTGCTAGACTTTGGTGGATCTTGGAGTAAGTATCTGCCTTTGATAGAATTCTCCTAAAACAACAGTTACCAGTCTACCATTGGGGTTGCACCTTATGAGATGTTGTATGGTAGGAAATGTAGATCTCTCATTCATTGGGATGAGACAGGTGAAAGGAGATACTTAGGTCCTGAGGCAGTTCAGAGGACCAGTGAGGCCATAGAGAATATTAGAGCTAGAATGCTTACTTCTCAAAGTAGACAGAAGAGCTATGCAGATCCCAAACGCAAGAGCGTGGAGTTCCAGGTAGGAGACTATGTCTTCCTTAGGGTCTCTCCATGGAAAGGGGTGAGAAGGTTTGGGAAGAAGGGCAAGCTGAGCCCCAGATTTGTAGATCAATTTGAGATCCTAGAGAGGATTGGTCAGGTGGCTTACAGGTTGGCTTTGCCACCGGCGTTGTCGGCCGTGCATAATGTGTTTCATGTTTCAGCTCTTTGGAGGTATGTACCTGATGTTAATCATATTTTGAGCTATGATGATCTGGAGCTTGAGGCAAATCTCTCCTATGAGGAACAGCCTGTCCAGATACTAGACAGAAAAATAAGGTCCTCAGGAACAAGACGATACCTTTGGTTAAGGTATTGTGGAGGAACAGCAAGGTCGAGGAAGCGACCTGGGAGCTGGAGGGGATAGTTGTAATGCCCCGAATTCTCCGATATGGTTTAGTGGCGGGAATAGTAGGCCGGGAGGGCCATACTTGTTTAATTAAGCCATTAAGTGATAATATGCATGTATATGTGAATTATATTATGATATGATGTTATATGCGTGCATACGGGTCCACATTTGAATAATTATGCTCTTTTGATAATTTGGCCCATTGAGGGTGAATATGTGTATTTGGGTGCATAACTTGATTTGTGAATGAGATTCCATTATTATGGAGATATATTCGAGCTATTCGGCATGAGACGGTCATATAGAGTGGATTAGCGGTTTTGTCATAACGGGGTCAATTTTGGGGTAGTAGAAATGTTTATTTGATGATAAATTGGGAATATTTAAGATCAGGGTGAAATTTCGGAGGTTTTGACTATAATGTCCCCGGGGGTATTTTTGGGACCTCGAGCACTAGGTTTTATTTGAGGTTACTTAACCTTCAAGTAGTTGTCAGATAGAACGTACGATCAGAAAACCTCTCGTTCTCTCTCTTTAATTCATTTTTGCCACCCGAAGCATTTTTGAAGAAATCTTGAGTTCTAGGATTCGGAATCAAGCGAGGATCAAGGCATAGCGACCCTAGGAAAGATTATAAGCTTCTTAACCGAAGGATTTGACAGAAAACAACTCAATCAAAGGTAATTGAAGTTTAAAGTTTTGAGTTTTTAGAGTTTCTAAGCTTTGAATTGGACTTTGTGAATTGTTGTGCTTTTGGTGGATTTGAACCTTGGGTTTTGTGAGTTTTGGAGTTTTGGGAAGCTTGGGAACTTTGTTTTGATGTTTGGGGATGCTTAGGCATGATTTTGGAAGCTTGGAGAAGTTGAAAACATGTTTGGGAATGGCCCAAGGTCGGGGGCCGCGGCCCTGTTCTTGGGCGCCGCGGCCCTGGTTCGATGAGGAAGAAAAGGGGGTTCTGTCTTGGCTGGGCAACGCGGCCCTTGGTATAGGGTGCCACGGCGCTTGCTTCAGGTATTTCTGGGGGTCGCGGCCCTGTTTTCACCCCGTTTGTTTGTTTTGACCCCGGGAACTTAGCTATAGGCCTCGGGAGTGTTCCTACTACTCGGATTAGTTGGAATTGATCTCTCGGAGGCTAGATGTTGGTGTGTTAACCTATGTTGATCATTATTATTAATGATGTCCCATGTTTGGTTATGATTAGGTGACCGCTAAAGGACCAAAGGTTGATCGCTCTCAAAGGTCGTTCTCTTTATCATTCTAGCTCGAATCTGAGGTAAGAAAATAGTGTATGAATACAGCTGCACCCTGTAAATGTATATGACATGCGTGTTTATTACTGAGGCATGTTGGTTGATAAATGTGGACATGGATTGCATATTATATGCTAGTGAATGTTGTATACTTGTACATGTACTGATTAGTCAGAGTTACTGACCTAAGAGTCAGGGATGGCATAGCATTATGGACGCAGGGCCAAATGAAGATTAGATCTAATCGATATTGGCATTGAATGGCTCTATGGCATTAATGCTGGACCGACCCTAAGGTCGATGAAACTTATAGGCGCTTGGCTAGTCTATGACTAGTTACTCAGAGCCAGGGCACAGGGCCCCGGTGACTGCTTGTCACATGGCTAGGGAACGGTGTTCCAAGGTTATGACTCTATGGTCATGAGGAAGGTTATGTTGGTGACTAATCACCATGCACCTATCCTGTTTAAGCTATGAAAGGTTCATTATCTGTTAAGCCCTGGTGATCCTATCGTCACATGGCTGGAGGGGGCTGTACCCATTTCAGTGATGTTTGTGATTGTCACCTATCTGTTTTGGACTGATAGTCCTGAATGATTACTATGATCATTGTTGATATTATATCATGTTATATTGTGTTTTCTTGCTGGGCCTTGGCTCATGGGTGCTATGTGGTGCAGGTAAAGGGAAAGAAAAGCTCACCCAGCCTTGAGTGGAGAGCTTAGGTGGTGTTGTGTACATATGCGGCCACTTGACCACCACGGCCAAGGCGTTCTCAGAGGAACTAGGGGGTTTACCCTATTTTGCCGCTTAGGTCGGCGGGATTGTAAATTTGAAACAGTAATGACCATTTTGTACTGAGAACAGCTTGTAAATGTTTTGATTAGCTCTGCAGAGCAGTTTATAATGTAAAACATCCTTTCCTTTTTTTTGGTTTTTCAACCTTAACATATTAATCACATTTAGAGCATGTTTTAACCAAAGGGCTCAGGTAACGGGTCAAATTTCCGGTTCACCGTTCACCGTAACTGTTCTGGGGTCACCAGGGCGTTACAGCAGCTTCCAGCTCCTCCATGGAGGATATGCTGTACCACTGCTGGGTCTTCAACCCGGATGGTGACTTCTCCTTTCTAGGGGCAGATGCATGGGAGTCCTTTCGGGAAGGATTCAAAGCTCTCCTTCAGCAAGAGGCGCCCTCTAAGACCGGGGAGACCTCCACAGCTGCTGAGCAGGAGGGTGAGGTGGTGACCTCATCGGAGCAGCCCGGTGGGGCCTAGGACCTCTCTTCTTTTTACCATTTGAACACATTTTTTTTTGTAACTTTGTATGAGGTTTTCTAACCTCGAGACAATTGGCTTTATCAATTTTTTGTTTCTAATTGATTTACATCCTTTTGCCTCTATGCACTTTGGTAATAGTCTTAGTTTTTGTTGGTGTTGTGATTGATACTTTATGCTTTTCTAGGAGAAAAAAAACATGTTAACCAATTTCGAACCAACTTCTAAGACAAGTCCTGGTTGCATCCTGGACATTAATTTAAAAAAAACTTAGTTCGCGTTAATTTTCGATTAATATCTCGTGCTTTTTAGGAAAAACACCGATCAATCAATTTGAATTAACTTCTAAGTTTTAGTACCTGGTTATATCCAGGACGTTAATTTGAAAACTTAGTTCGCGTTAATTCTTGATTAATATCTTGTGCTTTTTAAGAAAAACACCGACCAATCAATTTGAATTAACTTCTAAGTTTTAGGACCTGGTTATATCCAGGACGTTAATTTGAAAACTTAGTTCGCATTAATTCTTGATTAATATCTTGTGCTTTTTAAGAAAAACACCGACCAATCAATTTGAATTAACTTCTAAGTTTTAGGACCTGGTTATATCCAGGACGTTAATTTGAAAACTTGGTTCGCGTTAATTCTTGATTAATATCTTGTGCTTTTTAAGAAAAACACCGACCAATCAATTTGAATTAACTTCTAAGTTTTAGGACCTGGTTATATCCAGGATACGACTTAGTTCGCGTTAATCCTTTATCAATATCTCGTGTTTTTTAAGAAAAACATCGATCAATCGATTTGAATCAACTTCTAAGTCTTTAGGGCGACCTGGTTGTTATCTAGGCACCATATGCCCCCCCCCCCCCCCCCCAAGTAATTAGGAAAGGGTCTTTCGTGGTTACTTGAAATTACATCCGCAAATATACACAATAATGAGAAAAGAATTTTAATTCTCATTGCTTAATAAACAAAAGATGGCTTTTTTGATTAAGCCTTACAAGGGTATTACTGATAATATTTCTTCAAATGGATGGCGTTCCAAGTTCGCGGGACAGCTTCTCCATTAAGTCGAGCTAATTTGTAGGTTCCTTCCTTTATGACCTTGGTTATTTGATATGGCCCTTCCTAGTTCGGTCCCAATACTCCATCTTTGGGATCTTTACTGGCTAAAAAGACTCTCCTGAGGACCAGATCGCCGACGCTAAAGGCATGCTTTTTGACCTTTGAGTTGAAGTAACGAGCGATTTTTTGCTGGAGCTGCGAATCTTCTCGTCTTTCATCAATCAGGTCAAGGGACGCGCAGAGCAGTTCGTGATTGCGATCCTGGTCATACGCCTGGACTCTATGTGAAGATACCTTTATCTTGACAAGAAGGACTGCCTCACTCCCGAAAGCTAGGGAAAAAAAGAGTATGACCCGTCGGAGTTCGATGCGAGGTCCGGTATGCCCACAGTACCTGGGGGAGCTGTTCTGGCCAGACTCCCTTGGCTTCGTCCAGTCTCTTCTTAACGCTCACCTTTAGTGTCTTATTGACAGCCTCGACCTGCCCATTTTCCTGGGGATAGGCCATGGAGGAGAAGTTCTTCACGATGCCGTACCTCTCGCAGAATTCAGTGAAGAGGTCACTGTCAAACTGTGTTCCATTGTTTGATACGATCTTCTTTGGCAGTCCAAAACAGCAGATAATGCTTTTGACCACGAAGTCGAGGACTCTCTTGGAAGTGATTGTTGCCAATGGTTCTACCTCAGCCCACTTGGTGAAGTAGTCGATAGCCACCACCGCGTAACGGACTCCCCTTTCCAGTAGGGAGGGCGCCAACCAGGTCGATTCCCCAGACCGCGAATGGCCACGGGGACGAGATCATCTTCAGCTCGACTGGGGGAGCTCGGGAAACTAAGGCGAATCGCTGGCACTTGTCACATTTCTTGACGTAGGAGATCGAGTCCTTTGATAGAGTAAGCCAGTAATATCCTTGCCTTAAGACCTTCAGGGCCAAGCTTTGCCCCCCAGTGTGATCTCCGCAAAAACCCTCATGCACTTCTTGCAAAATGGTATTCGCTTCGTTTGGCAGAACGCATCGAAGCAGGGGTAGAGAGTGCCCACGTTGGTATAATAGACCATCTACCACCGTATACCTTGGAGCTTGGTAAAGTACCCGCCTTGCGTCATTACGCTCCTCAGGTAATCTTCCTTCAGTGAGATATTCGAAGATGGGGGTCACCCAGGTCGGTCTGGCGTCGATCTTCTCGACCTCCGCTCTAACCTCTTCTATGCTTGGTTTCTCCAAGAACTCTACCGGTACTAACCCCAAAGTCTCCGTCTCCCCGGAGGTAGCGAGCTTTACGAGGGCGTCTGCGTTGGCATTCTGCTCCCGAGGTATCTACTCAATTGAGCCCCGTCCAAATACAGACAGCTCGACTTTTACCTTGGCCAGGTAAGCAGCCATCTTGGTTCCCCGCGCTTGGTACTCGCCTAGTACTTGGTTGACCACGAGCTGGGAATCGCTGATACATTGGACGGAGCTGGCCTTTAGCTCCCGGGCCACCCTTAGCCTGGCCAGTAAGGCTTTGTATTCAGCCTCATTGTTGGAAGCCTTGAATCTGAACCTCAACGCCGAGTGGAATCTATGTCCTTCTAGGGATATCAAAATGATCCCAGCCCCGGAGCCGTGCTCGTTGGATGAGCCATCTACGAAGACCTTCCATGAGGCCTGGACCGAGGTGGCCTGGGGCGAATCTTCTGTAGGATCTTCTCGGAATCCTGCGCATTCCGCCATAAAATTAGCCAGGGCCTGGATTTTTATTGCAGTTTGCGGAGTGTACAAAATCTCGATCTGGCTGAGCTCAATAGCCCACTTCAACAGACGTCCCGATGCTTCAGGTTTCTGCAAAACCTGCCTTAAAGGTTGATCGGTCATGACGCGTATTGAGTGGGATTGGAAATACGGCCTGAGCTTTCGGGAGGCCGTGATGAGACAGAATGCCATCTTTTCCATCAACGGATATCGGGACTCAGCTCCGAGAAGCCTCTTGCTGATGTAATAGACTGGTTTTTGAACCTGGTCCTCTTCTCGGACCAGTACGGCACTAGCTGCATCTTCTGTGACAGCTAGGTAAAGGAAAAGAGGCTCTCCTGCCGTTGGTTTGGACAACACGGGCGGCTCGGCCAGATGTGCTTTCAGGTCAAGGAAGGCACGCTTGCACTCTCGGTCCACTCGAACTTCTTATTCCCCAAGAGCAGGTTGTAGAATGGCAGGCATTTGTCGGTGGATTTAGAGATAAACCGATTAAGGGCTGCCACCCTTCCTGTCAGGCCCTGAACATCTTTTCGCGACAGAGGTGAGGGCAGATCGAGTAACGACCTGATCTTATCGGGGTTTGCCTCAATTCCTCTGGTATTGACAATGAAACCTAGGAATTTTCGCAAGGCGACCCCGAAAGTGCACTTCTGCGGGTTGAGCCTCATGCCATATTCTCTCAGTATCTAAAAGCATTCCTCCAGGTCGGAAACATGGTTATCGACAGTTTTTGACTTGACCAGCATGTCGTCAACGTACACTTCCATGTTCTTCCCGATCTGGTTGGCAAACATCCTGTTCACCAATCTCTGGTATGTAGCACCAGCGTTCTTCAGCCCGAACGGCATGACCTTGTAGCAATAGACGTTAGTTGGGGTCATGAAGCTAGTATGCTCCTGGTCCACTGGATTCATGGCGATCTGATTATAGCCCAACTACACATCCATAAAGGACATGAGCTCGTGCCCCGCCGTGGCGTCTACCAATTGGTCGATCCTAGGCAAGGGGAAACAGTCCTTGGGGCAAGCTTTGTTCAGATCGGAGAAGTCGATGCAGGTCTGCCATTTCCCGTTGGGATTTGGGACCAACACAGGATTGGCGACCCAGACCGGGAACTCAGCTTCGCGGATAAAGCCGCACTTCTTGAGCCGGGCTACCTCCTCTTCGAGGGCTTCATCTCGGGTTGTTCCTAGGCGCCTTTATTTCTGGGACTTCGTAGGTACGCTCTTATCCAAATGGAGGGTGTGCATGATGACGCTTGGACTGATTCCCACCATGTCCTCGTGAGACCATGCGAACACGTCCAGGTTCTCCTGCAGGAACTTAATCAGCTCTGCCTTCCTTTCGCCACATAGGTTTTTCCCGAGCTTCACCATCCGTGAGGGACTCTGTGGATCGATATTTACCTCCTCGAGCTCTTCGATAGCTTGGAGCTCGGATTTATCCTCGCCTATCCTGGGGTCAATATCATCACTTAGGATGATATTTTCCCCTTCGGCGCTCTGAGGTTTTTCAATCTCAAGATTAGGCAAAAGTTCCTGAGATTCCTCATTTCCGCCTTGGACGGTCATTGTTAACTGCCCGGGTTTTAATTTTCCCTTCATGGAAATGTTGTAGCATTCCCTGACAGCAAGTTGATTGCTATGGACCATGCATATCCCCCTGGAAGAGGGGAATTTTAGCGCAAGGTGGCAGATGGAGGTAATGGCTTCAAACGCTATAAGCGTAGGTCGACCCAAAATGGCATTGTACCCGGCGGGACATTCGATGACCACGAACTCGAGGAGCTTTGAGACTGTCCGAGGTCCCTCTCCTAAGGTGATCACTAGCTCGATCGTCCCTATTGCTGCCGACCCTTCTCCAGAAAATCCGTAAAGCATCATGGAGGTGGCTTTTAGCTCGGTGACAGAAAACCCATCTTTTCCAGCGTGGACCGGAACAGTAAGTTTACCGAGCTGCCGTTATCGACCAGCACCCTCCTAACCCTCCGATTAGCGAGCTGCACTGCTACAACCAGAGGGTCGTTATGAGGGAACTGGACGTGGCTGGCATCTTCTTCAGTAAATATGATTGGTTGCCTCTCCAATCGCTGCTGCTTTGGCAGATGCTGCTCGGGGACGAATTCCACTCCATTATGAGCCTTAAGTTCGTTGACGTACCTCTTTTGGGCACCTCTGCTCGTGCCAGCCAAATGAGGACCTCCAAAGATTATGGAGATCTCTCCTCCTATCACTGGAGGAGGGATGTCCTGATCTATCCGTGACCCGGGCTGACTGACTGGGACTTCCGGAGCTGGACGGGCTGCGGGAACTCTATTCCGCGCATACTGAGCCAAGGGTCCGGCTCTGATGAGAGTTTCAATCTCATCCTTGAGGTGTCTACAATCATCGATATTGTGGCCAACGTCGTTGTGGAACCGACAAAACTTGGAAGGGTCTCACTTTCTTTTTTGGTGCTTTAACGGCTCAGGCTTCTTCCAGGGGAGGTGAGCAAAATTTGCTAGGAAGATGTTCTCCCTAGAGTGGGTGAGCTCCGTATAAGTCGCGTAGACCGGCTTAAATTTTTCTATGAACTTGTTCTTCTTTGGGCCGTGCTGGTTACCCTCGTTGCTCCCCTTTCTCTTGCTTCCACCAAACTGGTTATTCTGTGTAACGGTCTGGGTTGCTGTCACGACCTCTGTTCCCACTCCAGCAGGCTGTTCAGGGGCCTGGCTGATTCCTGCGGCTGAGGCTTGCGCCTCCTCCAAGTTGATCAACCCCTGGACCATATTGAGGAATTCATTTACGGTGCTAACCCCCTTCCTTTGTATCTCGTTCCAGAGTCCCCCTCCGACGAGGATTCCAGTCCTTAAAACCATGAGCTTGGAGCTGTCATCGGCGTCTCTGGCCTGAGAAGCGACATTCGCGAATCTGCTCAGGTAAGCCTTTAGAGGCTCGTCGGGTTGCTGTCTTACGTTTGCCAGGGTGTCGGCCTTGACGCGGGCAGCCTGGGAAGCTCGGAATGCTCTCTTAAAGTCAGTAGAGAAGGTTTTCCACGAGCTAATTGATTGTTTCTTGCTCTGTTTGAACCACTGCCTGGCTGGCCCAGTTAAGGTGGATGGAAATATTAGACACCTCAGCTCGGGACCAATGTTGTGGGCCATCATCAAAGTATTGAACATGCCCAGATGATCTGATGGATCTCCGTCTCCGTTGAATTTGGACAAGTGCGGCATACAGAAACCGGGCGAATATGCCGTTGCTGCTATGCTGGGAGCGAAGAGCTCAAGTTCATCCCCGAAATCATATTCGTCCTTTTCTTTTTCTGATAGGAGCTTTCTCATTAGCTCCTCCATCTGAGCCAGGCGCTCAAGGGTTTTGTCTTGATTTCCCTGGTTGTTCCGAGGCTGTTCAACAGCTCCGGATCCATTGTACACGTTTGGCGGGTTACTGTCCCTCCTATCTTGAGATAGGTTATATGGGACATTCTCACTATCGTGTACCTCGAACAGGTCATCCCTCTGGCGGGCACGACTGCCGTTTCCCGCTGGGTCCCCCTCTGAGAGTTAAGACGATCTCGGAGGTCGCCCCTCGGAGTGGCTTGAGGACTTTGCGCCGAGCTCAGGCGTTGGCACAGGTCTCCGCCAGAAAGGTCACTTCGATGGCTTTCGGTCCAATAGCTCCCATTTGAGAAGCTTAGAGCTCGCCTCTGGGGATGAGGAGCCAGGACTTCTCTGGGCACTCTGCTACGATTCGTCGGTCCATGGGAAGGAGGATTTCTCCTATTGCTCCCATGAGCCGGAACGTCTAGGACTGGCTGAGGAGGAGATGGGTACCTTATTGGTGAAGGAGGATGCCTGACCAGGGATGCAATCCTGGTCCCGTCCGGGCGGATTAGGTTAGGTTGGGGCCGCTGCGCCCTACCATCCTCCTGATACTGCGCTCTACGGTCTGAGCGGGGTGCAGGGCGGCTGGCCGGGACGGGCTGCCGCTGTGAGCCCTCCCCGGATCTCCTTCGCAAACTCCCTCAAGCCCTCCTGGGCGCGCTCGAGGGCGGAAGCGAGCTGGGAGTTGAAGTTCGAACCGATCGGCTGTACTGCTGCTCAGCCCTGGGTAGTTCTTCAAAAGTGGTCTCCTGGTGGTGCGAGGTGGGAGTAGAGTTTGACATCTGGGGTCTGACTGACCGGCTAGGCCTGGACCGATTACCTCGGCGGGACTTATGAGTCTCGCCTTGCCTCTTTCCGATGTTAGCGTCGGTTGTAAGAGGGGGTAGCCGGGCCAGAACCTCTTGAATCTGCAGGTTAGCTTTTGCCAGCTGGCTCCTTAGCTATGCATTCTCCATTTCCACCGCCGTGTAGAAATCTGGGTTCGGATTAGGTGGCCGGGGAACCGAACTTCCAGTATCATCTTGGCCTACTGGCTGCTTGCCCGGCCACTGTTGAACCTCAGGGTTCTGATCATCGGAGATGGCGGCATGATGGGCCTCCTACCCATCACGTTGGTCCGCCTCGTTACCATGTCTTGAGCGAGTGACCACCATGGTTGGGTATTTGCGATAACACCAATCTAACAGGCTCTCAATGAAAGCACCAAACTGTTGATGCGGTTCTTCGCCAACAGGTAATTAATAGAATAAGAGAGTGGGATTAGTGCTAAGTAATGAACCGTAACAGATGAATGATCTTAAAATAAAATGGTGATACGAGTACTTTTTTTAGGTGGTTCAAAGGTTAAAATCCTTCTACTCCACCAGCCAATATTATTGCTAGTTTTCTGGTATTCTTTACAGGGTATTTCTTTACATAATAGAGTCCAACCTTTTGCAACTCCCAGGGTCTCCATATTTATAGGAGAGGGCACCTGGGGGTTGGCAAGGGGGGTCATCCCGTGACCTCCTTACCCATCATGTCATCTCTGTGACATTCATGATTAATTCCTAAAACCTGACAAATGAAGTGTGGTATAATCAATAGGTAAGGGGGATAATGGGCCGCACTGCCCAACCTAGTCGCGGGTGCCTGAACATGCACGTTTAGGCTGCGTGTCCGAGAATTCAGGGATATATCAGACACGTGATGCCTGATATATGCACGTTTACATTGCGTGGTTGACTTTATAAGGGGTCACAGATGCCAACTCAGGCTCGTACCTCAAGCTGGATGTCTTCTTAGTCTGCGGTGTCCATACTTCTGACCCGACTCAGCAACTTCACTAAACATGTGGTTACCTCGAGCTAAAGAGGTGGGACCTGGGAGCAGTAGCTCCGGGTACAAGCCACCCACGTGGCTGATACACAATTATGCCATACCTCAGCTTGCTAATAGCCCGTGGAGAATTAGGGCGTACAATAGGTAACCAAAATACGTGTAATACGCTTGAGAGAGTCTTCTACTAATATAATATTAAAATGCACAGCACGGAGAGCATGTTGCGGTAAGGATGATTTTTCTCAAGAAATCGTAAATTGATTTAAAGCGGAATCTGTAAAGTGTATAAGAGAAATGTTAGTATAGAGTCTCTAAGAGAACTGTATTGAATGTAGCTATCATAGAATATTAGCTATACGAGTATGCCATAGTTTAATCTGAGTACATTGTGATAATTATAGTAATCGCAAAAAAGGAAAACGAATAGCAGTGTTAAAGATCCAGCTAGGAGCTAAGGATTCCAAGTAAGTTAACCTTTCTCTTTCTTGGCTACAACATGAATATACTAGTGTGTGCTTTGTTGGGGTTTTTATGCCCTAATTAAAACTCAATTTATTTGTAACCTCATTTATTATCAATAAAAGAATAGAAATCATTTTTTGACTTAGTCAATCACTTTGCTCACATGTTTTATTTTCATGATTATTTGTTTAATATAAACTTCTATTAAATCCCAAGCATATAGATAATCATACTTATAGTGACATAATCACAGTGGAATATAAATATGAATATATGTTCAAAATAAGTTAGTCCTAAGATTAGTCAGTGCACATGATTTACACTGACTTGCCAATCTACGATATGATCTTGTACGCCCTAAAATTCAGAACAAGTCTTTTAGATAGCTCGGATACAGCTGGCTAGCCAAGAACTATAATAGAGGATCTGCAAGTTCATCTTTCCTCTGTAAAGACAGCGCGATTCCTCAAGGAAATAGCACGAGCTAATGAATACAAAGCAATAGGCACAAGTTGGAAACACTTATGAAGCATAGCATCCGAGACACGAGCTAACGCTACACTCAGCTCGGGGTGCGCTAGAGATCTGCCATTTCCCTGGATCTTTATAAACCTGGATACGTTATATAGACGTTCATGGACAGACATTACATGTCCACAAATCCCTAAAATCTCGGACACGTAATATAATCGTGCATGATCAGACATCACATGTCCGGTTATCCTTGATGACCCGTGATCAGTTTTACCTAATGATTAGACCATACCTTAATATAAATTGTAATATTTATCATTAGTGTGAGACAGGTCACACGAGGGATTTGGATTCACGTGATGACCCCAATGCCTATCCAGGAATTTTCTCTATAAATACTAAGACTTTGGATAGGGGGAGAGAGAGTTGTTTTCTCTGTAATGCATAAACTCTATCAAAATTTAAAGAGAGATAAACAGTAATAATACAGACTCGTGGACTAGGGGGATTTTAACCTCTGAACCACGTAAAAAGGGGCATGTCTTCTTGATATTTTGTTTCTAGTGTTTTTAAGTATCATTTTCTTATTACGGTTTACCATTAAGTACTAATTCATCCCAGTTATTTTCATAATTCACTGTTGGCGAAAAACCCCGTCAACAGTTTGGTGCTCTCGTTGAGAGCTACAGATTAGTGCTATTGTAAAAGATTCAGATCAAAGTTTTATCATGGTGGTTACTCGCTCGAGACACGGTAATGAAACGGATCAGCATGGTGGGCAGGAGGCTCACCATACCGCTGTTTCTGATGAACAAAACCCTGAGATCCCGCAACGGTCGTGAAAACAACCGATGGGCCACGGTGACACTGGGAGTTTAGCGTCATTACCGCCAAATCCAAACCCGGATTACTTGACTATGGTAAAGTTGGAAAACATGCAGTTAAGGATCCATCTGGCCAAAGCAAACAAACAAATTGAGGAGGTTTTGGCTCGGCTACCCCCTCTTGCAACCAACATTAATGTCGGAAAGAGGCAAGGTGGAACTCATAAGTCCCGCTGGGATAGTCGATCTGTTAGAACCTCGACCCCGAGTTCTACGCCCATGGCACAAGATCACCAAGAAATTCCGTTTGATGGCACTCCCAAGGGCCATCGGCAAGTCAGCCGGTCAGCTAGGACCTCGACTCCGAGTTCAGTACCACCGTCGAATGCACCTGGAAGTGCCCATGGCAACCCACGTAGAAGGTCAAGGGAAAACTCGTAAAGATGGCATGTTCCAGCCGACCTCCCTGCATCACGATCAGATCGCCAGACACAGAGAGTTAGTGTAACGACCCGAATTCGCTAATAGGGCTTAGGGCCTTGATTAGCGTGCATGGAGGGTAATAAATGAGTTAATATGTGAATTTATATGAATATATGATGATAATGCATGTTTAGTTGAGTTAAATGTGCATGTGGGCCCCGTTTGGATATTAGGGGTATAAATGTGTTAAATGCAATATGTATGTGATGTATTTCTGTGTAGCACGATCCGAGACAGTCCTGGGGAACGGTTAGCCAGAAAGTCACAACGGGGTTGAGAACCCGACTTGGGGCGAGTCGAGGGGTAATTTGGGCATTAGTTATTATATGGGGTTATTGGGTTATGGAAATAAATATTTGGAGATATATTTGAGGTTAGAATGTCTAGGATGGAATATTGGGGAAATTTACCATTTTGCCCTCGGGGACGTTTTCGGCACCCCAAGCCTTGAGGTAACCACATAGACTTAAGTTGAATAAAACAAACCTTAGAATTATATAGAACACTCAGGAAACCGACACACTCATTCTCTCTCAAGAAGTGGTTATCTTTTCTTTGGAGGCTTAAGGAGAAACTTGGAGAAATTAGCTAGAAGCTACGGGAATTCAGCTGGGACTTTAGGGAGATTGAAGCTTGGAGCATAGGGAGCTGGTTCTAAGGTTCAATCCAGCAAAGCTAAGTTCTAAATTACAGAGATTAAGTCTAAATTTCTGCTGGTTTTCATTGAGTATGCATGGTATGGATTGTTGGATAGTTTTGATTGTTAGGCTGAGCTTTGGGGGCTGGTTCTTGATAGATTCTGATGTAGAGACTGTGTTAGAACTTTTGTGGTGATAATCTGGAGCTGCTAGTTAGTTTTGGGTGAATTGGGTTGAAGAAAAATGCAAGAAAAGATGAATATTTCTGGGTTTGGAGGCTAGGGCCGCGACCCTAGGAGGGGTGCGCCGCGACACGTGTGAGTGCGCGGCCATGGGAGGCCGAGGTACTTGAGGCGCGCCGCGGCGCTTGGTGATGCGCGCCGTGGCCCGTGTGGGTTCAGAGAGGTGCTAGCCTCTGTTTCGAGGCTAGCCGCAGTGCTTGTGGGTAGGGCTGCGACTCTTAGCGCCAGTTTGTGTTTTTAAGGGTGTTTAGGCTTGGGAACTCAATAGTTAAGGCTCGGGATGGATTTTATCACCCGGATTGATAGAATTCAAGGTCTCGGAGGTTATAGATATGGCTCAAAGTTATTTAATGGACTAGAACCAGATGGATGGATATTGTTAATGTGTTGTGACTAGGGTTTCGGCGAGGCTCAAGTTAGAGGACTGTGCTCAGGATAGCGGTGCTCGGAGAGCTCGGGACTTAGGTAAGAAAACCCTTGTTCCCATAGAGCTTGTATGCAGGGCTGAGCCCAATATGTTTGAATTGCAGGGCATAGCCCTTTGATTGAATTTGCTAGTGTTCAGTATTTGTTTATTATGCTATGAATGATATTGTGTAAATGATCGGCAAGAGCCGGGAACGGTATAGGCCGAGGTCGGCAGGGGCAGGGAATGGCAAAGGGCCGGGAACGACGTTGGGCACGTTGAGTGCGAGGCCGAGAACGGCAAGGGGCTGAGAGCAGTGTCGGGCACGTGGAGTGCGAGCTGCCAGGGCGGGACCCTAAAGGATATCTGGGATATCATCACGATGTGGACCGCGAACCCAAGGTCTGGTAAGGCACCTCGGACAGCTAGGCTGTATGTGTTTAGCTTATTGATGGCCAGTTTGTGTACTTGGTGTATGTTTTGCATATGTTATCTGTTTGTGGGTTTTCTTGCTGGGCTTCAGCTCACGGGTGCTCTGTGGTGCAGGTAAGGGCAAAGAGAAAGCCAACCAACCATGAGTGTAGCAGGCATGAGGCAGCGTGTACATGTTTGGCCAGCCTGGCTGCCACAGCCAGTGGATTTTGGGAGATGATTGTAAATAAACCTAGATTTTTTTCGTTTAGTTGACTTGGTTCAGTTTATATGTTGTAAATATTTCTAAACTGTATTTTGGGATCCCAAGTGTTAAACTTTTATGATTTTCAATGAAATGGAATTATTTCTAGAGTTTCTACTCTATTTATGGCTTAATTACACTATTTGACCTAAAACCTCGATTAGCGAGTTGAATGCATGTTTTTTTTAAAACTCACTTAGTAACGGCTCTAAGGAAGTAGGGCGTTATAGTTAGAAATGGCGGAGTAGAGCGACCGCGGGCTAACTTGGTACATCCTAATGGGACAAGAATTGCCTCGCTGATTAGGCATCCCCTGTTGCCCATAAGGAATCCAGCACCACCTCGTTCCGCTTGAAACGTTCCTACCTATGGGGACAGCAGGAGGAATCCTCCTCCCGCTGCCCCTACTTATGCCCCACGAGCACGCGTAAATATCCCAAATCCTCATCCTCAACCGCAAGCTCTAAGTTTCTCTAATGGAAGTTATTGGACTGAGGGCCGTCGAAGTGGGAGAACCGGTGCATATTTGAGAAATCAGCTGAGTTCGGCTCAGAGCCCTCAAGTAGATCCGCAGACCGATCTACGAGATCGCCTAAACTCACAAAGGAGAAACCCAGCCCGTGATGGAATCAGTGACACTCACCAAGAGGGGGGCCCATCCGAAGTACGTGACAACAGGAATGTCCCACCAAACCAAGCTCGAGCTTGGAGGGACAATAACCCACCGAACGAGTACGACCAGATGGGAGCTGTTGAACAACCCCATAACAACCAGGGAACCAAGGACCAAACCCTCGAAAGGTTAGCCCAGATGGAGGAGCTGATGAAAAGACTCTTATCGGAGAAGTAAAAAGACGTATATGACTCAGGAGATGAGCTCGAACTTTTCGCCCTAAACATTGTCGCAACAACATACCCGCCGGGTTTCAGAATGCCCCATCTGTCAAAATTCGATGGAAATGGAGATCCATCTGACCACTTGGGAATGTTCAACACCCTGATGATTGTAACGCCCCACGTCACTATGGCTACTTCCTGGAATGACGACTAGCCCTACAAACCAACACGACTCTTTCCAACGTGCTTTGGCACACTTCCTAGGAAAACTTCCCAGGAGGTCACCCA
Organism: Humulus lupulus; assembly: GCF_963169125.1. NCBI lineage: Eukaryota > Viridiplantae > Streptophyta > Magnoliopsida > Rosales > Cannabaceae > Humulus > Humulus lupulus. Next base: position 182,431,693 of record NC_084800.1, on the reverse strand, counting down.
TCTTGAGATTACTCCATCACTTCAGATTTTGTTTTATTATCATTATTATTGTTATCCAAAAAGCAGGCATGGATGACATGGCAAACGCTTAATACACGTGGCTGACATCTGGCAGGAGTCTTGTTCATCTATCGACCAGAGAGATGTCTATGGCACAACGCTCAATCTTTATATACGACCAGCCTGGTCGTATACTCGCTATATTTGGAGAAAATCTTATGCAGTTATAAACATATCTGAAATTATCTCCCATGATTTCCTGAGTATCTGATTATTTAGGAAAGAATATCTGTAACAAATTAATGTAATCCTCCTTGAGCCTATAAATAGAGAAAGATAGCTCAAGGAAATGGACTTTTTTGGCTTTCTAATGATCAGAGATTAGAGTTTTACAAGCATTATTAGAGCTATCACATTCGATATATTGTTTTGTTCTTCAGAGGTTGGTGAAACTCATTGAACCCTAGTTCTTTGATCACTCCTTTGAATCCTATATCGATAACAGCTCAAGTGGACATAGGTCATTACCAGACTTTGGGGCCGAACCACTATAAATTCTTGTGTTCTTTATTGTTTTTGTCATCACTTTCATTTCAACATATTTGTCCACATCAAGCATTTTTGACTCCGTGTCAGTTGACCAAAATCAGGGTCAACATTCTGGTGCTTTCGTTGAGAGCTTGATATAACATTGTTGAAATATCAATGGCGAAAACTACCAAGAAGACTGGATAGGTGGCTAGCGCTGCACCATCTCAACCGCCTCCTCCTCCTCCCAACGTGGCAGAGAATGAGCCACATCTGGAATTTGATGAGGAAGAATTGGACTCCGAGACGCTGAGGAATACCCTAGGGGTATTGCAGGATGAACTAGCCAATCTGAGGGCCAGCCAAGAAAGTGTTGCTGAGATTATGGCGTGGCAGCAACAAGAGATCGAACGATAGTGCCAGGAGTTAAGTGAAAGGCAGGTGGAGATGGACCTCCATCAGAGGGAGGCCATGGCCGCCCTCGAAGCAGCCCTACAGCTGGCTAGGAGTCAGGCTGCACCTGCTTTGTAGCCTGATCAACCTACAAATGGGCCACCTCAAAGGGGTCCCAATCCTAGCCCGCCTATCTAGCCCTCGAGCCTGCAAAGGCCCGAGCAGCCAACAATGCCTCAGGATGATCTCCCACCAAGGGATCCTGAAGCACAGCCTCTCTCCCAAGATGGTCGCGGCAATCCCCCGCGGTCAAGGCAGAATAGGACCGGGCAGCAGCCCCACAGTCCTAGACGCCATAGGGGCGAAGAACCAAACCCACTGAGCAGAGGGCAGCGTCCTTCTGGAAACAGAAGGAACTCGGAGACCGGTTCTGCGGTCCGGGGCCCCCCACGGCATGATAATGCACGGGGACCTACCGACCAGCGCAGGCCACCCTCTAACGCTCGGGAGGTTCCAGCCCGGGAAGGCAACCGAGGAAACAGTCGATCCCATCATAGCCAATCCAGATTCAGAGATGGCCACAATTATAATGAGGCCAACTCGGGCAAAGGTAATGCCGGTCGGAGGAATGAAGAAAGAGGTGGGGGCAGAAGCCCGCCACCTAGGGATGACCAACCCGAAAGACGTGATGCTGGGGGGCAGCCCAGGCATAATAACGTCTTTGACCGGCTCGAAGCTAGCGAGCAGCAGAGGAGAGATGAGGATTTAAGAGATGTACTCAACGATCGCAGGGAACAACACGATGAGTACATTCCCCCAGCAGCAACAGAGGCCCCGGCGATTCCTAGCGCCGTCCAAGCCCAGCTAGATGCCCTCAACCAGGCAGTGCAACAGCTGGTCGGGGGAAGAACGTCTTATATCGTTCACAATAGGAGAAAGGGCACTCCTTTCGTTCAAAGGATGGCTATGGCAGAAACTCCTAGCAAGTTTAAGATGCCTACGCTTCCAAACTTTGACGGGTATGGTGACCCGGTATCTCACATCAACAAATTTGAGATACAAATGGACATTCAGAAAGTGTCCGAAGACGCTCGGTGCAGGATCTTTCCTGCAACACTTTCTGATGCTGCACAGGAGTGGTTTTTCAAATTCCCTCCTGCAAGTATAGTTTCTTGGGAGATGTTCGTAAAAGAATTTTACGGACAGTTCTATGCGGGTCGTGTGCACCCAACTGAGGCAAATCAACTGGTCGAAATATGCCAGCAAGACGGAGAACCACTGAAAGATTATGTCCAGCGTTTTATGCGAGCAGCTGCTGGAGCGAAAACAGTGGGAGACGAAGGCAAGATGATGGCCATAACCGCAGGGGTTAAGTGCTGCATGCCTCTTTGGAACAGCCTCAGAAAGCATGGAGTCAGGACTACCCAGGAATTTTTAGACCGAGCTGATCGATACATCAAGCTCGAAGATGCCACAGCCGGTGAAGGAAAGCCCCCAGGCAAGGATAAGGGGACTGCCGAGCCCGCCAAAGCCGCCAATGGGTCAAAACCCAATGGCAGCGGCAAAGGCAACGGAAACAGCAATGGCAATGGCAAGAATGGGGGGAAACGGCCACATAATGAGCCTTCCACCTCTGACAATAAACGAGCCAAGGGTAATCGTTATGAAGCTCGGTTCACTAACTACACTGCCCTAATTGAGTCTCGGGGAGAGGTGTATCAGGCCACGAGTTCCAGTGTGCCTTATAAGAAACCTACTCCCATTTGAAAAGATATTTCGAAGAGAGACACTACCAAGTTCTGTCGTTACCATAACGACTACGGACATGATACAAATGAATGCAACCAGCTAAAGGATGAAATCGAGTTCCTTATTAGACAAGGACACTTGAGAAGATATGTACGGGCCTCGGGAAATTCCCAACGAGAAGCTCCAGGTGGCAACGAGCATGCGCCCACATGCCAACGCTCGCCACCTTTGCAGCCTGACCCCGTAGCTGGCACTTTACTCACCATCTGCGGAGGCCCGCACCTCGCGGGAAGTAGTGGAAAGGCGAGGGAACGATATGCTCGGACCCTACGCCACGACCAGGACATCGAGATGATGACTGTGGAGGACAGGGCATCAAAGAAGGCTCGGTCAGAAGAGGGTGAGATAACCTTCTCTGATAGCGACGCAAAGCATGTCCGGTTCCCACACTCCGATCCGCTGGTCGTGGACGTTCAAATCGCCAATATGATGGTGAAAAGAGTACTAGTTAATATAGGAAGCTCAGTGAACATCCTATACAAATCTTCGCTGGAATGCATGAAGTTGTCCGTTAAGGACTTGGAACCCTGCAACCAGACAATTTACGGCTTCTCAGGCGAGGGACTCGCCCCAGCAAGGTCAATCAGACTTCCAATTACAGCAGGTACAACACTTGCTACCAGGACATTACTCGCTACTTTTATAGTAGTCGATTGTCCTTCGGCGTACAATGCTGTCATTGGAAGGCCCATACTGGTTGATCTTCGGGCCGTCACCTCAGTATGGCACTTGGCCATGAAATTCCCGACAGACGCAGGGGTAGGACACGTGTTGGGAAATCGGAGATAAGCCCGGGAGTGCTACAACGCCTCAGGCACAAAGGCGAAGAAAGGAACGTCAAAGAGCACTCCCCCAGATAGGTTGCAGATGCCTATTGATACACAAGCCCAATCCGGTGATGGAGTCACTAAATAAGGTGTTGCCCAAAGTGAGGATAAGGATTTAGATCCTCGCTTTGGGGATTTTGAGGAAAATGTTGGACCCGTCGAGGACTTGGAAGAGGTCCAACTTGACGAGAAAGACCCGACCAGAGTTGTAAAGGTTGGGAAAAACTTAGAAGCAATCACGAAGCATGCATTGGTGGAATTTTTGCGAAAGAACCAGGACGTTTTTGCCTGGTCACACAAAGACATGGCTGTAATAGATCCTGCAGTCATCAGCCATGTCCTGAACGTAGACAAGAGTTTTCCACCCGTGCAACAAAAAAGAAGGCTGCTCGATAAGGACAGATCGAAAGCCTTAAAAGAAGAAGTCGAAAGACTAAAGGAGAATGAGTTCATCAGGGTGGCATTTTATCCATCGTGGGTCTCTAATCCCGTACTGGTTCCCAAGCCTAACGGCAAATGACAAACCTGTGTGGATTTCACAGACCTCAATAAAGCCTGCCCAAAGGATTGCTTCCCACTCCCAAGGATCGACCAGCTGGTCGATGCAACTGCAGGGCATAAGATCCTCTCCTTCATGGACGCATACTCAGGGTACAATCAGATCAGTATGCATCCCCCTGACGAGGATCACACTAGCTTTCAGACCGATATAGGGTTATATTGTTATAAAGTGATGCCCTTCGGACTGAAAAACGCTAGTGCGACTTACCAGCGACTAGTCAACCACATGTTTAAGGAGCTGATCGGAGTAAACATGGAGGTGTACGTGGACAACATGCTGGTAAAGTCAAAAAAAGTAGAAGGACATGTGAAGGATTTACAAGAGTGTTTCTGTAACGCCCTGGCTACCCCAGAACAGTTACGGTGAACAGTGAACCGGAAATTTGACTAGCTACCCGAGTCCTTTGGTTAAAACGTGATCTAAGTGTTATTATCAGGTTAAGGTGAAAAACCAGTAAAAAGGAAAGGGTACATTTCATTAAGTAAATAAACTGCTCATGAGCCTTTTTAAAATGTTTACAAGTAGTTCGTAATACAAAAGAGTCGCTACAGTTTCAAATTTACAGTCCCCGCCGGCCTAAGCGGCAAAATAGGGTAAACCCCTAGTCCCTCTGAGAACTCCTTGACCGTGGCGGTCAAGCGGCCCTGTATGTACACCACATCGCCCAAGCTCTCCACTCAGGGTTGGTTAAGCTTTTTCCTTCCCTTTACCTGCACCACAAAGCACCCATGAGCCAAGGCCCAGCAAGAAAACACAGTATAACATGATATAATATCAACAACGGTCATAATAACCATTCAGGACTATCAGCCCAACAAATAGGTGACAATAGCCAAAAGTCACAATAATGAGCATCGCCCCCTCTAGCCATGTGACGATAGGGTCACCAGGGCTTAACTAATAAGTGATTCTTTCATAAGTTTGATTAGGACAGGTGCATGATGATTGGTCACCAACATAACCTTCCTCACGACTCTAGAGTCGAAACTATGGACAACGTCCCTTAGCCATGTGACAAACGGTCACCGGGGTCATATACCTTGGCTATAGACATCTGGTCGTAGACCAGGCAAGCGCTTATAAGTTCTTCGACCCTAGGGTCGATCTAGCATTAATGCCATAGAGCCATTCAATGCATGATTCTCGACTTTAGAGTCGGTCCCTGACTAGTCAGTGTCTTAAACAGGTAATCAGCGTACATCAGCATTTAATATGCAATCCACGTCCACATATATCAACCAACATGCTCCAATATCAAACCATGCATGTCATATACCTATACAGGGTGCAACTGTATTCATACATCGTTTTCTTACCTCTGGTTCGAGTGAGAATTATAATATGAACGACCCCTGAGAACGATCAACCTTTAAATTCCTTGATGGTCACCTGGTCATAACCAAAATATAGGATTCATCAATAAAAATGATAACCGAGGGTTCCCAAACCAAGATCTAGCCTCCGGGACATCAAACATAACTCAACTAGGTACTAGGTTCAACCCCGAGGCCCTAGGTTTGACTCCCCAAGCTAAAAACATCTTTTTGGCTAAATCTGCCTTGATGGGCCGCGGCTCACCAGAGCCATGCCGCGGCTCACCCTCCTGACAGGACCATTTTCACCTTTTAAGCCACCTCAGGCCGCGGCACACCATAGATAGGCCGCGGCTCATTTCGCAAATCAGCCAAGAAACCAGCACGCACCAGCCAACTCTCCCCTGCGTTTTCCTTTGGAACTAACCCTTCAAACCAACTCCAAACCTCCTCCAAACACTCAATTAAACCCCCAAATAACACCCATAGCTCACCCTCATCAAACCCCAATCAAAACAACACAAAAACCCCCCTTTGATTCTCACTTCCCACATCAAAAACCATGAATTGAAAACTAAAACGAAAACAGAGCAACACCTAAAACCAGTGACTAAAACTCACCTCAAGTACAGATTTGAACCTCCTTCAATGGTTGAACCAAGTCCACCAAGCCAGCCCTTAAGTTTCCTAGCTTGAATCCCCACCTAGAACTCAAAAACCTCAAAGGAAGAATGAAGGAAATTGTGTACGGGAAAGGAAGATGAGAGTCTCTGTTTTTGTCCTGTTTATTCTACCACTTTCTACAGCCAACAGCCACCTAAAGTCACATATATCCTCCCTAAAATGACCAAAATACCCTTGTGTCATCCAAAGCCTCTAAAACCATCACAAGGGCAAAATTGGTACTTCCCGCTTATCCCGTTAATCATAATTAACGCTTCCCAATTCCCGCTAATCTCAATATCCTCAAACACCAATAATTCATATCCTGTTACCCTAAAATCCCCGGTAACGCCATAACCATAAATATCACCCCAAGACTCACCTCGAGCCCCGAGCTCAAACCTGTTATGACCAAACCGATAAATCGTGTTTAAAGATCGTCTCATGTCGAAATACTCGAACCAATCCACATTATAATGTGGTCTCACAATATATCATTAACACGCAAACAAATATTCAATTATACCCTCAACGGGCCAAATTACCAAAACACCCCTGTTAACAAATGTGGACTCACATGCATGCATTTAACATCATATTATAATATAATTCTCATGAGCATGCATAAACACATTTAAGGGCATAATTAAACAGTTATGGCCCTCCCGGCCTACTAATCCAGCCATTAACCATAATAGGGAATCCAGGGCATTACAGTTTCAACGTTCTAAACAAGTACCAAATGAAATTAAATCCTCTCAAATGTTCCTTCGGAGTCGGATTAGGGAAATTTTTGGGGTTCATTGTCAATTCAAGAGAGATCGAGGCCAACCCCGACAAGATAAGAGCCCTGATCGACATGAAATCGCCAGAAAAGATCAAGGATGTGCAAAGTTTAACTGGAAGAATTGTCACACTAAGTAGATTCATCTCTAAGTCGAAGGACAAATGCGTCCCTTTCTTCAATCTACTTAGAGGCAACAAGAAATTCGAACGGATAGGAGATTGCGAGCAGGCTTTCCAAGTCCTAAAGGCCTATATGGCACAACCTCCTATTTTATCAAAGCCTATCGAAGGAGAAACTTTGTTCATCTACCTGGCGATCACCGAAGTTGCTGCTAGTGCGGTCCTGGTACGAGAAGAAGAAGGCGTACAAAAGGCGGTTTACTATGTAAGCAAGATGCTAATCGGAGCAGAGTTGAGGTATCCTCCCATCAAGAGGTTAGCCTATTGTTTAATCTTGGCCTCAAGGAAACTACGTCCTTACTTCCAAGCCCATCCCATTACAGTCTTAACTGACCAGCCCCTTCGACAAGTCCTGCAAAAACTGGAGGTAGCTGGGTGTTTATTAAAATGGGCAGTCGAACTCGGGCAGTTCGACATTACATATTCACCGTGAGCAGCAATAAAAGGGCAAGTCTTGGCTGATCCTATTGTTGAGTTCACTGAGCTCCCAGATGACGAACAGTGCGAAGATCCTAGTGCGCCTGAGCCACAAGTCAAGGCTCCTTCGTGGAAGTTATTCACGGACAGGTCGTCCAACAAATCTCACGCAGGAGCAGGAGTGATATTGATAACGCCAGAAGGGCATCGATTTCACTGCTCTATTAGGTTCGACTTCACTGCATCAAATAATGAAGCCGAATATGAAGCACTCCTCGCTGGGTTAAGATTGGCAAAAGACATGAGTATAAAGGTGCTGGATATTTACAGTGATGCACAGCTGGTCGTGAATCAAGTCTTAGGGGAGTATCAAGCACGAGGCCTCAAAATGGTGGCCTACTTAAATAAGACTAAAGATCTGTTGGCTCAGTTTGAGAAGTATACCCTCCAGCAGATACCTCGGGATCATAATTCCAACGCAGATGCCTTAGCCAAACTCGCAAGTGCGAAAGACACTGACACTTTGAATATTGTGCCGGTAGAGAGATTGTGCGAGCCGAGCATACGAGCAGATGAAACTAATATGGAAATCCGGATGGAAAATACGTGGATGTCACCATACTTGGAGTATCTCGCAAATGGTGTACTACCAGCAGATAGAAATAAAGCTAGAACCCTCCAAAGGTAGGCTGCTAGGTACATACTGGTCGATGGTGTTCTTTACCGAAGACGATATTTCATGCCACTGCTCAGATGTATTACACCGAAGAAGGCTAAAGAGTTGATGAAGGAGGTACATGAAGGCTTCTGTGGGGACCACGCTGGGGGCAGAGCTTGTCAAAGAAGATTCTGGGCAGGGTTATTTCTGGCCGACTATGAACGAAGATTCAATGGAGTTTGTGCGAAAATGCGATAAAGTGTCAGAGATTTTCCAAGATCCCACGCGCAGCTCCCAACGAGTTAAAACAGATGCAGAGTCCTTGGCCTTTCGCGGTATGGGGTATAGATTTGATTGGATCTCTGCCAATGGGAAAGGGTGGAGTAAAATACGCGGTCGTAGCAGTCGACTATTTCACCAAATGGGCCGAAGTTGAACCACTTGCTACCATAACGACCAAGAAAGTTCTTGAGTTTGTCATCAAGAACATTGTTTGCCGATATGGTTTGCCTCGTAAAATTGTCTCAGACAACGGCACCCAGTTTGACAGTGACTTATTCACAGACTTCTGCGAGAGACATGGAATCGTCAAAAGCTTTTCGTCAGTTGCACATCCACAAGCAAATGGGCAAGTGGAAGCAGTGAATAAAACGCTTAAAGACACCCTAAAGAAAAGACTTGAAGACGCAAAAGGAGCATGGTCGGAACAACTGCCTGAAGTACTCTGGTCATATAAAACATCTTACCGAACAGCGACAGGTCATACCCCGTTTTCCTTAGCATACGGGTATGAAGCTATGTTGCCCGTCGAGTTAGATCCGCCCTCACATCGACGAATTACATACGACCAGGACCATAATAGCCAACTGATGATGGAGTCCCTAGACTCACTTGAAGATAAACGGGAAAAAGCCCAACTCCGAGTAGCTGCGTACCAGCAAAAGGTCGCCTGGTACTTTAACTCAAAGGTGAAAGAAAGAAAATTCAGCGTCGGAGATCTAGTACTTCAACGAGTTTTCTTAAACACCCGCGACCCAACTGCTGGAGTACTCGGACCAAACTAGGAAGGACCTTACCAGATTGAAGAAGTCCTTCATCCAGGCACTTACAAGCTTGCACGCTTAAATGGAGATCTCATTCCATGCTACTGGAACGGAGAACACCTGCGCAAGTATTACCAATAAACAGCCCTTTTTAAAGGACTGGCTTGTATCAATTTTACTTTTTACAAGTTTTGAAAAAGGGTTAGCCACGTTGTATGGCTAATCGCTTATAAGTGTAAGATCTTTTTAAGATCACTCGTAAAGACATGTTTAGTCCATTTTTAATACGAGATTATAAGGGACTGTGCGCAGCCAGTCATTCTTGCCAACCTTTGTAAATTTATTTTTATAAGTATTTGTTCATTACGTGTGTTGTTTTGCTGTATTATAAGTGTTGAATTTCCTAACGAGCAGTAATGTTCGCACAGGTCATGGTCAAGGCAAGTGACCAAGGACCTAAAGCTCCTCGATCACTTGGAGGGCATATAAGGTACATCGATAGCAAAGCATACCAAGAGGTATGTAAACACATGAACAAAATGAGTGAAAGCATGCTACGGTACTTGGAGTATTTTTCAAATTTTATATTTTGTTAAATCAAGCCAAAGTACTATGCTAAGTTCGGTCATGCGAACAGATGTTATAATAGACAAATAGACAAAAATATTATAATATCAAAAATCATTCTTTTACACCGCGAGCAGCACTGCTCGGATGTAATTGTTTAATTAAAAGTAAAAGCTGCCCTTGCAGCAATAAAAATAAATTGTCTTTACAAAACGACCCGTGGGCCATAAAAACGAAATAAAAAGAAAAATTATTAAATCTAAGGAGCATGAGGGTCTTGAGGATTGGCAGGAGTGCCTTGGTCGGCCAAAGGACCAGTTTCAGCATCAGCGGCAGGCACTTTGGCCTTTTCCTCTTCTTCCAGCCGAATGGCGCACTGTGCCATCAGAGTCCTCTTCAGCCGCTCGGACAGGTAGTTGAAGTTGGCCTCCCGGTTGTGCTTCCAGAACTCGTAGAAGCAAAGGTGAGTGGCTTCCTTATACTTCTTCAAATTCTTGGCCCCTTCCTCCTCGAGCTCCTGCACTCGCTTCTCAAGCTCCCTCGTCTCCTGCCTGCTGGCGGTCAGATCAAGATTAAGCTGCTTACTTTCTTGAGTGATGAGCCTGGCACTCTCCCTGAATTTTTCTCTGGATTCGTTGGCTTTCTTCAGGGCATCTTGGGTGTCCAAAAGCTCTTTGGTAAGAGCAGCTTTGTCCTCGCGCAGTTGTTCCTGTTGTTTGGACAGCTCCTTGTTCTCCTCAAGCAGCTTGTTGTTCTCAGCCTCAAGTGCTTGCTTAGCCTGGGCAAGCCTGGAGTCGAAGTTCTTTCCCCGAGAAACCAATGCCCCAGCACGGCGCCAGCCAGCAGTTAAAGATAGCAGCCCCTGAAGACAAAGAATGAGATAAAGTAAGGAAAAGAAGTCAAACATGAATGATAAAGTAGTAGGAGATAACTTACGCTAACTATCTCATTCAACCCTCTGTTGATGATTTGGTCGGCCTCCATTGAGGCAGTTTCAGTGATGGCGGCCTGGCTGCGTCTATGCTTAGAGAGCTTGTATATCCTCTCCCTGGCCGAGCCAACCACGAGGCTGGGCAGGGAGCCTTAGGGCAAGTTGTCCAAAGTCTCCTAGTCAGCAGCCTTAGGAGAAGGATGTGGATTTACAGGAGTGAGAGTCGTCTGCTCGGAAGGGGGCGGAGGTGATGAGTTCTCCTTGGAGGGGGCGATGGCTGGAGCATCGTCTGTTCGAGCCTTCTTTGAGGGGGTCTTGCTGCTTTCCCCTCGAGCCCTCTTGCTATCCTTCTTCAGGACAGAAGAGGCAGCGGCAGCCTGATAGTGCTCAAAGACGTCCTCAAAGTCCATACCTGCACCAAAGGAAGCAACACAAGCAGTAAGACTAAATGGTCATGCAGGATAAAAGAATAAAAGTAAAAGGATTATAAGTAAAGTACCCGCGCTACAACTACTGGTCGTAACATTATTTACTGAACTACCTAGTTCCTGGAAGAAATCTGAGTTTAAAGAGGGAGCATTCCTAAAGTTGCCATCCCCATCAAATAGATGAGAGGAAATTGGCAAATGATTTAAAAGCTAGATTATTGTACTGTTTTCATCCGACAAGTCGTCAGAAAGTTCGGTAGGCTCAGCAACCTTTTGTTTTCCTTTGCCCTCGGGGGCCAAGGGTTTCTGTGCTCAACGAGGGGTGGCAGGTTCCCTGATCGTAACCCCAGTTGGTCTCCTCCGTGGAGGATATGCTTGGGGTTGCTGCTCGGGTTCCACTTTGGCTGGGACATCATCCGCCGAAGGTTCAACTGTCGCTGGTTGGGGACTCTAGAGGCCGGCCAACCTGAGGTTAGCCTCGGTAACTAAATTTTTGACACTCTTATCAGGATTTGGCATGCTAGCTAAGAGTGCTGCCCTTGACTCCATCCCTGGAGTTGGGATTGGACGTAACCATGGGCCTGGAACACAGCGGAATGTCAAAACATTGTGACAGAAAAGCACTAAGTGAAGAAGCTAGTGACAAAAAAATTTTTTTACCTCCTCGGGTGAAGGCCAGGTTGTCTGCGACTAAGTCAGGAGTAAGGAAGTATTCATAGTGATACCTCCTCGCATTGGAAATGTGAGTAGTGTCAAACAAGAAAGTGTGCCCGGTTTCTTGATGACAAAGGTGGAAGAACCCCGTACCTTCTTGGTTAGGGTTGGACTTAAGGTCAAAGAGAAAGTTGACCTCGTGGGGAGTAGGTACTGGCCATTTTTTGAGTTTATAAAGGATTATGAGTGCGGCCAACATTCTATATCCATTTGGGGTGATTTAAAAGGGGGCTACTCCGAAGTAATTCGCAACCCCCTGAAAGAACGAGTGAAGAGGCAGAGTGACACCTGCCTCAATGTGAAACCTCGACCAGGCGCTGTAGGCTCCGCCTGGCAGGTTGGCCCGCTGGTCGATAGAAGGTCTGACTAAGGTCACCCCTATCAGGTTGTACTTATTTAAGTAGTTGGCGATCATCCGCAGCGTCACCTTACTCTGGGGAACAACGTGCCACTCTACATCCGGCTAATCAGCGTGTCGAGGACGGGCACGCCTTTGAACATTGGTGTCAGGAACATTTTCACCTCGACCACTGGTCGAGGGGGTATCAGCACTAGGCTAGCATGAAGAGTTAGGGATTTTTCTTTTTTGAGCTTTTGTTTTTGTTCGAGCCATTCTCTAGGTTTGGGCTAGGGCGAGAAAAAGGGATATCTGGTATCAGAGTCGAGGGGTTTTCTTCGCCTTCAAGCAGCTGAGCTAGGAGGTCGTCTTCGATGGGTCTTTCTCCTCCCCAAGGGTCTTGCATATGAACTGCAAACAGACAATGGAGGAGATAAGACACATAGCCTACGAAGTTACGTGGGGGATTGGGATAACGTTGCTCGCGTCTATTGACCAGCAACATCCTACCCATACACTAAGTTTGGTGCTAGCAGTTTGAAAAACAGATCAAAAAAGGAAATAAAATGTTTTCTGAAAGAAAACTTTTTCTACTTCTAAAGGGCGGGAAAAAACCCAGTTTTTTCAACTAGTTTAAAGATTGAATTTTTACGTCGATCTTACGCCCTAAACCTGTGATCCTTACTATCGAACTAGCTCCTAACTTATATAAAGCAGAAATACACTCTCTTACCAAGCATCAGATGATTTATACAAAAATCCTCATAATTTCTACTCAAGAACGCAGGAAATCACAGAGCACAATAATAGCATGCATGGCATAATGAAGAGTTTAAAATACGAAGTGAATACCTGGGCACAGCGTGGAGATTCAGAAAAAAGTAGAAATTTCGAGTCGGAAAGACCTTCGGCTGGGTGTCTGAATGGTTTCGAAATTCTGGGTTCTGAAGCAAAGTTCTTGAAGTTCTTGATAGGAATGATGAGTAAAAAATTATAAGGAAGAAAAAGAGGTTACTTATAGAGGTTGAGGTATGGAAAAAAGTGGCAATCATTACTTTCCCATTTTCGAAACGTGGGGGAGTGTATAAGCCGTCAAATTGTTTTCTTGAAAACTGAAAGGGCTTGATTAGACATAATTATGTCACAGTTTTCAAGAACGCACGAGGATTCTGACAGATTTCGTGGGGCATATGAACGGTTGTTTCCCTAAAGTTTCTTTATTGCTGGTCGCAATAAACAAACTTAGGGGGCAAATGTTATCCAAAAAGCAGGCATGGATGATATGGCAAACGCTTAATACACGTGGCTGACATCTGGCAGGAGTCTTGTTCGTCTATCGACCAGAGAGATGTCTATGGCACAACACTCAATCTTTATATACGACCAGCCTGGTCGTATACTCGCTATATTTGGAGAAAATCTTATGCAGTTATAAACATATCCGAAATTATCTCCCATGATTTCCTGAGTATCCGATTATTTAGGAAAGAATATCTGTAACAAATTAATGTAATCCTCCTTGAGCCTATAAATAGAGAAAGATAGCTCAAGGAAATGGACTTTTTTGGCTTTCTAATGATCAGAGATTAGAGTTTTACAAGCATTATTAGAGCTATCACATTCGATATATTGTTTTGTTCTTCAGAGGTTGGTGAAACTCATTGAACCCTAGTTCTTTGATCACTCCTTTGAATCCTATATCGATAACAGCTCAAGTGGACGTAGGTCATTACCAGACTTTGGGGCTGAACCACTATAAATTCTTGTGTTCTTTATTGTTTTTGTCATCACTTTCATTTCAACATATTTGTCCACATCAAGCATTTTTTACTCCGTGTCAGTTGACCAAAATCAGGGTCAACAATTATTATTTTATTGAATATAATAAAATATCTCAAGGTTGTATATAATAAAGAAGATATAAATTTATATGTAAATATATATATATATATAAATCATTATCAATTTTGTTTTATTATTATTTATTGAATATATAATAGTTTCAGTTAAAATAATAATAATAATAATACATAACAGTTAAATTCAAATTTGGTTTTGGTTTTAGATTTTATCAAGAATATCTAATATTTTAAATTAATTAATTGAAACAAAATATCACCAAAGTGATTTCTTTTGTGTAGATTAATTTAATTAAAATATCAAGATAATTGTGTGTATGTAATTCATGCATTTATTAACTGGCCCAAAGGTAAGTTAATATTTGGTCAAGTTTCATGCATACCTGTGGTGATAAATATATAACAATTATAGGGTATTTTGTGTGAGCAATATGTCAGTCCAAAGATTGACTTATTGTTTGACATAATTTATTGTCAATGTTTGATTGCTGCAACAAGAGTATCGCTTACAATTAATATTATTGTCCAAAGACTTAATATTAATGTTGTGCTTGGTATCTTGAGATGGGATTAAACAAATTTTGAATTTATTGTTTGATTATGCATATTGATGTGAGCTTGTTTTGTTTGTTTTGTTCTATATTCAGCTAGTTCATCTTTTGCTGCCTCAATATCTGCTAATATTAATTATATTCCTATGCTTAATGAAACCAATTTTAAGGATTGGAAAAGGAACTTACTTATAGTTCTGGGATGTATGGATTTAGACCATGTATTAAGGGATGAACAACATGCACCTCTCACTAAGGAAAGCACCCGTGATGTGAAAGCGGATTTTGAGAGGTGGGATCGTTCAAATCGCATGAGTTTAATGATTATGAAACATAGCATCCCAGAAGCTTTTTGGGGCACAAAATCCGAAGGGATTACTAAGGCCAAGAATTTCCTTGAACAAATTGAGGAACATTTTGCTAAAAACGATAAAGTTGAAATGACAACACTTCTAGGTTCTTTGATGACCATGAAGTATAAGGGTCAAGGAAATGTAAGGGAGTACATTATGGAAATGTATCATATTGTCTCAAAGCTTAAGACACTTAAGATTGAGCTTTTTGATAATGTGCTTGTGCTTATGGTTTTGTTAACGCTTCCTGCACAGTTTAACCAAATTAAAATTAGCTACAACTGTCAAAAGGAGAAATGGACTCTCAATGAGCTCATTTCTCACCGTGTGCAAGAGGAAGAAAGGTTAAAAAAGGACAAAACTAAAAGTGCTCACTTGGCCACTACCTCTAAGGATAAGGGCAAGAAAAGGAAATCAGAGAATGAAGCTGCTAAGGGTCCAGCCTAAAAGAAACAACAGAAGGATTCAGAAGGTTGTTACTTTTGCAACAAGCCTGGACATGTGAAGAAAGATTGTGCCAAGTATCACGCATGGCGTGCAAAGAAAGGTATGATTCTTACTTTGGTCTGTTCTGAGGTTAATTTAGCTTCAGTACCTAGGAACACTTGGTAGATAGATTCTGGTGCTACTACTCACATAAGTGTTTCTATGCAGGGTTGCCTGAGCTACCGAAAGCCAAGTGATGGTGAAAGGCACATCTTTGTGGGCGATGGAAAATCAGTGGTAAAGGAAGCAATTGGGAATTTTAGGTTGTTGTTAGGAAATGGTTTTTATTTGGATTTGAAAGACACTTTTGTTGTACCGTCTTTTAGACGGAATTTAGTTTCTGTTTCTTTGTTGGACAAATTTGGATATTCTTGTTCTTTTGGAAACAATCAGTTTAATTTGTCTTTAAATTCAAATGTTGTTGGAACTGGCTACTTGAATGCTTATGACAACCTGTATTTGCTAGAAACAATTGCATCCTATAATGAAACCTTGCATGTGGAATCACGTGGTACTAATTACTGTATTTAAATCTTAAATCTTTGTAAATGGTTTTAATCTTATTATTTTTTGGGATCCCGTGTAGACAGAAAATGTTGTTTATAAGAAATGCGGCTTTTGAGACCAAAATCTTTTAACCCTAGTTCCATTATAGTTTCAGTAACACGTTTTTAAATTAAATGACTTGATTAGCAGGTCTAACACTTTTATAAACACACAGTGTAACGGTCTTGGCTATCCAGGGCGTTACAAGATTGATTTAAAAACCAAAGCTGCTCTATTTGCAATGAAGAATAACTTTGAGTATATGGTGAAAAAGTCTGGTACTGACGTGTGGTATATCACATGCAAAGATCCTGACTGTTGTTGGAGACTGAGAGGGAAAAAACTACCAATGTCCCCCATGTTTGAGATCACGGTATACAAGAGCGTACACACATGCTCACTAGAAGTGCGACAAAAAGGTCATCGTCAAGCTGCACCGTGAGTCGTTGGACACCTCATAAAGAACAAATATGCAGTTGATGGGACCAGTTACATGGCAAACAACATAAAGGAGGATATGGAGAAAATTTTTGGTATTGATATGAGTTATGAAAAGGCATGGAGATGTAGAGAGAAGGCACTTACGTATGGTAGGGGGACATATGAGGATTCGTATTGCAAGTTGCCATCCTACTTGCACATGTTGCAGCAAAAGAATCCAGGTACAATTACTGATTTTGTCACTGAAGATGGACGTTTCCTATATTGCTTCTTTGCCCTTGGAGTTTGTAGGAGGGGATTCAGATTTTGTCGTCCTGTGATATGTGTGGATGGCAAGTTCTTGAAGAATAAGTACGGTGGCCACATGCTATGTACGGTTGCTTTGGATGCGAATAGTCATTTATATCCAATTGCGTTCGGGTTGGTGGATAGTGAGAACCACAACTCGTGGAAATATTTCATGACGAAGTTGAAGGAAGCCATTGGGGACGTTGATGACTTGGCTTTCGTGTCAGATATGCATGCTAGTATTATTCATGCTCTAGAGGCTATCTTTCCTGATGCCTACCACGGCGCATGCTACCATCACATCAGTATGAATGTGAAAGCCAAGTTCAAGACTGATCATTGTCACAGTGAGATGTGGGCAGCAGCCTATGCATGGAAGAAGACCGAATTTCTAAAGCATTTTGAAAATATTAAGCAAATGGATTTTCCTATAGCTGCCTATTTGGAGGGAATTGGTTTCGATGAGTGGTCTCGTCCTTTCTTTCCTGGAAAACGATACAATATAATGACAAGCAACTACGCTGAAAGCTTCAACAACAAGACCAAGGATGCAAGAACCTTTCCAGTTACAATTTTTTTAGAATTCATTCGGTTCACACTACAGTCTTGGTTTTCTGAACGACGTAGTGTGACAGAGAAGACTACCACCAAATTATCCACCCTGATGGAGGCAGATGTATAGAACAATGCTGACAAAGGAAGGTTCATGAATGTCTATGCCCTTGGTCAATTCGAGTTTCATGTAACTGGTGCAGACAGTGATGTTGAGGTGAATTTGATGACGAAATCATGCTCATGTGGGGTATTCCAGCTCATAGGCACGCCTTGTCCCCATGCAGCTGCAACAGCTATAGAGCGTGGAGTGAACCTTTACTCTTTGTGTTCACCGTTTTACACCATTGAGTCATGGAGGAATTCGTACAAAGAAACCATTTACCCAACTAGGAACGAGGATGACTGGATACTTCCAGATGACATTAAGAATATGGTAGTTGGTGTACCCATAGAGAAACAACAAGTTGGTCATCCAAAAAAGCCAAAGCTAGGAAGACCAAGGACAAACCATTGGCCATCCAGCGGGGGAAAACCAGTTACAATGCATAAGTGCAGTAGATGTGGTGGTCGTGGCCACAACAAGTCCTCATGCAAAACTCGGCTTTGAGTTTATTTTTTGTTGTATTTTATTTAAACTTGAAGTTGAAGGTTATTTTTTGTTTTGTTTTTTTATTGTCGTTAATGAATTTTGGTCGTTAATTGTCGTTAATAGAAAGAAGCTCGACTCAAAAAAATTTCTTAATAACCTAAATTTTAAGCAAATAAATATAACAAGAAAAGAGTGTTCAATGTCTAACATTCTGATACCATAAGTCAACTGTCCATTTGTTTCTGAACAACTCCATGTTGTCATCGCAGATCGTGTGAAGTGGTAGCCTACCCAATAAGTGTTCGATGTGCTTGATGGCGTACACACCACAATCTCCAATGTGAACGAAACATAAATTGCATTAGTAACAAAATCAACATAGAATTTAATTTAAAAACTTGAATAAAAACTAGAATTTTGATTACCTGATTTTGGTTTGGGGTACTGAATCAACTGGCATGCGGTGCACGTGGAACTCTTTGCATCTTTTAGCTCCAGGTGGAATCATCAACCAAGGGTCGTCCTTGAAAAGTTGTGACTGTAATAACAACGATGGGAACAAAGTAGACCATGACTTCATAAACGATTGCAGTTGTTTATCACTTATCACTGTCACATCCGAATCATAAACATTCAGAGTCCAAGTAGAACTGGAGGCTTCAACTGCAAACCAATGCGCTTGAAGGTAGTTTTGGCTGTTGGGTTTTATGCCCTTATAAAACCATGTCGGACATGTAGCACAATTTCATATTATCAATAAAAGTAGTAGAAATCATTTAGTTTGAAAATCGTGTTGCTTGCTTGTTTTATTACATGATTATTGAAATAATACAAATATTTATAAAATCCTGAACATATGGATAGTTACAATTATAGTGATTAGGTCACAGTGGATTATAGTAGTAATTATATGTTCAAAAGAACGAGTCCTAAGATTAGATCAGTGCATTGGATTTTCACTGATTAGGCAATCTATGATATGATCTACTTACACATTCAGGGTGTGATGTCTTGTCCAAGGCATCGACCAAGTAGATAAGATCGGATGTATTTAGTTACATCGGACTAGGAACGATATTGATTATTGATTGATAAATAAGTATCGTTGTTATCAAATCTAATCAATTTCACAACGTTGACCATATATTAAGTCAATCTTAATTCTGAGTGATGATATTCTGCTAATTATATTATTTAAATCTTTTGACTTGTTCGTTACCAGCTTACCCTACGGTCTAGCCCATACTTACATCTTGGAGATTTAGTAATGTAATTGAGTGGGAGTATTATTCATAGATATGAAATCTATAACTTCTATATGAGAAGTGAAAAGATGATTTCCTTAATTACTTTGTTCAAAAGGTTAAATGATTGAGATCTCATTTCTGTGATTAAGTTCATGGAAATATCATTTATAAGGAACTTAGTGGGAGTTAAGGATAAAATATTGATGAGGGGTAAAACGGTAATTTGCACCCAGCTTGTTAGTAAGTCATCGATAGAGGATTGACTAACTGTAATGGTTATAACAATGGATAACGTATTTATGGTTTGGAAAATACGTTCTATGAATTCAAAAATTCAATTCCAAGTCTATAGTGGAGTCACGAGGAATTAATAAGGTAGTGAAATTATTCGTAAATAAATTCACGATAACTTATTGGAGCTTGATTTCATGGATCCATGGTCCCCACATCACCTTTGAGTAAATCATCTAGAATGTCTCAATTAATTGATTTAATTATCAATTAAGATTTTTTAAAGTTGACTAGGTCAATTTTGAAAAATTTATAGAGATATGAGATTTAGAGAATAAAAGAGAATCTTTGGGTAAATTTATTAATATTGATAAATTGGTATCAATATAAATAAATAATATTAAATCAAGTTTCAAATTATAATTAGTTAATTTGAATAAGGATTTAATTAATTAATTAAAAAATAAATAAATAAAAGGTTTTGAATTTAGGCCTAATTGGGATTTAAACTTAAAACAAAGAGATTGGGCCCAAGTCCATTTATGGCAGCCCAAGGCTTTTATTTTTGTTTATTATTTTTAATTAATTTAAATTTAAATAAATCCCATTAAGTTGCCTATATAAGAAATATGATATCTAGGGTTTTCAGAGAAAATAAGTCTCAGTTGATTTGGGTAAGTGAAAACTAGACACTTTAATCCTTTCTTAGCCACTATCTCTTCTTCTTTTCTAGATCTATCTCATGTGTTGAGAACCAGCCCACACTAGTTCTAGGTTGATCAAAGACTTGGTGAGGAAGACTGTGTTGTTGATCTAGTTCAATCTCTTGATAATACTCTGCTACAGAAAGGAATCAAGAGTTAGAGAGATTGAAGGAAGGAGTTGTTCCAGTTCCGCTGCGTATTCGTAAGTTTCTACATCATTGTGTTTATGTTAATTTACGAATCTAATATTCATATGTATGTCATGTTATTCTATGTTTCTATTATGTGTTTGGAAAAATAATAGGAAGCATGCATCTAGATTTAAATTCCAAGATCCTACACTGGCACCAATATACAGTGTCTACTCCCTTCCACGATGCCAGAAATTGATTGTCAATTCCCATAATCATTGATATCACATCTGAATCCCACAAAAACCTTTTCTTATCCGCTTCCTTGACATTCTGATATGCATCATAACGGGCCGGTACCACTTGTGAGAACATAATATTCATCACAACAGCATCTTGCCGATACGCCCCGAGATAGAACTGTCGACGCCTACGTAGCATATGCTTGGCCGCATCAATATGCTGCAAAAATGATAGGAAAGCAATTAATCAGCCTATCGAACCACCATCGAAACCCCCATCGAACCCCTATCGAACCCCATGAACCCAAACCATCTGCCTATCAAACCCCATCGAACCCCTATCAAACCCCATGAACCCAAACCATCTGCCTATCGAACCCCCATCAAACCCCATGAATCCAAACCATCTGCCTATCGAAACCCCTATCGAACCACTATCGAACCCCCATCAAACCCCTATCGAACCCCATCAAACCCCTATCGAAACCCTATCGAACCCCATGAACCAAACCATTTGCCTATCGAACCCCATCGAACCACATTTAAAGCTACTAGAACCAAACCATCTCCCTCTATCCATCGAACCCCTATCGAACCAAATTTAATGCTACTACAACCCACATCGAACCCTATCGAACCAACATCGAACCCACTGTTTATACCAGATAACAGATATTAATAAAATTACTTACCCCATCATCGATCCAAAACTATGGTGTCTTCATCGTCAGAAACCAACTTGGACCATACACACCAATTTGGACATCCCTCTTCGTCTTGTTCGGAATATCTCCAAGCAACCACTTGCCGACCGTCTTGTACTGTGTAGCAAGTGGCTTCAATAGAGGGTCGAGGACTAATGGCATGTCATCAATCGCATCCAAACAAGCTTTCTTTCTAGTTGGGTCGGTGTAATCTTCAAATTTCTTAGGTTTGCGTCTTTTCCTCTTGGCCAATTCAAACTCTACACCAGCAACATCCCCAGGTTCTATAATAGCAACACATGGGGTCTCAGGATTTCCTGTGAGTACTATCGGGGGAGGAGTGCCTATGTCATATACGAAAAAATCATCTGGGAGGTCAAGTGAGTCGGAATCAGAATCATTTGGAAGATCTTGTACGAATGCCAAGATCTTATTGACAGCATCCATGATGACCGCCTGGTTCTTTAGGATGGTATCCTGACGACTCTCGACTCGCTCCAACCTCTCCAACACCTCCCGTAAATCAGGTTGATCAAGATTGGGGTGTACCAATGGGGCTGGGGCGAAGGGTGTGGGGTCGATGGGGACTGGGGTATCCTCATCATCAGGGCCATCAACAAAAATATTGGCTGCCTTCGCAACCTTAGCAGCTATCTCCACCACCTTCTCAAAATCAGTGGGAGTTTCTACCTCTTCTTCTTGGCCCAATCCGGGATACAAGGGAGCATCACCTTCCGTCAGAGCGCTATAATAATCTATCTCCGAAGGCCGGGGCTTCAACATGGACAACACAATCAACTGCATCAAATACAAAGCATTAAGTTAGTTTGAAACCTCCAAAGAATACTCTATTTTGACATAATATAGCAGAACTTACACTTGTCTTCTTGAACATCGGTGCAAGGTCGGCCTTCGAAATAGGACGCTCCTTATTGCTCGACCAACTGAGCATCCTCGGAAACTGGTTTCCATGGTTAATACCATACTCACGTGCAAACTGCTGGATGGCTTCGT
Organism: Humulus lupulus; assembly: GCF_963169125.1. Lineage (NCBI taxonomy): Eukaryota > Viridiplantae > Streptophyta > Magnoliopsida > Rosales > Cannabaceae > Humulus > Humulus lupulus. Next base: position 182,409,596 of record NC_084800.1, on the reverse strand, counting down.
ATGCCCAATACTGGAATGCAGGGACATAACCATACAAACTGTATTTTGCTTCTTTTTATTTCCCCTTAACTTCCTTTTTCTTCTCATAGTTCCTCTTCTGATGATGCATGTCTTTTTTACATGAATCCATAAGCTTGTTAAAAGACACCTTCCCCCTTGGGTAAGTAAAGAAGTACTCAGTGTCCTCCACCATCTTCAGCGAATCTATCCAGACATTTAACTTGCCCTATCGTGCAAGTAAAACCCCCTCAACAAAGAAACATAGGCCCAACTTGTAGGCATCTTCAACTACAGTGCAGTATTTTAAAGCAGCCTCCAAATGCATTATCTTCACTGTTTCTTCATCATTAAAGTACTTCTTGATTAAGCGGTCACTACTCAAGTGTTTCTTCAAATCAGTCTCAGATGGCCCGGAACTGAAGTTCAACCCCGTAACCAAAGCAAACTCGGCGCTACCAAATCTACAAGGTCTAGATCCCAAATGTAAATGCAACTCATCCTCTTTGATGCACTGGATCTTGCGCAACATTAATTGATGTATGAGAGATGCAGAGAAGTCTAACTTCTCAGCCATGAAAAATTGTTTGAAAGGGGATTCCTTCATCCTTTCTATCAACCCAAGCTCCTCAAACTTGTCCTTGATTGTTTTAAAGTAACCATTGCCCCTATATGTGACTCGTCAAGGAAAGTGATCTGTCAAGGGTAAAAGAAACTTCGGCATTTGCAAAAAATAAAGATAAAAATAATACAGTTAAACAAAGTCGCGTGAAAAATCCATCAATAAACATACATGCAACCATCAAACCCCTATCAAACACCCATCGAACCCCTATCGAGTACCCATCGAAGCATGCATCGAACAACCATCGAATCCAACATAAAACCCAATCCATCGAGCATGCATCAAACCCCCATCGAGCATGCATCTAATTTCTTAGGTTTAAACCTGGAACCCATAATGGGCCTACCCTATCGAACCCAATCGAGCATGCATCGAATGACCATCGAGCATGCATTGAACGCCCATCGAACCCCTATCGAGTACCCATCGAACCCCTATTGAACAACCTTAGAGCCTGCATCGAACCACCATCGAACCCAAAATAAAACCCACTCCATTGAGCATGCATCGAGCCCCCATCGAGCATGCATCTAATTTCTTAGGTTTAAACCTGAAACCCATAATGGGCCTACCCTATCGAACCTAATCGAGCATGCATCGAATGACCATCGAGCATGCATCGAACCATGTTCGAGCATATATCAAATCACAGAAGCACAAACCTATCGAACCCAATCGAGTATGCATCGAGCCCCTATCGAGTACCCATCGAGTATGCATTGAACCCCCTAAATGCCTACTCAACGATGCTCATCGACCCCCCCATCGAATAACATCAAAACCCCCATCAAACCATCGAGCAACATAAAAAAAACCAGGCAAAAACTCACAGTCGTCTTTCAACATACCTGTTAACCGAGATTTTCGGCAACTATATTAATATCTATTATCTATATGATAAGTATAATGAAAGCGGAAGATTAACACAGGGTTTTTACGTGGTTGGGGCGTTAACTAGCCTTAGTCCATGAGTCTGTATTGTTAGAGCTCGAAGAACCTTTTACAATGGAGTTTCCCTCTATATTCTGACAGAGTTACTGTATTCTTTTGTGAAGAGAGACCCCTTTTTCAATGTTCTGTAGCTTATATTTATAAGCTTATAGGAACACTGGGTCTGGGCTGGGTACGACCCGGGCCCATCAGAGATAGGGATATTCATGGCCTTTCTAGTGGAGGCCCAATACAAAAAGTACAAAATACATGAATTCCAAACCAGGTAAGGCCCAACAGGTTGACCTTAGAGCTACATGTTGCCCGACAAAACGGTGCTTTTGGTCTGGACACTTCGAGTTACGAGGCAGATTCAGGAGACAAGATCAGTCAGAGTACTTGACAGCGCAGACCTGAAACAACGGCGTGCAATCCCGAGGTGGCCTTTTCTGCAGGTGAAAAGTGGGGACAACGCCCACGCGGAGTGAGGCGGCTTCAGGGTCCTGGACGCTTGACCCCTTCAACCGGGGGGAAGATGATCCGGGTCCGTTTACCTTTGTCCCGCTTCGTTTACCACAGGCCCGGATCGTATCAGGGTCCGGGACCTGGACGCGCAAGCTGCGGGGGTCCGAACGCTCTGAACATCGCCCGGACTATCGTCCCGGAGGACGGACCCAGAGGGACACGCCGGACCCCTCTAATGGGCCCAGACATGCATCCCCGGTCCATATCCCTCCCCTTGGACACTCTCCGTACCAAGAGGCCTTGGGCCGGGCCCGCATGCTTACTTGGCCCCTGACAATGGGCCTGGACGAAGGCCCCGAGCCCATGCAGAAATGGGGATAACAATACCCATTCCAAAATACTCAAACAAAGCAGATCAATATGCTCAAAAAAATTCGTAAACTATGCAATAAACGAAAAAAGTCACAACATTCACACAAAAAATTTAAAAAAAATATACATATAATCATATATATACACACCATATGCACATTTGAATACAACAAGGGAGGTCGACCTTAAACTTTGCCTTAGTGGGTTAGGGACTGTTGAGGCGGAGGAGGGAGGTCTCGGGGAATCGACGCGGTCGCCGTGCGGGGTCTCGGGGAATCGACGAGGGAGTTGGAGAATCGACGTCGGTCTCGGTGGGCGGTCTCGGGTAGTCGATGACGGCAGTTGTCGTGCGGGGAGTCGGAGGATCGACGTCGGTGGGGGGCAGGGTCTCGGTGGGGGAGGAAGTGTACCGAGAGAAAGAGAGAGAGGGAAAGCTGACGAGACAAGTGGGAGGTTCAAAATATGAGGGGTATTTTTGGTATCCTAAAATGAATTAGCATTAATTTTTTTTTGAGAATTACAACCCCATAGCATAAAAAGTCAAATTTCCCTTTAACAACGAAAAATAAATAAAAAATTTCAAAGTGTACATTTCTGTTTGTTTGAAATAAGAAACCATTAAATTTTGTGTTACATATACCCGAAAATTCAAATAAGTTTGGGCGTTGGCGAAAATGGAAGAGAAAGACGAACCCAAAACCTCACTTTTCCCTCTTCTCTCCCAAGTCTCAGATTCCACTCCATCTCAACCTCACTGGCTCTGCAATTCCAGCTTCACAGCCGACCTTTCCCTCGTCAAAGACGCCGTTTCATCTCATTTAGAATCATTGTCTGAAGAAGATGACGACCCTGCTCCTGCCCCTGTTCCCGCTCCCGCGCGTGTATATCAAACGCTGGACTCCGATGACGAAGATTTGGATAGAGTCGACGAGAAGAATAAGAGTAAGAAGAAGAAGAAGAAGAAGAGGAAGAAGCGACGGTCCCCTGAGTTGGACGAAATCGGGAGTTTAAGGAGGTCCAAAGTCCGGCCATGGAGTAGCTCCGACCCCAAGCCCTCCAATTCCAAACCCTATTTCTTCGATTCTAAAGGCGACCCTGACAATTTGGTCTTCGGCTCTCTTTACAGGTACCTACGAATCCTTTATGCTGAAATGAGCATGAAACTTAAGCAACGATGGCTGAACCAATTTTTTTCATTCTCATTTTCTGTTTCATATCCATTCATGTGTTTACGAGTGAAATCAGTGCAATTGATTCACTGTCTTACATGTTTTGATATTTTACTTGGGCCTTGTGATGATGTATAGAATGGATGTTGCTCGCTACAAGCCTTATGCTCTTCTAGGCTTGTCTGGACTTGATTTTCGAGGATGGAATCGAATGCGTTCTGCATTGGATGTGGATGCGTTGGACAACAAATTAAGGTCTAGTGGTCGTTATTGGTCTACAAAATATATGGCCGTGGAGTCTCAGAAGAGCTTAAAACGTCTTCGCATTGTTGTTCCCAAAACCGAAAGTTTCCCAGAAACGGTTGCGGATGGTGATTTCATTCCTTTATCAGATGTTGCTCTTCAAACTACTGAAGAATCGTGGGAAGATGAATTCCTACGTAAGACTAGGGAGTTCAACAAAATGACTAGGGAGCGACCCCATGATGAAAAAGCGTGGTTAGAATTTTCAGAGTTCCAAGATAAAGTGGCTGCTATGCAATCCCAGAAAGGTGCTCGCTTACAGACTCTTGAAAAGAAGATAAGCATATTGGAGAAGGCAGTTGAGCTTAACCCAGATAATGAACAACTACTGCTGTGTCTTCTTAAGGCTTATCGGAGCAGAGATAGCATTGATGTATTAATTGGTAGGTTTGAGAAGATACTTGTGGAGAATTCAGGAAATTATAAGCTTTGGAAAGAGTTCTTGGGATTGTTTCAAGGGGAGTTCTCTAGTTTCAAGGTCTCAGAGATGAGAAAGATGTACTCAAACGCAATACAAGCTCTCTCTGCTGCATGCAGTAGACACTCTAAGCAGGTTCTCAAGTTCATTTGGAATTTAATAACTCCTATGTATTTTTCTACTGCATACTCCTAAAGAAATGCAATACTCTCAATAACTATTATAGATGTTTATGTACAGCGGAGCCTAGTTTTCTTGACAGTTTTGTGTATAGGATTAGGGTTATTAATACCTACACAAACTTGTGTTTGTGTCTATACATTTGTATATTTATTTATCATAATCTTGTCTATATTTTGGTGTACAACTCTAGTGTATTGCATTACATGCTATAGTTCCTCTTTTTCTTTTTAAGTAATTACATCTAGATGTAGGGTTTAGGGCTTGTCCGTTGAGTATTAAATATTTTCTTCTCCGTTGATTGTTGTTATTTGTTGGAAGGCTTCAATGTCCATGTAGTTTTTTCAGCTGTTGCTCTTTTGTGAATTTTATTTGGAGGAATCTTACCCTCTTCTTTTGCTGATTTCCTGTTTTAATAAACACTCAAGAGGCACAGAAACATAATTGTTGGCAGATTTTGTGCATTTCCAGCTAGTTGTTTCCTTGTTTGGTGTGATTAATTAGGCAGTCTGTGTAGGATCAGTTATTTTTTTTATATGTAAATTAGTACTTGTATAACATAAATCTTCAATCATAATGTTAATTATAAACATTCCGAGTAATACCTTTGTTGCTGTATGCTGTCCCTTTGATGCAGGTTTATCATGCAGCTAAATCTTTTTCCCTGGATTCTGCTCAAGTTCAATTAGAACTTGGTCTTGTGGATATATTTCTCAGCCTTTGCAGGTTTGAGTGGCAAGCCGGTTATCAAGAGTTGGCCACTGCTTTATTTCAGGCTGAAATTGAATATAGTTTGTTTTGTCCTTCTTTACTTCTTACGGAGCAGAGTAAACAGAGACTCTTTCAGCACTTTTGGGATAGTGATGGTGCAAGAGTAGGAGAAGATGGTGCCTTTGGTTGGTCAACATGGTTGGAGAAAGAGGAAGAAAATAGACAAAGGGTTCTCAAAGAAGAGGCTTCAACTGATGTGGAGGAAGAAGGTGGTTGGACAGGTTGGTCAGAACCATTTGCCAAAAATAAGATTTCTGGTGGAAATTCGGACAGTGTGGCCAAAGATGATATTGTAGGTGAGGAACTTCAATCGGAATTAGAAGATGAAGACACAAAGCTGGAAGATGATACTGAAGTTTTGTTAAAGAAGCTAGGCATTGACATTGATGTTGCATCTAGTGATGAAGTTAAGGACGTCTCAACTTGGACCAGATGGTCAAAAGAAGAGCTTTCAAGAGATAGTGATCAATGGATGCCTCTACGCACAAAATTTGGAGGTTTTTATTCCCTCCGCCTTCATACTTTTCTCTTCTTGTGTCATGTAGCTGTTATTTTATTTTGCCAAATTCCACCCCAACCTTTTTATAACTTTATCTATCTTCTATTTCTTTCTAGTTTTGTACTTAGTTTATGTAGTTCAAAATTTCATTATATATGTATATATATATGTATGTATATATATCTTCTTTCATTCGACATGTATCTACTTGATGCATGACATTAAAGGACGTAAGCTGAATTTGACTGTTACAGTTGCAGCCCTGCGAGCTGATGATACAGCAAATGCAGAAGCAGATGAGCAACTTGTGAGAGTAATAATGTATGAAGACGTCAATGAGTTCCTCTTTTCTTTGAGCTCATTTGAGGCCCGCTTGTCACTTTTGCTCCAGTTGATCAATTTTTTTGGTGGTAAAATATCTCATTGGTAAGAATCCGTTTCAACCGAATTTAACTCTAGCTGCAGCATACTGTGTTTCGATATGAAAGCGATAGTAACAATTGAAGTGCGCGAACTGACTGCAACCTAGACAATAGTTATTTAAATAGCTATTCTTAGGCTAGAAACAAGAAACTAATCAAATGAGAATCAAGTAAATTTTTAATTCAAAGACCATTCTAGAGAAAACAGCAAAATTTGAAATTAGAACTGTAGCTAATTAGCTATTTAATACACTTAACATCAATATTATTATTGTCTCATGAGATAGAAACATAATAACAATTAGCACTCTTGTATTGACTTGTAACTTCTACATATAAAAGTCATACTGTACAATAGTTTCCAGCTCTTTTCAAATTTGCTGCTCGTAATGTTCTAGCGTCTTTGTTTTAAATAGATCATTCATGGGATCTCCATTTCTTCAGACATCTTTCAGATTGAGGATTTGAAAGATGTAACCATGTCATCCTAAAAAACTCTTATATTCCTTTTTAACCATTAAGACCATACTAAAATTTCTAGTGTCTAGTTAATAATGTACATATATAAAATACAATATTCTGGGTCTAGTGGTTAACTTCTTAGGTTGTTCAGTATATTTAGTGTTAGCACTTGCAAAATTGATCTCGATTTGCCAAATACATGTGTTTTGAGAGAACCGTCTCTTCTTTCATCAACAGGATTTGCACAAATGATTTAAGTTGGATTGAGAGCACCCTTAGCCTGGAAGAATTATCAGAATCTTTATTACAGACTTTGGGAAAGGTCGACAATTCAAGCAAACTTGAAAACAGTATCGGTAATTCTAGTTTGGAATCTCTTTTGGGAAGTTCCGATGACATTACTAGGAGGACTGGCATGATGAAATTTCTCCGTAATGTTACCCTACTTTGCTTAACTGCTTTTCCGCGTAATTACATTGTAGAGGAGGCAGCTTTAGTTACCGAAGAGCTATATGTCACAAAAATGAATTCTGATAGTTCTTCAGTTACCCCATGCCGAGCAATGGCAAAACGTCTTTTAAAAAATGATCGGCAGGTAGTTGCTGCTACTTTTGACTTTGTAATTACTTATGGTATCTAGTTGTAAGGATAACATCCTCTCCTTCTATCTCTCCCTTTTATTAAGGATGTGAATCATCACTACTTGAACAACAATTCCAATTTTTTGAATGGGGCATTAATCTCTACAAATGTTAGAAGTGCAGAATGTAATTCTTGTGTAAGAATTAATAAGTAGCTTGTTTTCTGAGTGGGATCATTAGAATGGTTCAGCTTAGTAGCTTACAAGAGGTTGTTTAGGCCACTTGGTTTAGAGCTACATTTCAGCTTTTCTGATTATTAAACTACCAAGAACACGGGGTGTATTAATGCAATTCTTTTTGGTTGTGTTTCTTCTCATTCCTTAGTTTTTAGCCCTAGCTGTGTTTGCTTGAAAGTTTTTCTGAAAATGTTGATTTATGTACTTTGTGTCTGTAGGATGTATTATTATGTGGAGTTTATGCACGAAGAGAAGCTTTTTATGGTAACATTGATCATGCCAGAAGAGTATTTGATATGGCATTGTCGTCTATTGAAGGACTCCCTTTGGTAAGATTTATATACCTTCTTTAAGATGTCTTGCATATGATATTGATTTTAATTGCTTAAATGTTGTTTGCAAAGAATGTTCCAATCTGCTGCTGACCAATACCAGAACTTTTATTTCTATAAGATCACAAGTGTTTGTTCTCTGGTAGATTGACATCTTGATACTATGTGGTACATAGTAAATTTAGTTTATATTATCTTCACTAATTTGTGATGCTCACATGTTGATTGATGCATTTCATAGTACTTGGTGACATAATAAATTTTAAAATCTAGTTTAATGCTTAGATGATGTGATAGACTTTTCTTAGCATAGATAGTTAGGCCAAGCAGTGATGAATAACCTCCAGAAAATCTTTATTGAATGATGAAAATGGTACACAGAAATAGCTAGCATTCGAGAGGCTTGTCTCTCCTATTACAACCAATTCGAGAGGGCCGTTCTCTCCTCAGTAACTCAAGTTTCAATCTCTCTCTACATACCTTACAAAATGAAAGACACCCTCTATATATACAAGTCGATTGGTTAAGTGCTAATGCCACCTAGGACTAAAAATAGAATTAAATTAAGCAGCCCTTACAGGAAACACAGCTAGAGAAATAAAACAATTTGCAGTTAAAATACATAATACATCCTATGCTAGGTGTCACGTGGCTTCCTAGTATAAACAAAATTGACTGGGGGTTTATCATGATGTTAGTACCAGCTAAGAAAGAGTTTGGTCTAAAAAAAGGGCTTGTGGTATTCATTTAATTCGGTCTATTGTTTTGGGACTTAAATTTGGTTTCAGGTAATTTATAATACGGGATTCCTTGAATCTACTTTCAATTTGGTTCCTAGTTTATTCTTAAGACAATATTCATAGTGAATGTTGAGGATGTATAACAATTGAATGTTTTTGGAAGTGTAAAATTATATTAAAAATGAATGGCATTTGTCATTTCCACTGCATATGATTAGTACGTGAATGGATACCATGTGATACACTTTAAAAGATTTTAGTACCTTCAAAAAATATGCTTAAAGGAATTCTAATATAAAAGAAAATAGTTGGAATTTGGTGCGTATTCTTATTCTTGTTGTTCTATGACTACTGCCACTATCCACATATTCCTTCTATTTATAGAATCAACGACCCTGAATTATTAAAAAAAGTTTTATTTTCATAGCAATGCATTGAAAGAAAAAATTAGTTTTAATGCTCGTAATTCACAGTTCACAACAATAGCCCTCTTAGGCCTCTTTATTGTGCTGGAATAAGATTTATACTCATTAAATTTTCAGTTCAATCTTTTTCTTCTGTAAGTTTCTTATGCATTTCTTGAATGTAACCAATCAAGCAGGAATTACAGTTTAATAAACCCCTTATATACTTCTGGTATGTGGAGACAGAGCTTGCCAATAATAGTTATGAATCATCATTTCGAGCAGTACATATACTTTCCTGTTTAGGTAGCAGTGAAACTTATGGTCCATTTAAAGGTCAATCGTCAAGTGTGCAATTGCTGAGAGCACACCAAGGCTTCAAAGAGAAAATAAGAACAGTGAAATCGGCATGGGTGCTTGGTGCTATAGATGATCAATCTATTTCTCTTTTATGCTCAGCAGCGTTGTTTGAAGAATTAACTTCTGGTTGGAGAGCAGGTATTGAAGTTTTGGATCAGGCTTTTGCAATGGTGCTTCCAGGTATGCATCTTTCCTTTGCATTTGAAAATACTTGTTAAAATGCCGATAAATTTCGTGAGATAGTTTATATTATATATAATGTTTTCTTATATTGTTCTGGTCAAGATCTTCAACATTTATCCCACGATATATGTATTTTTTTTTCCTCCTGGAATATTCTACTATCCAATGATGTATGTACTCAATATATGTATTTTTTATACATAAATGATTTATATTGTCCTTCCAAACTCATCCTTGTAGGAGTTTGAAATGAGTGAAAAACACAGCTGTGTGGGACAATGTAGACTAGAGCTTTTCATAGCCTAGAATATTCAGGATCAGAAATTTTTTGTCATTGCTTCACTCCTACATTACAGTTGCATCAAACAGTCTTTGATTTTGTTTTGTTTTAATAATTGACCAAAAATCTGATCCTCCATCAAGTTGGTTAAGCTGGTAAATTGTGCATCTATCTATATAATATTGATCATCTTTTCATAGCCTAGAATATTCAGGATCAGAAATTTTTTGTCATTGCTTCACTCCTACATTACAGTTGCATCAAACAGTCTTTGATTTTGTTTTGTTTTAATAATTTTCCAAAAATCTGATCCTCCATCAAGTTGGTTAAGCTGGTAAATTGTGCATCTATCTATATAATATTGATCATACTCTGTTACGCACTAGAGATGCAACAAACAAATTTCTATTAAAAAAGTAAGGGTAATTAGCGGCTAAAGTCCCTGTTCTTTTACAATTATAGCATTTAAGTCCCTTATCTTTTATTTTGTTGACAAAAGTCCCTAACGTTACACAATTGGTGCACATTTTCCCCAAACTCTTATATGTTCGTTAAAATGTTAGGGACTATTGACGCCAAAAAAGAAAAGATCGGGACTTAAATGCTTCAATTTTGAAAGAATGAGACTTTAGTTGCTAATTTTCTTATAATTTTTTTTTTCAAATATCTATAATGAACATATTAAAAAATTTATTTTTTAAGATTTTTTAAGGGGTTATTGACTACCCTAGACAAGTTGTGGTTCTACCACTGTATAACCTGATGTTAATTTTTTTTAATTACAAAATTAATACAAAATATTTTTTTTACAATATTTCACTTTTTCTATTTTTCTTTACATCATTCAAATATTTTTATTAATTAAAATAATAGAAAAGAATAAATAAAAATAATAAAATCTAATAAATTTGGAGAGAGGAAGAAAGAAAATTGAATAATTTTTTTAAAAAAATAAATTTTTTAAAGAGCTCCAAAAATCTATATATGTAGAGAATAAAATTATTAATATAAAGGATCTACATTTATAAATTTTTTAGTGCTCTTTTAAACATTTTTCTTGAAACATTTATCCAATTTTCTTTCTCTCTCCAAATTTATTTTTTTATATTATTTTAATTAATAAAAATGTTTAAAGATATAATATTTAAATGAAGTAAAGAAAAAAAATAGAGAAACTGATATATGATGTAATATAAAAAAAAATAGTCTTAATTTTGTAATTAAAAAAAAATTAATATGAGATTATACAGTAGTAGAAGCACAACTTGTCTAGGGTAGTCATTAGCCCTTTAAAAATCTAAGAAATAATTTTTTTTACATGTTAATTATATAGAGTATTTGATCTTCTTGAAAAGAAAATAATAATTATGGGGTAATTGATGGCTAAAGTCACCGTTCTTTCAAAATTGAAGCATTTAAATTCATGATCTTTTCTTTTTTGGCGGCAATAATCCTTAACATTTATGTTTAGTCCCTACTTAAACGGACAGATAACGGTTTAGGAAAAATGTACACTAATTATGTAACGTTAGAGACTTTTGCCAGCCAAAATAAAGATTTGGGACTTAAATGCTACACTTGTAAAAGAACAATGACTATAGCCGCTAATTGCAAGAAGCATTGCATACCCATATACTAAGTTTTGAGAGCGTAGTTCTCTCTTAGTGAGCAGTAGCTCAATACAAAATAACAAATTCCCCTTCCCCCATTCACTCCTAACTAACAATATCAATAGACCAACTCATCCACTGATTACAATACCAATTTATCCCTTTACTATCAACCTTCTATCAATTCTCTACCTTTTAGTGGATTCCTATTAATATCTACGGCCTCAAGTTTCACCTTATCCTCAAAGTGAAGGACAAGAATTTATTCCTAAATGCCCAACAGTATGCAAGCTTTGTCAAAGAATCACTCTGGTAATGATGTGCTTCCAGTAGGTAGGTAATGATGCCAAGACCTTAGGCAATGGAATATTATTGTCATCTCCTTCTCTGGATAGTATAGCGCGCCTGGTCTCATTGAGCTTGCGACTCTCAAAAGTAATCGGCTGCCCAAATAGCCTTGCTAAGCCTGGAAATACTTCTTTGAGTGACCTATTTCCTAACCAAGCATCCTCCCAAAATCGAGTATTTTGGCCACTCCCTACTTTATAATTCACCATTTCCAAAAACCATCATACAAAGAGGCTATACTTTTCCAAGGACAACAAGCAGTCTTCCTTTCACCTTTATTTGATTTCCATTTACTTCTTTCAGCCCGTAATTACTTTTGATGACCTTACACCATAAGGAATTTTGCTCATTGGGGAATCTCCATAACCACTTCATTAAGAGTGACTTGTTTCTTTCCCATAGATTGCCCATCCAAAGCCCTCTTTTACATTTCAGTCTACACACCACTTCCCAAGCTACCAAATGATCTCCATCCCTCGGCTAGAACTCATTGAATAAGGGTAAGCCTTCCCCCTCTAGAAAGATAAGCCTTTTCCCACCCATCTAACCTTTTTGAGACCACGGCCAAAACAGGTTCCCAAAAATTTACCTTTCTTGGATTATCTCCAAGAGGCATTCCCAAGTATTTCAAAGGCCACAAACCCACCACACAACCTACTTAGCAGCTATATGTTGTACCCACGCCTCGTCTACATTATTATTCATATTGATTCTCAATCAAGAAAATGCGCTAAACACTCTCAAAATTTGCATTACATTGAGAATGTATTTCTCTTGGGCTTCACGAAGAAAAAGAGTATCGTTTGCAAATTGAAGATGGGACAGTTCAACTCTTTATTTTCATATTGTAAAGCCTCGAATCAATGATTGGTTTCTGGCTTTGTCCATTAATCTCCCCAACACATCCACCACTATAGTAAACACAAAAAGTGATAGAGGGTCGCCTTGTCTTAACCCTTTAGACCCTTTAAATTTTCCCCTCGGTCTACTATTTATAAAATCCAAAAATGATGTTGATTTGAGACAACCGCCTATCCATTTCCTCCAAACCTCAACAACGCCCTTCTTTTGTAGAACAAAATCCAAAAAATTCCAATCCACATAGTCGTATGCCTTTTCAAAGTCGGTCTTGAACACAACACCTTTTCTTCTAGAGCTTCTGTATTCTCCTACAACTTCGTTAGGCACTAAATAACATCTAATATCTGTCTCCCAACTGCAAATGCCCCTTGTGTTTCCAAAATTGTTTCATCAAGAACTCTCTTCAATCTTGGGACATAGGACTTTAGCGATAATCTTGTATAAGCTTGTCACTAAACTTTTTGGCTTGTAGTTTGTAACCTTGCAAGAGTTGAACTTCTTTGGATAAGACATATATAGGTTTTATTGGTTACTCCGTGAACTACTCCATCTCTATGAAACCCCTGAAAAACTGCCATCAAATCATCTTTAATTACTTCCCAATTTTCTTTGTACACATTCCTAATTTTTAGAGCTTGGAAATTGATTACTGTAGTATGTGGTTATATCATACACATATAGAATCTTAATATAAACTACGAATTTGAGTTTCCCACACTTTAGGAATGTAATTCATGTATATTACATAAATGCCATGTAGATGCAAGAAACAAGTTCCAAAACATGCTTTAGTCTGACAGGACTGTTTATATAAACCTACAGAAAGGAGGAGCCATACTTATCAAATTGAATTCTTGTTCAAGTTTTATGTGAAGATGCTTCAGCGACATCTGGATCAATTAAGCCCTTCAAAATGTTGGGAGTTCATCTGTGAGGGGCTGCAAATATTTCCTTCCAATCCTGAACTTTGTAGTGCTTTAGTGCATATTGGGAACCTATACACAACACCGAATAAATTACGGAGGATGTTTGATGAGTTCAATCAAAAGTGAGTTTTTATCCTTTTTCCTTTTGTTTATAGAACTTTATGTGTAGGTGCACGTGCAATTGTGTCATGGCTCCCATTCAGCATATACACTTTTGAGAAGGTGGTGGTGCATTTTGGTCTTTTACATTTGTGTCTCTGTTCATTATAAAGCCTGATGTTTATTTCAAGTGTATTTACTTGCAATAATAACTTTTTAATGCAAGAATTTTATATTGTTTTTTTAACTCTCTTGGTGTAGGCATAATGTATCGTACGAGTTGGTCCCTTTACTTTTCTTTTCTTGCAGTATGAACAATCTTAGGCTGTCGAAAAGGTCGTTTCCATTTTGCTCCTAGGGCTACTAATGCCGCAGCTCATTTCTTTAGAAAATAGCGTTAAAGCTGCAGTATATTTGGAAGGTTTTCCCTTTGCTGCTTCATCAGTTTTAAATGTTGATATGCCCCTTCTTGTTTTTGGTTGTTTTTCTCCTTAAAATAAAAATGACATTTTTTGTAATAAGGATTTTTTTAAATAGGTTCGATTGTTTTCTTTCCTATATTTGTTGGTTGTAGACTTCATCATGCAATTGTTCATGAAGGACCAATGTCTGATCATTATATAAGATTTATCGCATTACATATGAAAGGTGGTGGTGCATTTTAGCATTCTAGATTTCCCACTTAGGATATCATAATGCATGTTTTTGTCTTTAATATATATATATTGCATTATTTGTTTTAATGCACGATTCTTCTAACTTTCATGCTTATTGTATAGTTTGTTTATTATTCTCTCTTGTGGCCTAGGCGTGGGATCTATTATAATACTTTTTTCTTGCAATTCTATTTAATAGTCCATTTACATAAAGGTATGACTATCATTTTTGTGCTTCTTCATTGTTTTCTTAGTTATGCACTTGTTCTTGAAGGACAGAAAATTATATATAGGATTCACTGCATTACATCCGCATATTTATTAGTTCCCGACCTTGAGTCTGCTTGCTTTATGGACAATGTAAAAGCTTTACTGCTTATATTTGCAGGAAACAATCTGTGATTATCTGGATTTTTGCATTGTCATTTGAGATAACTAGAGGTGGCTCCCAGCATAGGGTTCGTGGATTGTTTGAGAGAGCATTGGGAAATGATACACTTCGTCGCTCAGTTTTGCTATGGCGGTCTTACATTGCCTACGAGGTTAACATAACATGTGATCCTTCTGCAGCAAGGAGGATTTTTTTTCGGGCAATACATGCCTGTCCGTGGTAAGAGCTTATGACGAGGTTATAATGCTGTGTATTTTGGAAAAAGACATGGCTTATTTATGTTACTTTCATGTTTTTTGGATGGAAGAATGTTTTATGGTTTGGTTCTGAGTGTAAGAACCTCTATACCCTGTACCTAGATATAGAATTCATTTCCTATAATTTTTCTTTTTCAATTTTTTTAATGGTGCATTTTATTTTCAATAATGTTACAATCATACTTTTTTCCGGCATTAAAAAATGTCACATTTGTCAATTCTAAAGTCCTTTTGTAGACTTCTTTGAGAACTTGAATAAATTTATATATTATTGTCTTTCTATTTCCTAAATGACTATTTCCAGATGAAAAGTATATCGTTTTGTTTCTCAGGTCCAAAAAGCTTTGGATGGATGGTTTTGTCAAACTGAATTTGATTCTGTCCACAAAAGAACTTTCAGATCTTCAAGAAGTTATGCGAGATAAGGAATTGAATCTGAGGACGGACATCTACGAAATCCTCTTAGAAGATGATTTTGGATTATAATAGTACTGACAATTGCCATTGGTCGATCCTAGTATTCTGTTTGTATTTGGTTTGTAGTTTACCACAGTACCTAATGATGCCATCTTCAGCGAGAGCCGAAAGGATTTGAATTTTAGACCACACAGGGAGACAATTCAAACAATTTAGTTTTGGCATGGAATAACTGCATTACAAAAGAGGTATGTGACTTGTTTATCTATTCTGTCTTCTTTCTTGTTCTTTTTTTTTCTTTTCCCCATCACTGAGGGAAGGCATGTAACTTAAAAGTTGTCACTTGGATGTATCAAACAAAGAAACAGAGAAAGTAGATGGAACTCTTAGAATTATTAGTTGGAGACTTTGAAAAATGTTAATGTACTTGATTTGTTTAGATAGCTTCTTTAGGTCGGATACACATAAATTAGTTAAACAGTTTACTTGTTTCTTGTTGTTTATGGCTATTTAGATACTAATCTACATCTGATGGATGTTTTGCGAGTTTCTTTTGATGAGATGGAGTTGGAAACTTTTTTCTGCATATTTGTATAGCTTTATTAAATTGGGAATGTGAGTGAATGATATTGATGATCTCATTAATAGGCCCCCGGTACTTCAAGCTCCTTGGAAGAGCTCCATGGAAGGAGTGAATGATATTGATAATTTCATTGATTGGCCCCCAGTACTTCAAGCTCCATGGAAGGGAAGTCTACCTTTCAATGGAACATGCCTCTACATTTTTCACGTAAGTGAAAATTTTACTTGGAACTTGTAGTCAACCTTGTTTTGGATGATGTACATGTTGTAAATGAAGTAGTTATAAAAGATTGTCCCATGCTCCTTTTGGAGTACTGATGTCAATAAACTGCATGCTGCTTAATGTTTGCTTAAGAACAATTCCAATTCCCTTGTATTGTATTTGTTAGAAATTCATAGCAATAAACAATGATAAGAAAACATTAAAATGTTGTTCCTAATGATCTTGAAAAGGGCGTCAATGATTTTTAACATCGTACATAATATATACTTGTACAAGTATTAAAGTGAAATTCTCACGTTGACACGCCCTTAGCAATTTTGCAGCACTTTGTTATTTCATGAGCAAAGTCAGCCAACAAGATTGCAACACACAACAATATGTGGTTGAATGAGGTTATTAATGAACAAGGCGAACCAGACTAGCGTCTGGGAAGCTTACTAAGTCTAGCTACCATGTGAGATTTTTGCTAAGCTTACTAATTACTTAAGACAAGCAAAAGCATAAAATAGTCAACCCACTTAGTAGTCATCCCTACTATGTTGGCTACTTGCATCTCAAACACATGATGGCGGCATAGGGTTTACACAACTTAGCTACCATTATCATGCCCACATATGTCGAAGATGTAGGCCTATGTCTCACAACCATACATTGCTGGCGTGTCTCCATCCTTAAGTTCGCGACGTCTTCCTTGCGTTCCCATCCTTCACACTTTGTCTATGTGTTGATGTGAAGGATGTAGGACCCTCCCCCACTTAAGCTTGGATGTCTTCGTTGCGTCTCCATCAATCACACTTGTTGCGCTTGTCAATTTGAAGGACGTGGCACCCTCCCCAACTTAAGCTCGCGGCGTCTTTGTTCTGCTTCCATCCTTCATACTTTTTTGGCATGTCCATGTGAAGGACGTAGCACCTTCCCCCACTTAAGCTCGCGACGTCTTTGTTGTGCCTCCATTCTAGAAGCAAAGAATGTGGCTTTACTCAACTTTAGTCCTTGTAATTTGGTATTCTCTTTATTTGAATTACTCCTTTTGTCAATATCTTCTTGATATCGCCCGATAAATTCATAAGCGATCATAGTAATAAACAAGCTTTGTTGTATCCATAGGGAGGCAACAAGAAACAATCAAGGAAAGTTAGCTATATTAAAATAAGAAAATGACAAGAATGAAAGACTATTATAAGAATTTTGAACAAGAATTAGAAATTAATTTTTTTAGCAAAAAGTGATTTAATGAGAAAAAGTAGTTAGACAAAGATTCACTTAAGTTTTGCATGCAAAATGGTTCATACATAAAACTCATGTCTTATGGTTATTTTTTTTAATAAACAAGTCTTCACATTAATTACCAAGAGACTATCAATAATATAAGATATCCAAAAAGTGATCAAATATTCTTTATAACAATTTTGCATTAAAAGATAATCTTATATGATAATGCTAGCAAAATACTTGTATGACTAATTTATATAAGTAGAGTATGACTAATACTTATATAAAATATGACATTTAATACTTTGTAAATAATGCTGGGTTTTATGCCCTAATAAAACCATATTTATCATGTAACACGTTTTTATTATCAATAAAATAAATATAAATCATTTTGTTTACTCAATCGCATTGTTCGCTTGTTTTATTACATGTTTATTTAATTAATACAAACATTCATAAAATCTCGAACATATGGATAATTACAATTATAATGGATATGCCACAATGGATTATAGTTGTAATTATATGTTTAAAAGAACGAGTCATAATATTAGATCAATGCATTTCATTTTCATTGATTAGGCAATCTACGATATGATTTATTGTCCAATGCATTGACCAAGTAGATAAAATCGGATGTATTTGGTTACACAGACTAGGACCGATATTGACTATTGATAGATAAATAAGTATCGTTGTTTTCAAATCTAATCAATGTCACAACGTTGACCATATGTCAAGTCGATCTTATTTCTAAGTGATAATATTTTGCTAATTATATGTAACACCCTGGATAACCAAGGCCATTACACTGTGTGATTATAAAAGTGCAAAACTCGCTAATCAAGTCGTATAGTTGAAAACGTGACCCTAAAGTCGTAATTAGGTTAGGGTTAAAAGATTTTGGTCATAAACAGGAAATTTCTCATTAAAATAAATGTTAAATACATGGGATCCCAAAATAGGTTTTAAAGGACAGTTTCCAAAATTTCAAAGTTTACCACAAGCCACTCTAATGGCAAAATAGACACTTTAGGTTCTCCTGTCCCTGTACCATTCCTTGGCTGTGGCGGCCGATCAACTGACTATGTACATTCTGCCCCAGAGCTCTCCAACTCAGGACTGGTCCACTTTGCCCTTGCCTTTACCTGCACCACGTAGCACCTGTGAGCCAAGGCCCAACAAGAAAACCATAATACAGAGCATAATCGATAATCAACAGTCAGATAATTCACAAATAATCAATCAGATACTCAGCAGGTCACATTGTTCACATAGTCAATGATATCAATCTGCAAACCAATAATCAATCATCCAGATAATAAACACGCCATAATCATCAGATTAATAACAATAAACATATCACAAAACATCCAGGGTCGACGCCCTTAGGCCGCACCCTCTGATTGTCCCACTGACCCTGGCTCGCTTAGGTCGAGCTCAGTGATTATATACTTAACCTCAGCTACCAGTGGCTGAGCCGCGTCCTGTGCGCAAATATTAATTCCGATACTCTTAGGCCGTTTATCTCATGTGCCCATGGCATAATACCATCATATGACATCACATACAAGTATAAGGAACTCTTAGACCCAACATAACCACATAACCGAGTGCAATTTTCTTACCTTTGATTCCGAGCGCTTCGGCTAATTGAGATTACCCTCGAGCATGTTCCCGTCCGAGCCCTAGCGTACACCTAGTCACAACCGTAAAATAGAACCCTCATTAACATTCAATTCCATAACCCAACTTCGAAACCAATCCCAAGCCCTCGGGAAGCCCAATTCCACCAAACGGAGTGGTGGAATCGACCCCCAAGCCCCCAAGCAAAAAACTCTAAGAAAAATACCCAAAACCCACTTCTGGAGGCAAGGCAGTGCTACAATGCTACATGGTGGGTGCTACGGCGCTAGAGTCAGAGACTCAAGCCCCCCAGAAAACGTGGCCTAGCGCTGTAGTGCCCCCTACCTAGCGCTATAGCGCTACAACCAGCTCATGCAAAGCTTCTGGGTTTTTCCTTCGAACTTCCCCGAGCCAAAGCTCCATAAACCCACTCCAAACCTCAACTAAACTCCAAATTGAGCCTACCATCCACTATATCTCATTCAACATGACCTAACAACATCAAAACTTGGCCACAAGCATCATCAAACACATAAAACAGAATTGAGCTTGAAGCTCAAGAACTTCATCAGAAAAAACAGAAAACCAAGAAACTCAAATGGTCAAGACTAGAAATTGTTACCTCAGCTGAGAGAATTCGACCCTTGGTTGCCTTCTATGCCCTTCCAGCCTTTAGTTCCTCAAATCCCCAAGCTCAAGTCCTTAATTTCCATCCAAAATCCAAAATCAGAATTCAACCTCACAAACCCAGAAAATTCAAACAAAACCTTTAAACCTTACCTTAATTGGTAGCTAACTCCAACTGAATCCCCTAGCTTCTCCAAGGATCAACACCCCAAACCAAGCCTAGACTTCCTCTGAGTTCTTAGCTTCAAAAATCCTCAAGGAAGAGTGAGAGAGGAAGTGATCGTGAGGGAGAGAAATGGTGAATTGAGGGCCTCTGTTTTTTTTCTTTCCTTTCTTTCCTTCACAACTTCTAACCCTTCCACAACTTTCCACTAAAGCCTAAATGAACATAATACCTCATTTATCCCCTTTTAGAATCAAAAGACCCTTTTGCCCTCCCAATTAAATCCAAGTCTCTTAATCACTCTAAGGACATTTTGGTCATTTACTCCCAATTCCAGCTAATTCCTCGAGTGTCCCTAACGCTTACCACTTAAATCCCGCCATCTAATTAATCACCAATTATTTTCCTCAATGTCAAATAGTCTTCAATATATTTCCCAAATTCCCAGAAATACCCCTAGGCTCCCCCAAGCCGAGTAT
Organism: Humulus lupulus; assembly: GCF_963169125.1. Taxonomy (NCBI): domain Eukaryota; kingdom Viridiplantae; phylum Streptophyta; class Magnoliopsida; order Rosales; family Cannabaceae; genus Humulus; species Humulus lupulus. Next base: position 182,389,387 of record NC_084800.1, on the reverse strand, counting down.
AAATCCACGCCGTGACTATATCGCTAAACCGCTCATGTAACGCCCTGGATAGCCAAGACCGTTACATAGTGTGTTTACAAATGTGCGAGACTTGCTAATCAAGTTATTTAGTTGGAAACGTGTTATAATAACTAAAGTTGTACTAGGGTTAAAAGATTTCGGTCTCAAAAGTTTCAATTCTTATAATCAAACATTTTTACATGGGATCCCAAAAGTAGTAAAGTTAAATGACAGTTGTAACGCCCTGGATAGCCAAGCCGCTACACTGTGTACTTATAAAGGTGCAAGACTTGCTAATCAAGTCATTAACTTAAAAACGTGTCACTAAACATGTATGAGCTAGGGTTAAAAAGGTTTTGGTCTCAAAAGTTTCATTTTATAAAATTAAACTGTTATATACACGGGATCCCAAAAGAAACAGAGTTAAAAGTAGGTTTACAAACTTCCAAAAGTACTTAAGCAAATACTATCCATACTAAGGCAAAATAGACAATCTTTGGGTCTCGCGTCCCTGCCTAACCCTCAACCGTGGTGGCTGAGCAGCTGGCCATGTACATTCCGCTCGCAGAGCTCTCCAATCAAGGCTGATCAAGCTTGCCCTTGCCTTTACCTGCACCACGTAGCACCCGTGAGCCAAGGCCCAGCAAGAAAACATGTGCAACATAAACAATATAACAAATAGCAAACACACTAAGCATGTACTCTCATCATATAATCCACATTGACCACTCAGCATAAACTTAGAATCATGGATGCAACCAAACACTTATAACATTCATATCACATAATAATCAGGGCCGAAAACTTAGGCCGCACCCCCTGTTTACCCCACTGACTCCGGCCCGCTTAAACCGAGCTCAGTGCATATTAAGCTATCCTTGGCTACCAGTGGCCAAGCTGCGCCTTGTGCGCTAGTGTAACCCTTGGTACCTTTAGGCCGTTGGTTCACTAATTAGCTTGCATGGCATAATACCATCTATTCAAGCATACACAATAGGGAACCCTTAGTCCCATCACATTTATTCAACCAGGTGCAGTTTTCTTACCTTTGGTTTCCAAGTGAACTAGTTACGAGCGACGCTCCTTGAGCGCGATCCGATCCCCGAGCCCTAGCTTAGCACTTAGTCACAACCAAGATAAATGATACCATTAACAATCTTAAATGAGATTCTAGACAAAGTTCTAGTCTCCGAAACATTGAATTTCACCAAACATGGTAAAAGATTCAATCTCGAGCACCCTAGGTTAAATTCCCAAGCCTAGAATCTCAAAATCCTTAAGGGCCGCGGCATTAGCCAACCATGCCACGGCATGGCCCCAATCAAAGACCACTCAATGCCCAAAAACAGGTAAGGGTCACGGCATTGCTTGAGCCATGTCGTGGCCCGCCCTCCTTCCTCAGCATCCATCAGCTTCGAAGGGTCGCGGCTCACCAAGAACTATGCCGCGGCCCGACCCCTTCGAACCCAGAAAAACCACCATTTTTAACTCCCAAACCTCATGCAAACTCACTCAAAACCACCCCAAATCCACAACTCAATTATCCAAAAACTTCCCACAAGATCCCAACAACACAACCCAGCTGAAAACTAGACTAAAAACCCATAGAAAACCCATTTCAATTACTGAAACTTCCTAACTCAAAAACTCAAAACCAGCCATGGAGATACTAGAATTCAACCATTAAACCTTGGATTAAAGCTTACCTCAGCTGCAGAACCACTTCTCCAAGAGTTCCCTGACCTAACTTCAAAGATTCCAGCCTCAAATTCAACCTTAAATGCCAAAACCATAAATATTTAAAACTCAGCCATTACTCAAAATTCCTAACCACAGAAACGAAAATTCATTGCTTACCTTAGCTCTGTTTTAGTTCTTGATTGGTTCTTGAGCTAAACCTCTAATTCATCCCTTCAATTTCCCCAAGCTTCAGCTGATTTCCCTTAAAATTTCAGTGTTTTTCTTCCTTGAGAGAGAAATGAGAGAGAAGGCTGAGAAAGAGTCGGTTTAATTTCTGTCTAGTGTTTTCTAAAGTCTTCCCAAGTCTATCCTTAGGCTATTAAGCTAATCCCAAGGCTTGGGGTGCCGGAAACGTCCCCGAGGGCAAAACGGTAAAATCCCCCAATACTCCCGCTTAGACTTCCTAACCTCAAATATATCTCCAATTATTTATTTTCATAACCCGATAGTCTAAATAACTATCTGATACCTAAAATACCCTTGACTTATCCAAAGTCAACTGTTAAGCCCCGTTGTGACTTTTCCCTGCTATCTAGCCCTAGGATCGCCTCGAGTCGTGCTCTGCAGATTTATCCACATAATAATGTGGTTCTCACAGGTATAACATTTAATCACATTTATATTCATATAATCATACAAGCATGCTTATCATATAATCATGCATTAAATCAATAAATTCACACATAAGCCAATTATGCCCTCCCGGCACACTAATCAAGGCCCTTAAGCCATATTAGTGATTTTGGGTCGTTACAACTATCCCCTCCTAATGAGAATTTCGTCCTCGAAATTTACCTGAATAGGTTGGGATACTGATCCTGCATAGCTGTCTCTAACTCCCAGGTCGCTTCCTCGACCTTGCTATTCCTCCACAATACTTTCACTAACGGAATTGTCTTATTTCGTAAAATTTTGTCCTTCCGATCCAAAATCTGAACTGGTTGCTCCTCATAGGACAAGTCTATCTGCAACTCTAAGTCCTCATACTTCAACACATGTGTTGTATCAGATACATACTTCCGTAACACGGAGACATGGAACACATCATGAACTCCTGACACCGACGGTGGCAAGGCCAATCTATAAACCACCTGTCCAATCCTCTCTAGGATCTCAAAAGGTCCAAAAAACCGAGGGCTCAGCTTACCCTTTACTCCAAACCTCCTCACACCTCTCAGTGGTGAAACTCGCTGAAACACATGGTCCCCAACCTAGAACTCCACGTTCCTACGCTTAGGATCAGCGTAGCTTTTTTGTCTACTCTGCGAAGCAAGCATCCTAGCTCGAATCTTCTCAATTGCCTCATTGGTCCTCTAAACCATGTCTGGCCCCAAATACCTTCTCTCACCCATCTCATCCCAATGTATGGGTGATCTACATTTTCTCCCATATAGCATCTCATAAGGGGCCACCCCAATCGTGGACTGATAGCTGTTGTTATACGAGAATTCAATCAACGGTAAGTACTTACTCCAAGACCCCTCGAAATCAATCACACATGCCCAAAGCATGTCCTCCAACACCTGAATCGTCCTCTCAGACTGTCCATCAGTCTGAGGATGAAAAGGTGTGCTAAACTTCAGCTGAGTCCCCATAGCTCTCTGCAGAGGTCCCCAAAACTTGGAGGTAAAGATAGGGTCTCGATCAGATAACTCCTACAGTATACTCATATACTCAACATTCTGGATATTCACATTAATCAAGTATTCAACATACTAAGCACATCATTTCTTATCAATAACCAAATCACATATGATAATCAGGGTTAACGCCCTTAGGCCGCACCCTTTGATTTATCCCACTGACTCTGGCCCGCTTTGTAACGCCCTGGTTACCTCAGAACAGTTACGGTGAACCAGAAATTTGACCCGCTACCCGAGTCCTTTGGTTAAAAACGTGCTCTAAATGTTATTAATAGGCTAAGGTGGAAAACCAATCAAAAGGAAATGATATATTTTATTTAAAGCATAAAACTGTTCATGGGCCCACAAGAACATTTACAAGTTATTTACAATCCAAAATGGTCATTGCTGTTTCAAATTTACAAACCCGCCGACCTAAGCGGCAAAAATAGGGTAAACCCCCTAGTTCCTCTGAGAACTCCTTGGCCGTGGTGGTCAAGCGTCCGCATATGCACACATCACCACCTAAGTTCTCCACTCAAGGCTGGGTAAGCTTTTCTTTCCCTTTACCTGCACCACATAGCACCCATGAGCCAAGGCCCAGCAAGAAAACACAGTAATGCATATGAATATTATCAATTGATTATTATCATAATCACACAGAGCTAATAGCTCTTAAACAGATGAGTGATTCAACACTTGAGGTTCTAGTAAACCATACTGAGTGACTGACAAGCAAGTCACCAACTTAAACAGATGAGTGACTGATGGGTAGTCACTAGCTTAAACAGATGAGAGACTGATGGGTAAGTCTCACGGGCTCAACACCCACAGCCATGTGACTAAATAGTCACTGTGGCTCTAAATGACTAGCCTTTGGCTAGACAAGCGCTCATAGTATTCATCGAACTTGAGGTCGGTCCGGCATTAATGCTCTTTGAGTCATCCAATGCAGATATCGATTAGATCTAATCTTTATTGGCATGCGTTGAACACGCTAATGCCGTTCCTGACTTATAAGTGAGCACTATGTGACCAGTGCCCAGTACCACTACCGAACTTGACTAATAAGTCACAGCTTCACAGTTGATACTGACACATTTGCCAATTCTGACTAATTAGTCAGTACCATGCACAAGTGAGCAAGATTTGCTAAGCATTCAATAATCAATCCATATCCACATTTACAAAATCAACATGCCTCGTGAACAAGCATGCATGTCACATATGGGGTGCAGTTCTCTTACCTCTGGTTCGAGTGAGAAATATAATAAGAACAACTCCTGAGAACGATCGATCTTTTAGTTCCTTAGCGGTTACCTAATCACAACCAATTATAACCTCCATTAATTAAAATCAAAATTGAAAGGGTCTTAACCTAAACCCCACTCTCGGGACCTCGAAACCTGCCCACACGGTGAGTAGATTCGATCTCGGGCCTTAAGGAGTGAAACCCCGAGCCAAAAACCCCAAACATCACAACCATAAGAACCCTAGCCAAAACTCCCAACAAAACCAAGTATTCAACTTAGAAATCCCAACTGAAATCCAGAGATAAAACAGGGCAAACCAGGGAATTCAATGGCTAGAAACTTACCCCAAGCTCAGCTTATGATGCTCTTCAATGGTGGAACACAATCCTCAGCCCTCAAGATCCACTTCCCTAGCTTGAATCCTCAAGAACAGCCCAAAAATTCAAAAGAAAAAGAGAGAAGAAATGAGGTATGGGAGAAGGAACTTGATACTCTGTTTTTGCCAACCTTCTACAACCTTCAATGGCTTAAGTGTATCTTAGGGTGAAAAGACTATTTTTCCCCTAGGTCAATTAAAGTCTTCTAAAGGCTCCCAAGGGTAAAACTGCCATTTTCCTCCTATCTCGTTAATCATAATTAACGCTCCCCAATTCCTGCTATTCTCGAAATCCTCAAACACCAATAATTCATATACTGTTACCCTTTAATTCCCGGCAACGCTCTAATCATTTAAATCACCCCGAGACTCATCCCGAGCCCCAAACTTAAACCTGTTATGACTAGACCGCTAATTAATATTCCAAGATCGTCTCATGCCGATTAGCTCGAACAAACCCACATTATAATGTGGTCTCAACAATAGGTCACCGACATGCATACAAATATACAATTATGTCCTCAACGACCAAATTACCAAAATATCATAATAATCAAATGTGGACCCACATGCATGCTATAACATCATATTATAATATAATTCATATAAACATGCATATTATAAATTAATGGCATAATTAAACAGTTATGGCCCTCCCGACCTACTAATCCAGCCATTAAACCACATTAGGAAATCTGGGGCATTACACGCTTAAACCGAGCTCAGTGAATATTAAGCTGTCCTCAGCTACAAGTGGTCGAGCTGCGCCCTATGCACAAGTATTGATTACGACACTCTTAGGCCGTTTATCACATGCCCCATGGCATAATACCATCTATGACATTAAACAGATATAGGGAGCCCTTAGTCCCAACACAATCACATAACCAGGTGCAGTTTTCTTACCTTCAGATTCCAATAGCTTTGTTCAGTTCAATCCTCAAGCATGATCCAGTCCGAGCCTTAGCGCACACCTAGTCACGACCATAAATTAATATCAACACCAAAATTCAACTCCAAAATCTAGCCTCGGGACCAATCCCGAGCCCTCGGGAAGCCCTAATTCCTCCAAACGGGGTGGTGGAATCAAACTCCGAGCCCCCGGCCAAAAACCCTAAGAAATAACTGATAACTCTATGATATAGAGTTATTTATTTGACTTTTACACTTGATTAGGCATAAAAAGAGTGATGATTTTGGTGTTTGTTTGTTAACTTTAAGTTGTTATCTATCTATATAATTAGTTGATCTAATATTGGAGTCTTACAATATTTTGGGTTTAAATTGAAATTAAATAACTAATCTTGTTCTATTTTTCTGTGTAAAAAGGGAATCAAGCTATCCATGGAAGGATTGAAGAAGAAAAATTGAAAGTTTGGTTTGGAAGCAAAAGCTGAAACTTTCCAGATTGCTAAATTCATGCTACAGCATGCTGGAGCTCACTTGCTGACGTGGAAAATTAAAGGCAGCTGTGTCATTTCCTTTTAATTCGTGGCCAGGTGGCATGGGTCCATAAATGGTGCCAGCTAGAGTTATTTTAGGCAGAAAAGTGGTCCAATTTAGTGGGCCTAAGTGGAGGAAAATAAGGTGGGCTTTCCAATTGGAGAGATGATGTTTTTGTACCCTAATTTGGAAAGGAAAGGAGTACTAGCCGTATCACCTTAGTGGCAGCCATTGAAGGACTATCAGAAGAAAAAAAGTACAGAAAAACAGAGAGAAAAAAATATAGAGAAGTACAATTGTTGAAGGGGAACGAGAAGGACAAGGAGGATTCACACACCAACTATATCAGATTTGTCCCATTTACTCTTCTCCTTTAATTTTTGTATTTCCTAATTTAGAATAGCTATTTTAGAACTCATGGATATCAATTTTCCATTTCAGATTTTGGATACTAATTTAGCTATGAGCTAAGCTTTTTGAGACTTGAATGGTTAAAGAACCCTATGTCATAGTTATTAAAGTTTAAATGCATATTTACGTAAATTCACCATTGTTCATTCAAGTGTTGTTCATGATTATTGTTTGTTGTTGTTTGGCCAACAATGGCAGATTATTAAGCTAGATTTAATTCTGGAAAGGTTGAATGTAGTAGTTTGTACTTGAATGATGCAAGAGCATAACCATTGTTAGGTTGTTCTTAGTGAGTAGAATAGGAATATTTTACTTACCTTGCATAACTTTTGAGAATTGGTGCTGTTATTTGTGCTCTTAAGTCTGATTTGATATAGGAATATATTTAATTGGATGGTAGAACTATATTCACGAGTTTTGCAAAAATCTGGTGAGCATATTGGGAATTCTAGTTAACTCTGGTGCGATTTGCTAAATTTAATGCTATAGCATTCTGGGCAGTTTTTGACATAGGGGGATTTAGCTATTCAAGTCCAATTTTTCCATAGATAATTCTTCTTGCTGTTATTTCTCTAGAACTTGTGGTTAATTTTAAGCATATTGTAATTTCTTTAATTTTATTTTAGTTTCAACAACCACTCAATTCAGTTTCTTAAATTTCTAAGTTGTAATTAATTGGTGTTTACATTGAACTTTTTAATACCAATCCCTGTGGAGACGATTCACTTATCATTATATTACTTGTGTTGGACTGTGCACACTTGCACATATAAATTTCACAACAAGTTTTTGGCGCCGTTGTCGGGGAAAAAATTACACCTCGATCCTAAAGCTTAATGCTTGCTTCCATATGTTGACTTAGTGAGACCCTCTCCACTAATGTAGACTAACACTACACCCAAGATCAATAGGACTTTAACTAGCTTATAATGTTTAGCTTAGGTTAGGGTAGGATAAAAAGTAGTATCTTTGGCTCACAATACCCTAAACATCTCAATTTATCTAGGATCAATTACAAGCTCATAAACAATTCCCCAAAGATTCACCCACAATATTGACATTTTTATATTTCTCTTGCCATTATTTAAGTCCACACAACTAGGAAATAAAGAAAACTTCAACACAACTTCTTCACTTTTTTGTTTATTTTTTTATTAAAGATGCTACACCCCCAAACTTAGTTTCAAAACCTATTATATTTTTTTTTTCGAACTTGCTTTCTCTGTTTTTTTTTTCAATGGGGATGCACTCTTTGTATTTTGTTTTTGTTTTTGTTTTTTTTTAACTTTAATAGACAAAATATATACACAAGACAAGAGAAATATCACATGAAACTCACTCTCCCCCCAAACTCAAACCCAACATTGTCCCCAATGTGGCCACTAAGAATAAGAACATGAAATGGCTCACCACAGTAGTTGAAGTGCTCACACTCCCCACTCACCTACTCTCAAATGTATATCCTAAATAAATTGAGATGGTTAGGGAGGTAAATGAAGGATTAGGTGTTGTAGGGAAAATGATCATGGGTGAAGAAGAAAATAGGCAAATAAGCTCAAAAGGGGTGACTAGGGACAAAAATATAATGGGTTTGTTGGAAAGGCTCAAACGTCCAAAAATGGCCTAAATCATGTCCGTGGTGTAGTGTCATCTAGGATTTCGCCTCAAGGGCCACACTAAGCAATTCTAGAAACTTAAACTTTCACAAGGCACTAACTAGCTCCAGAGGATCAAGAAAATATGGGATAAGGAAATGCACATAATATTGAAAACAACACAATCAATTCACTGTGCAACATCATTAACACCAAAGAAAAGCACACAAGAGGCAATGACAAAAGGCAATGAGGGTGGAGTAATATGGATGCAAGTGATCATCATCGAGCCCTTTGCTAAGCACTACTAAACAAACATAATCCTCTCAATACAACTAACAAAAATTGACAAGAACAGAAACAGCAACAACAGAACACATAAAACAAGATAGAAAATAGAAAAACAGAAAAATATTTAACACAAAGTCAAAAGGTAAAAGAACGAAGAAACCCCCTTGCAACTAATCGGACTCCTCAGTAGGAGAGTCCATCACGGTATCGGCAACAGCAACCCATGGCTCCAAAATCTACTTGGGGAAGGCAGGAAACGAAGGTGCAGTTTTGGGGAGATTCTTCTGAAGTGCTCGATGCATCACCACATTCCGTTGTTGCTCATACTTCCAATAAACATTAAGACGCTCACAAAGCTGAGTGTGAAGAGTCTCTTGCCTAGCCAACCGGTCTAAAATTGGGTCATTCATAAATGAAGAGGCAGCACCTTGTTGAGCACGAGAATCACAAAAACGGATAACACCTTTGTTGGACAGGCGCTCTTCATCCTTCCACATAGGCACACCAACGGCCTGACACACTTGAGTCACTAAAGACGGAAGAAAAATCTTCCCACTCGTCCGGTGGGCACAAGCAAAAATCTCTTGAGCAAGAATACTACCCACATTAATAGACCGGCCAGTGAGAATACAGTAGAGCATAATCATGCGCTCCCGGATAACTGAAGAATCGTGTGATGTGGGCAAGAACCGAGTTTGAATAAACATATACCAGCATTTAGCTTGGGTTGTAAATCAGTGCGCTTGAAATGAAATGTCCCAGATGAATCAATACGCCAATCGACCCCAGGCTTGGCGAGCAAAGCCACAATCTCGTGCATTTTCTCCTCAGTGGCACTTTCAATGAGCTGAGAGTATTCGCACTCAACCTCAGGTAACCCAAATAACTAATTAATGGATGCTCCTGAAAATGGAACACTCGCTTCACGAACAGTAACAGAATCAGGCCACGCCGAGGTGATGAATTGGGAGTAGAACTCTCGGACTACGGGAACCACCGCTTCATCAGGTTGCTGGCAAAAAGATTCCCACTTCCTGGCCTTGATATTATCAGCTAGCCAAGATGGAACACCTGTGAATGGAGTCTTTTTAGGCAGGAAAACCTCTCTCGGGATAGATATCTTTAAGTCGAATAAAATCGTCAAATTTCTGCCTAGCTTCTGGGGAAGAAAATCGTTCAATGGAGCTGAGATCTTTAGCATTTTGTTGTTTGTTTTTCTGAGCACGCTGTTTCCTTGGCCGAGACATATTTTAGTAACAAAAAATGCAAACTACACGTTTTACCAAGAATGCCCACACACAATACCAGCCAGACCACCCAAGAAATTGCCTCCAAATAAGCTAAAATAAGCAGTGAAAATGCTAGCTGACCCCCAAGCAGAATAACATACCAAAATAATGCACCCAAATGCCTCAGAGAAAAACAAATCCCAGTAAAAATGGTGCCAATATCAAAGAAATGCCCAAACCTGAGTGACCCACGATGAAAAAAATAATGGAGCTGGTGGGGTTGTGCACCTGGGTGTGGCGATTGGGGTCGACAGTCTCGGCAAAGGGTTCTGATGGAGGGAAGGCGGCAGTGGCTTGGATTCTCGGAGGGTATACGGCAGTGGCTTGACGGCGGCTGAGGCTGGGTTTGACGGCGGTGAACAGTGGCGGACAGAGATGGGAAGGACGGGGTTTTGGGAGCTTCGGCTGGGTGAGTTTTGGGAGGCTCCACGACTGGGGAATCTTCTCAGTGAGAGATGTGGGGCGCGGATTGGGTCTGACGGCAGCGATGAACGGTGGGGCACAGAGACGGGATGAGAGGAATCGTGGCTGGGGTTGGGTGATATGTAACACCCTCACTTATTTTAGTTAAAACCATATTTGAGGTGTTACGTTTTAAAACTATATCATATAATTTATTACTGCAAAAGTCTGGACATTTTTTTTTTTTTTTTAAACTTGAAAACTTATTTCACATTATTTACATTAAACATAAAGTGGGTCTCAAACATATTATACATAAGTATTAAATAACCCAATTTGTTTTCAAAACATAACTTCACACTTTATTACAAACATCTCACTGATAACTGAAATAACCCACAAAAAGGTCGATATGTTCATATGTACAAATCAGGGTCAGGACCATGCTTCAGTTCTCCTCATGTCATTCACACATTTCTTTCTCTACCTGCAACACAAGACAACTGTGAGCCTAAAGCTCAGTAAGCAAAGTAATGCATGCAATGCTAATGATTTACTCAATATCAATGGACATACACAACTTCTTTTTACATTTTGGGCCCCTTAATATTGTGCACACTGTTTGAATTGGTCAATGCCTGCAGGGCTTGTTACACATACAATATAAAATCCCATGGGTTCTCCTCCGGCTAGCCATCACCATAGTAGGGCACATTAAAAACCTTATTCCATCGTTGCCCCGTCAGGCTCAAGAGTTAAGGCGGCCACACACTGTGGTGTCAATACATATAACAATAACTCATATGGAGGAGAAATAAAAACGGAAACATGGCAACAATATAATTGGTTCACTAAAACCTAGCCCAAATTATTGGGCAGCCACTATAAGCCTACTATAGGCCTCCGTTTACACTTATTAACACTTTCCTTTGCCTTTTCAAAACAGTGGCACTGAACTTAAACTTCTTATAACAACTTTCTTTTATGTTGCACAAAACTTGCAAATGCATCATATAATTAATCATCATAATATCATGCATGGTCTTATATCATATAATAATTTACCATATCACTATTATGCCATGCATACAAATTTATGATGAAGTGTCACTGTATGTTAATACCACTTACTCACAAAATATTCATATAATGCATACTTTCACATAACACATAATTCTTGTGTTGCAGTTGAGTACTTTACTTACCTTTTGTCCAAAATATATTTCACCGTGTAACAAGTGATGTCTTAGGTATTGATGTGCTTATCCTGACAATAGCATGGATTTCTCATCATAATGATGGCAGTAATATATTGAACTCTCATTTAAAAATACCCATAAAACTTCATATCAAAATTCATACCCAAAACATGCCTAAAATGCCTTAAACCACCTAGATCGAGCATTAGATTTATCTTAGACATTTGGGGAAATTTTGACAGATTTTCCCCTTAATTTTATCTATCCTCAAATATCAAAATCAACCAATAATCAACATCAATTAACCTGCCATAACCATATATCCCAAATACCAACATGATTCATCATAAAGTTATCATATACCGATTTTGATAAAATTCAAATCTCCTAGATCATCACCCAAATTAAATGAGTCTCTACATCTATTCAAACATTTATAAACATATATACTCTCTTATAAACTCAATCAAATAACCAAAAATCATCTTGTACTCCAAGAACCCCAAAAACCTCATAGAACACAAAATTTCACTTACCGAGCAACTTTTCGGCGAAAACAATCTCTTCAAGCTTTTCTAAACCTCAAACCACTTGGAAACCCCAAGAAATATCTTAAAAAGGATAAAACACCATATATAAGCTCTCAGAAAAATTCAAAAACATAGTTTAACTTCCAAGTACAAAAACTTACCATAAAAAGGCTAGAACTAAGCTTAATCTACTTCTTTGGCTTTGCTTTCACTTGGATCTCCTTAGAATTTATTCAAACCAGCCAAGAAATGGTTTTTGGTTTTCTTTTCTCTCTGTTTTTCAGAATAATGGTTGTGCAAAGTGATAAGGTTGATGAAAATTCCTTATTTTCAATGATTTAGCCTTATTGTCAAAAGTTGACACCTTTCATCTCATCATTTCACCTTTTGACTTATGAAAACCTTATCACTTCAATAGTTTCGACTTAATCATCTGCTAGGCCTATTATCCTTATGTGTAAAACACTCACACCAAACCTTAGGTCCATATGACTTCATACCCAATAGTTATGCTTACCCGATCGAGCGTAGCGCACTTATGCTAAGCTCGTTTTGACTTTGCATCAATACCACTGATTATGTATACCTCCCATCAAGAATTGATCTAATGGTTCTAAAACCATTTTTACATCATCAATGAGACCTTAATCATACCTCGATTACATTTGGTAAATCCATAAATACTCAATTTTACACCGAAATACTAGTAATCGACATTGTACTATTTTCCACTACTTAACCTATTTTGCCTTCTATATCTCACTTTCATCACTTAATTCCATGCCTTGTCCATATTTTTCATACTTTCTTATATCTTGAGCACATCAAACACCCATAAAAGACAACTCAAATGCCACAAGGTTAATAATATTGAGCATACATATAGACATCACATACACAACTTTTATACTTATACATGAAAACACTTATAAGAATATGCATATGCTCAAATTATACATATTGTATGATATGTAATGCAATGCAATCATGTGATTATTGGCTATATTATATCAAAATAATGTGGGTGCTACATGATAGGAATGGGTTATGGGTTATTCTGATTGCTCTGTTTTTTTTTATTATTTTGCTTTTACTGTCTCTTTTCCTTGTTTTTTTTTTCTGATTGTTTTTCTCTTACCCAGCCAAACCCATTCCAAAGAAAACCCGAGACCTGGCCAGGTGCTCTGTATTGCCTCAAATTCGTCTATTCAAGAGGCCTGCTTGCTAAATTTCATGCTGTAGCATCCTGGAGCATTTATAACTTGCTTTCCAAAACTGAATTTCTTCCCCAAAGCTGAGAAAATCAGTAACTGTCAACCCCCAAAACTGCACCAGTGCATCAAAATCAAGATTTACCCTGCCTCCAGTGGACCTAAAAAAATAAAATAAAATAACATGCAGCAACACTAAAACAAAAATCAATAACACTAAAGTAAAAAAAATAAAATTTGAACTAAGTAATATAAAATATAACTATATGTATATATATTTTTATCTTGCTTTTTTTTTCTTTTTCTTGTTATAAATATATAATTTTTTTTTCTTTTGCTTTTTATATATATAGGTATATTTACAAAATGACTTGCTTGAATCTCTCTCTCTTCGGGTCTCCCTTAAAATAACACAAGGAGCACAAGGAACCCGAAGTATCATCCGCTTCATGCATCCTCCAAAGTAATGGAGGTCTTCGCTCGGTTGACCTCTCCTTCCCAATAGTGCTTAAGTTGCTGGCCATTCACTTTATACTCTCTACCGGACTGATCTTCCCTTACTTCAACAGCCCCATGAGGATACACCTTGATGATTGTGAATGGCCCCGACCACCTGGATTTCAATTTACCAGGAAATAACTTCAGCCGCGAGTTAAAGAGAAAAACTCGCTGTCCTTCTTCAAACCTTTGGGAATGAGCTTTCCTACCACACTTCGTTTTCTTCTTTCTATGTGGCTCTTGCAAATGAGACGGTGCCTTGTTTATACTTGCCCCTAGCTCATTGTTGCTCTCAAATTCTTTAAGAGATAGCCTCATCCTCACTTTCTTGTTATACCTTGTGGGTACCTCTTCCTCTATATTAGAGTTCTTGATAGTGATGGCAAAACAATCTCCTACTTCATCTGGAGAACGTATAGGATTGAATACCTTGAAAGTTACCTGTTCTTCTCGAGCTCTCATTGTGAGCTCCCCTTTTTCCACGTCAATCAAGGTCCTCCCAGTAGCTAGAAATGGCCTACCCAAGATAATAGGAACATCTCTATCCACTTCATAATCAAGAATGATGAAATCGGCCGGAAAAATGAACTTATCAACTTGCACAAGAACATCTTCAATTTTTCCTTCCGGGTGCGCCATAGAAAGATCTGCCAATTGCAAAGTGACTGTAGTTGGCCTCGCTTCTCCAATTCCCAACTTCTTAAAAATAGACATAGGCATTAAGTTAATACTAGCTCCCAAATCACATAAAGCTCTACCCACATCTCTTCCACCAATAGAGCAAGGAATTGTAAAGCTACCCGGATCCTTCAACTTAGGAGGAATTTTACTCTTCAACATGGCACTACAGCCTTCCGTCAAGGCCACCGTTTCAAACTCACCAAGTCTCCTTTTCTTAGTCAAAATGTCCTTAAAAAACTTTGCATAATTTGGCATTTGCTCCAAGGCCTCCACTAGTGGTATATTGATATGGAGTTGCTTCAAAACGTCTAAAAACCTTCGGAATTGGCCATCTTGTTGCTGTTTTTGAAATCTTTGAGGAAATGGTGGAGATGGCTTGCTCAAACACTTTTCTGCCGCAGATTGCTGAACTGATGCTGTAGCATTCTGGGTAATTTCAGCAGCTGAACTTGCTGAGTTTTCCCTCTTCTCTTCACCAATTTGGATTGAAGTGGGCTCGTTTTTTCGCTTATCTTTCTCCTCATTTAACTCCAGATTTTTCCCACTCCTCAAAGTCACCACTTTGCACTGCTCTTTGCCATCCCTCCTTGGATTTTCGGTGTCACTTGGCAAGGTGCCTTGCGGTCTATTCCTCAATTCATTAGCCAATTGCCCCACGAGTAATATAGTAGTAAATGAGTATCGTCTCCACAGGGATTTTAAACTAAATAATTGCAAAATCAACTAAAGAACAATTTAAAAATAAGATAACAAATTTAAGAACATGATTGGAATATGAATCTGAAATTTAATGGGTATACGTAATTTCAATTAAAATAAAATGAAGAACTCAGAAAAAATTAATTCAGAGAAGATCTATGTGAACAAGTAGATCTGGATGGCTAGTTCCCCTGTATAAATTGTCCAGTTGTTATAGCAATGGTTCAGCAATCAAGCACAGAGTTAACCGATTTCACAAGAGACCAGTAAGCTTTTTCCAAAACCCACTGATATACTTTCACAACTCAATTCAACATATTCCTATATTAAATCAAGTTGCAAAACAGTCATTAAATCACCAAATCTCAGGTTATACAAGGTAGCAAAACATTCCTATTTTACTACTAAGATTTACCTAAAATGGTATTTCTCTTGCATCATTTAAGTGGATTCAACTAGACAAATTCTTTCCAAAATCAGATCTAGCTAGTTAATTGTTAGTTATGGCCAGTAAACAACAATCATTGAGCATTAATTACACTTAAATGAACAATGGAAAAATTACTAAACTCATGCATTGAATCAATACTTCATCATATAGGGTTCATAGCCACCCAAATCTTAAGGAAATTAGTTCATGTCTAAAATCAAGATTACAAAACCAGCTGAAATGAAATCATCCATAATACTCAGTTCACAAATTAGATAATAAGAAGATACACTACAAAATGAGGAGGGTAGAAGAAAGAGTTAGAAGGATTTTTGTTGTGCTAAATCCTCCTAGCCGTGAGCCTTGTTGACCTTCCTCTTCTGTGTATCCTCTCTGTTTTTCCTCTTTTTTCTCTGTACTTTTTCTTTCTCTGATGGTAATGGTAAGAATTCGAAATCTCCAAAATGGTACTGCCCCTTCTATTTCGGCTGGGTCTCCTCTATAGGGTACTCTCTTTACCCTAATTAGAAAGCCCATTTCCTTCTTTGGTCCCTCTCTTGCCACCTCAGCCAGCTGACTTCATTCATGAAAAATGGGTGCCACATAGGCGCTGAGATCAGTAAATAAATGCAGCTGGTTTTTGTCCACGTCATCCTTCTTTTCACAGAATTGCTACGAGTCTGGCCTACAGCATCCGAGCAGCAATGCTTCCTTTCTGACCCTTTTTTGTCTTTTGATTCCTTTAATTCCCCTTGATTCCCCTTGGCGCTTTGAAGGTTCCTTTCCTGAATGACAAAACATACAAATTTACCTAAATATTTATAATTACTAACAAAAACTCACAGACTCTTAAATGGACTCACTACTTAAAACATAAAGTTTAAAGTTGAACAAATTTACAATTAACACACTTTCATTACTCTTTTCAACCTAAAAACAAGCTCAAAGATCATAAAAATAACTCTAAATCATAGAGTTATCAATAACCCAAAAACCCTCTTCTGGAAACAGGGTAGCACTACAGCACCACAAAGTGGGCGCTATAGTGCTACAGGCAGAACTAAAAGCGCCAGGAAACCCAAGCCTAGTGTTGTAGCCCCCAAAGGCTAGCGCTACAGCGCTAGTCACAGACCAGCAACACCCTATTTTTTCTTCTTCGATTTTCTCGAACCAAAACCCCTTGGAACCCTTCCAAACCTCATCTATACTTCAAAGCAAGCCTACCAATCACTACATCTCATCCCAAATGTCCCAACAACCCAAAAATTAGCCACATGCACCTTTAAACAAAGAAAACAAGATTTGACTCCAAGACTCAATAACTCAACCAGAAAACTAGAACAGCCCAGAAATTCAAGTGTTCAAGCTCAAAATTTCTTACCTCAAATGGGGAATTCGATCTTGAGTTACCCTTAGTATCCCTCCAGCCTCTAGCTCCTCAATTCTTCAAGCTTAACTCCCTAGAATTCCCACCCAAAACTCAATTCAAACACAATTCATCAAAACCAGAAAAACTCAGACTAAACTCTTTAAGCCTTACCTTAATTTGATGGTTAATCCCAGCTAACCCTCTACAACTTCTTCAAGGATCAAGGTTCCAAAGCTTAGCTGTGACTCCCTTAGAATTTACAGCTTCAAATTCCTCTAGAAATGGTGCAGAGATGACCCAATCAAGAGAGAGAAAGTGATAGCTCCAAGTGTTCTGTTTTTCTTTCCTTCCTTCCTTCTTCTTTTCTTTTCCTTTAGCTTCTGAGTCTTTCTACAACTTCCACTAAAGCCATAAAGCAGAATATAACCTATCCCTTAGTAAGGAAAATGACCACATTGCCCTCCCAATAATAACTAAACCTTTAAATCATTCTAAGGGCATTTTGGTCATTACTCCCAATTCCTGCTAATTCCTTGAGTGTCTTTAATATTTACTGCTTACTTCCCAATACCTAAATCATCACCAATTATATTTCTCAATATCAAATAATCTCCAATATACTTCTCAAATTCCCAGAAATACCCTCAGACTCACCCCGAGCCGGGTATAAATCTCTGCCGTGACTTCTCCGCTAAACCGCTCACTAGGATCGCCTTGAATCACAAGTTGCAGATATATCCACATAATAATGTGATCTCAACAATTTATCACAAATATTTACATTTATGCCATTTACGGGCCAAAATTACAAATATGCCCTTATAACCTAATCAGGGCCTACATGCATACTAATACACATAGTCATGCATCACATATATCCAAATAATCATATAAGCATACTTGTCACATAATCATGCATTTTCAACATTAATTCACATAACTTCCAATTGTGCCCTCCTGGCACACTAATCAAGGCCCTTAAGCCTTATTAGTAATTTTTGGGTCGTTACAACTCACTAGGATCGCCTCGAGCCTTATGCTGCAAATACATCCACATAATAATGTGGTCTTAACAATTATCACAACTAATCACGTTTATGCCCTCAACGGGTCAAAATTACGAATATGCCCTCTAAACATGGCCTACATGCATACTAATACTCATAATCATGCATCTCATATACCCATATAATCATATAAGCATGCTTATCACATAATCATGCATTAAATAATTTAAATCACATATAAACTAATTATGCCCTCCAGACATACTAATCAATGCCCTTAAGCCTTATTAGTAAATTTTGGGTCGTTACATTATATTATTTAAATCTTTTGACTTGTTCTGTAACGTCTCAAATTACCTAATAAGACTTAGGGCCTTGAGTAGGGGGCTATGATGATAATTTATGGAAATTATGTGATTTAATTATGAAATATGTGTTTATATGATATATACGTGTATCATTATATGATTGCTTGAGTTATATTATAATATGACTATATATGCATGTTTAGGAGTATTAAATAAACACGTGGGCCCGTTTCTTATCATAATAGCATTTTTTGTAATTTGGCATGTTACGAGTATATTTGGAATGTATGTGCATATATGTGATATATGTGTGAGACCACATTATTATGTGGATATATTTGGGTTACTAGACACGAGGCAATCCTAGGGAGCAAGTTAGCGGGAAAGTCACAACAGGACCAATACCCGACTCGGGGTGAGTCAAGGGGTATTTTTGGTATTTAGCAAATTACCGGGATATCGGGTAATGAGAGTAAATATTTGAGGATATATTTGGAGTTAGTGAGATTAGGAGGGAATTCTAGGGATTTTGACCATTTTACCATCGAGGGTGTTTTTGGTACCTTGAGTCTCAGGATTTACTTAGAGTTACTTGAACTCTAACCTCACAAAAATACAGAACTGCACAAACACAAGTATAAACTCTCTCAACATTCTTTCTCTCCCGTACACACTCGTTCATTCTTTATATTCTTTGCGATCTAAGGAGAACGAGGCTATCTTAGGCTTGGGATTTCTTGTGGAAAAGCTTAGCGTCGAATGGGGTAACAGAGGTAATGATTTCTAGCCCTAAATCTTTGTGTTTCTCTAGTTTTTGGTTGAGTTTTAGAAACTCAATCTGAATTTGGAGATTTGATGAAGTTTTGGCCAAGTTTAAGGTTGGGTTTTATGTGTTGTGAGCTGCTGAGTTGATTGGGAACATTACTTTTGGGATTTAGCTATGTTTAGATAGGTTTTTGGAGGGATTTGGCTTGAAGAAAACGGGGAAAATTATGGGTTTTCATGTCCAGCCCCGACCTTGTTCTTGGGGTGTCGCGACTCTCATGAACACAGGGAGAAGCAGGTGCTGAAAGCCCATTTGAGTTGTGACGCCTGTAGTGGGGCGTCGCGGCACGTGTGGACCAGAGGAGAACTCTTGGGCTCTCTGACTTGGGGCGGGCTGCAACTCTTTTGTTTTGAGCTGCAACACTTGATGAGTTTTTTAGCCCCACGAGGGTTTTGAGTGCAGGATCTCAAACCTAATCGATTCTACTACCCGGTTTAGTAGAGTTCGACGTCTCGGAGGCTAGGAATTGGTCCAAAATCCTTTATTCACTCATTATTGATGAGATTCTATATTATGGTTGTGACTAGGTTATCGCTAGGGGCTCGAAATCGGAATCGTGCTCGAGGGTTGTTGTTAATATACATTACACTCAGACCTGAGGTAAGAAAACTGTACCCAGTCTACATTTAGGGCTTGGTCCGATTATAGTACAGGATTAACGTTATATTGAGAATGTTTTATTAAACATATTAAATGCGTTGTGTTTACCTATGTTATGTAATAATTGTATGTCTGTGCGTCTGATTGGGAAGCCCAACTTATAAGCTGAAGAGTTATCTATGTTATCTGATGAAGGCCTTGGCTTAATAGCCAAGGGTATGGCCGATTCTAAAAGACTCGACTTATCAGTCGAAGGTTAAAGACTCGAATTATCAATCGAAAGTTCAAGACTAGACTTATCAGTCAAAGGTTAAAGACTCGACTTATAAGTCGAAGGTTGAAAGACTCGACTTATCAATCGAAGGTTGAAAGACTCGACTTATTAGTTAAAGGTTAAGGGACTCGGCTTATGATTCGAGAGTTTAAAGGCTCAACTAAGGAGTTGAGGGTGGCAATAGCGTACTGAATGTTGGCCGATAAGGTTAAGCCAACCCGGAAGCGAGATATACGCTCGAATAGGGGTGTTCATATAAACTGCAAATTGTGGTTTGTAACCCAAACCACACTGCACCAAACCACCAAAAACTGTAACTGGTGAAACCGTTTCCGATGGTTCGGTTTAACCGGACCGCTCAACTTTAATGGTTTGGTCACGATTTCTAATTTTTCAAAACCAATTAAACCAGACCGGACCGTGATTTTTTCTAAAATAAGTTTTTAGAAATGAGGGTGCAAAGGTTTGAACCCCTACACTTAAATTAATATAAAGTCTACCTAACCATCAAAGCCAAACCATTTTATTGTTTAGAATATGTTTTTAGTAGTATTTAATACATGCACAAGTTTCCAAAACTAAAAAAAGAGAAATGTAAAGTCTCACATTGTTTAGAAAGTAAACATTTTTTTCCCACTTCTATAAAATGATTAAAAATACTTACACTTACAACAACAAAGACAATAAGCTTCTTGTAGACTTTTATGGTCTTAAAAGTTAAGCTAAATTATTATTATTTAAATACAATTATTTAGTTAATTATTTTATAATAAAAACATTTTAAAATTTTAATAATTTGGTTATATGGTTAAAACCGAACCAAACTGTTTATTTATGGTTTGGTTTGGTTTTTTAATTTTAATGGTTTTGTTTGGTTTTTCATTTTGAAAACCTGCATGAGTGGTTTAGTTTCAAAATTCTTCTAAATTGCACCAAACCAAACCGTGTACACCTCTACGCTTGAACGCCTCTAGGGTTGTCTAGAATGTTAAGCATCAGACCTGCTTGGCCAGCTCTAAGGCTGGTTAAATGAAAGATGGGCACTAAGCCCTAATGTGACTCTATAGTCACTTATTTGAGTTAATTGCATGCATGAGTAAGGTTATTACTGCTGGCATGCTAATTATGAATCTACAATATGATAATGTACTGATTATAAGCATGTTTATGTTTTCTTGTCGAGCCTTGACTCAAAGGTGCTAAATGGTGCAGGTAAAGGAAATAAAAAGTTGGACCAGTCAAGGGTTGGAGAGCTTCAGGGGCAGACTGCACATATGCAGCCTGCTCGTCCACCATGACCGAGGCTATTAGTTGGAACTGAGTTGGACCCTGATTTTCCTGCCTAGGTTGGCTTTTGTATTCATTCTTGGGTTTGTAACCGTTTTAAACTATGTTGGGATCCCATGTATGGAAGTTAAACTCTTTTAATGAAATGGTTGACCTTTGACAGAAATTTTTAGTACCTAAACATGTGGTTAGTTTTAATTACACGATTTAAATCTAAATGATTCACTTAACGAGTTAAGCACTATTTAAATTACACAGTGTAACAGTCTTGGATTAGGAGGATGTTACATGTTCATTACCAGCTTACCCTACATCCTATGTCTTGGAGATTTTGTAGTGTAATTGAATGGGAGTATTATTCATAGATATTAAATCTATAGCTTTTGTATGAGAAGTGAAAAAATGATTTCCTTAATTGCTTTGTTCAGAAGGTTAAATGATTGAGATCTCATTTCTGTGATTAAGTTCACGGAGAAATCATTTATAAGGAACTTAGTGGGAGTTAAGGATAAAATACTGATGAAGGGTAAAACAGTAATTTGCACCTGGCTCGTTAGTAAATCATCGATAAATGATTGATTGACTATAATGGTTATAACAACGGATAACGTATTTTTGGTTTGAAAAGTACATTCTATGAATTAAAGAGTTCAATTTTGAATTTATAGTGAAATCATGAGGAATTAATAAATTGTGAGATAATTTATTTAATAAATAAACTCACAAGAATTTATTGAAGCTTGTATTCATGGATCCATGGTCTACACGTTGTCTCTTATCAAATAAAGTTTAATAGTTTCAAACAATTGATTTAATTATCAATTAGAAATATCAAATTGACTAAATTTAGTGATATTTTGTAACGACCCAAAATTACTAATAGGGCTTAGGGCCTTGATTAGGGTGCCAGGAGGTCATAATTGGAATATGAATGTTTTAATGGTTAAATGCATGATTATGTGGCATGCATGATTAATATGATTATATGGTGATATTATATGCATGTTTATGAGTATTAGATATGCATGTGGACCCTTTATAGCTTATAAGGACATATTTGTAGTTTTGGCCCGTTGAGGGCATAAATCTGATTATATGTGATAAATTGTTGAGACCAAATTATTATGTGGATATATTCGCAGTATATGGCTCGAGACGGTCCTAGTGAGCGGATTAGCGAATTAATCACAATGGGGTTTAATACCCAGCTCGGGGGAGCTTGGGGGCATTTTTGGGAATTTAGAGAATATTTTGGTATTTATTAGATATCGAATAGTTTGTGGTAATTAATTGGACATGAAGAGATTAATTGGTAAATGCTAGGAACACTTGAGGAATTAGCGAGAACCGGAAGCAGAATGACTGTTTTACCTCTATAGATAATTAGTGGATTAATAAGTTAGAAGTGGAAAAAGGTCTTTTAGAGGTTAAGAGATATAATCAAGTGTTGGAAATGAGCTGAAGCTTTAGGAAACATCTCACATTCTCACTTTCCCTCTCCCTCACGATCTCTTGTGATTTAAGTTTGAGCAGCTGAAAGAATTTAAGGGGAAAGGCTTAGGCTAAGCTGGGGAAAAGCTGAACTTGAAGCTTAAGAATTAGGAACTTTAGGCTGGTAGAAGCAAGAAGCTTGTGAATATTCAACAGCCATTGAGGTAAGGTTTTGTCTTTGTTATGTTAGGGAAATTGAATCATTTGGGTAGAATTGAGCAGGGTATTTGGTGATGAGTTTCTACTGAATTGGGGGTATTAACCTTAGTATAATTGTTAAGATTTTAGTGTTTAAATTGGGTGATTAAAAGGCCTAAACTCGTAGCTGAGTACTAATTTTGGTTGAGGAGTTTGTTAGGCTTGTATCTTAGAAGTTTGGGCTGGGAAGGATGAGGAGCAAACCCATAAATTCTGGGTTCGTGGGGGCGCGCTGCGACCCAGCTCAAGGGCGTCGCGGCCCGCGTGCTCAGATGGCCCTGGGTGGCTCTCTAACTTGGGGGCGCGTCGCGACCCTAGGGGGCAAGTCGCGGCCCGCCTCCCCCTGATGCTTGAAGATGGAGTCTCTAACTTGGGGGCGCGCCGCGATCCTTAGGGTCAAGTCGCGGCTAGCCTGGGGTTTTTTGCCTTAGGTTGGTGTAATGCCCCAAATTTCCTAATAAGGTTTAAGACCTTGATTAGGAGGCTGGGAGGGCCATAATTGAGTTATTATGTTATTAAATGATAATATGCATGTTTAGGTGTATTAAATATGCATGTGAACCCATTTCTGATTAATTGGGTGATTTTCATATTTTGGCCATTTCAGGCATATTTGGCATATATGTGATATGTGTGTGGTGCCTTATTATTATTTGGTTATGCTAGGGTTACTCAGAACGAGACGATCCTAGGAGGTAAGCTAGTGGGAAAGTCACAACGAGATTTATTCTTGACTCGGAGTGAGTCAAGGGGTATTTAGCACATTACCGAGTTATTGGGTAATGGGAATAAATATTTGGTGATAAATTGGGAGTTAGTAAGATCAGGGGGAAATTCTGGAGGTTTTGACCGGGGACGTTTTCGGGACCCCAAGCGTTAGGATTTGTTTGAGGCTACTTAAGCTTGAAGTAACCTGTTAAGAAATAAAAAGAACGTTCAATAAGTTCTCTCTCTCTCAAAGTTCCATTTTTGTCTCCCGATCGCATTTTTGAAGGAAACTTGAGTTTTAAGACTCGGATTCAAGTGAGGATCGAGGCATAGCAATCCTAGGGAAGATTAGAAGCTTATTAGCCGAAGGATTTAGTTGGGAACAACTCAATTGGAGGTAATCCAAGTTTTAAGTTCTAAGTTTTTAAAGTTTTTAAGCTTGAATTGGACTTTGTGTTTTGATGAGTTTTTGATTGATTTGAGACTTGGATTTTGTTTGTTTTGGATCATGGGGATGTTTGGGAACTTTGATTTTTGAGGTTGGAGATGTTTGGATAGGTTTTTGGAAGGTTTTAAAATGATTAAATCAAAGAAAAATGGTTGGTTCGTGGTTGGGTTGCGACCCTGTTCTTGGGCGCCGCAGCCCAGGCTCGATGAAGAAGGTGGAGGTTGCTGAAGGGCCTGAGGGCCGCAGCGCTTGGGTAGGAGGGCTGCGACGCTTGGTGCAGGTGCCTGATGCTGGCACCTTTGTTTTGGCTAGGGGCCGCGGCTCAGTAAGTTGGGGCCGCGACGCTTGAGGGCATTTGTGGCCAAAATGATGTTTTGATCATGGGAACTCAAACCTTAGGCCTCGGGATCATTCCTACTACCCAGCTTAGTGGGATTCGATGTCCCAGAGGCTAGGTCTTGATTCCGGGATTGGGTTTTAGAACTTGAACTCATTGGATCATCGTTTATGGTTGTGAATAGGTTATCACAAGGGGCCTAGAATCAAGATCGTGCTTGTGGCTCGTTTATTGGTAACCTGTGCTTGGACCAAAGGTAATAAAATTGTACCCCATATGTGACATGCATGGTTATTCTTGATGCATGTTGGATGTTTAAATGTGATGCACGAGAAACATGTGATTAGGGCATGCCATGAATATTGAATATGAGATTGATCAGAGCTTGAGTCTCTGTGTTTGTGCATGATCATAATTATGCTAGCAATTGTTAAGTAAGCATGTTGAATGTCGTACATTTGGATATTTGACATATGATATAAGCTTGGTCGTAGCATATATGATATTTGACAAGTAAGCAATGTCGTAGCATTGCTTACTTGTGCGTGGCACTGACTAACTAGTCAAAATTGGCAATGGTGTCAGTATTAACTGTGAAGCTGTGACCTACTTGTCAAGTTCGGCAGTAGTACTGAGCACTGGTCACTCGGTATTGACTAAAAAGTCAAGAACGGTCTTAGCGTGTTAACACAAACTGACAAAGATTGATCTAATCGACATCTACATTGAATTGCTCAAATGGGCATTAATGCCGGACCGACCTCAAGTTCGATGAAAACTAAAAGCGCTTGTCTAGCCAAAGGCTAGTCATTTAGAGCCAGGGCCAGCGAGCCCCAGTGACTGTTTAGTCACATGGCTATGGGTGTCGAGCCCTGTAGTGACTTACCTATCAGTCACTCATCTGTTTTAGGTAGTGACTTACCCATCAGTCACTCATCTATTTAAGCTAGTGACCTACTCGTCAGTCACTCATTATGGTTTACCAGAATCTCAAAGTGTTAAATCACTCATCTGATTAGAGCCATTGCCAGAAAGCCCAAGTGACTGCTTTGTCACATGGCTGTGGGTGCCGAGCCCCATAGTGACTTGCTTGTCAGTCACTCATTATGGTTTAATAGAACCTCAAAGTGATATTCACTCATCTGTTCAGGGCTATAATCTCTGTATGATCATACTGATCATCATTTGCATGGTTGTGGGTGTTGAGCCCCGTGGTGACTTGCTTGTCAGTCACTCATTATGGTTTACCAGAACCTCAAGTGTTAAATCACTCATCTGATTATGATTGACTTGATAGTCATCCAATCAGGAGGGCAGGATTTCTTATCCTAGATTCCCCAGCATTATCTGAATTTATTTGCATGCTTGAATAAAGCTATATTTGCTAGGCATGCCAGATATGATTTGATGTCATGATATGACTGTTCATGAGCATATTGAGTTTTCTTACTGGGCTTCAGCTCACGGGTGCTATGTGGTGCAGGTAAAGGCAAAAGAAAGTTGGATCATCCTTGAGTTGGAGAGCTTAGGTGACGATGTGTACATATGCGGCTGCTCGACCGCCATGGCCGAGGGTTGAAAGAGGAACAGGGTTAAACCCTGTTTTGCCGCTTAGAATGGTTGGTTGTAAATATTTTCTTATAATGAACCTTTAAATTATATTTTTGGGATCTCAATGTATATAGTAAACGTTTTAGTGAAACGTTATATCTTAACCAAAATTTTAGTCCCTAAACCACTAATCATACTTAGTTACACGATTATGGCCAAATGACTCAATTAGCGAGTTTAGTACTGTTTAAAATACGCACCGTAACAGTCCCTGGAGTTTAGGGCGTTACAGTTGGTTTCTAGGATTGGTAAGGCTCGGGGGCTCGAACTTAGGCGCTCGAGACAATTTCTACTACCCGGTTTAGTAGAAATTGAGGTCCCGGAGGCTAGTTTTTGTCTCCTAAGTTTTTATTTGGATTAGAAGTTGATGATTACCCATTGGCCACTATGACTAGGTTTATCGCCAAGGCTTAGGACTAAGGATCGTGCTCAGGACCGTTCTGCATCTATCACTCAGGATTCAAGGTCAGAAAACTACACCCTTGTGTGGTTGTGTTGGGACTGAGACTCCCTATATCTGGATGTATGTGTTGTATAACTATGATATTGTTATGCGAACATGAAATGAACGACCTAAGAGAGCCAGGGATGATGATTTGCGTGTAGGACGCGGCTCGACCACTGTGAGCCGAGGTCAGCTAGATAAACACTAGACTGGGCCTAAGCGAGCCGGAGTCAATTGAGTAAACAGAGGGCTCGGCCTAAGGGCACCGACCCTGAGCATTGCATATTGATTGAGATATATATTGTTGAACGTACATGTTTATTGTTATTAGTTTGATGCCTATGACTTGTTGGATTTTTGGATAACTGCCTCTTGATTGATTTGTTGCAATTACTGATTATGTATTTGTTGTTATGGTTTTCTTGTGGGGCCTTGGCACACAGGTGCTACGTGGTGTAGGTAAAGGCAAGGGTAAGTTGAATCAACCATGAGTTGGAGAGCTCTGAGCGCGAGGTGTACATTGTCACAGCTCGTCCGCCACGGCCGAGGGAAAGTACAGGGACAGAGCCTAAACTTTGTATTTTGCCATTAGAGTGGCCACTGGTTGTATATAACTTTTGATAATTGTAAATTTTCTCTTAAACTCTGTTTTTGGGAACCCATGTACCAAACATCTATTTTTAATGAAAATTAGCCGTTTACAATCAAAATCTTTTAACCCTAACCTGATTGTTGACTTTAGGATCACATTTTTATTCAAATGACTTGATTAGCAAGTCCTGCACTATTTCAAATACACAGTGTAATGATCTTGATTATCCAGGGTGTTACATATTTACATGTAATACGAATTTGAGAATAAAAGAGAATCTTTGGACAAATTTATTAATATTGATAAATTGATGTCAATAAAAATAAATAGTATTAAGTCAAGTTTCAAATTATAATTAGTTAATTTGAATAAGGATTTATTTAATTAATTGAAAGATAAATAAATAAAAAGAATTTGAATTAAGATCCAATTGAGATTTAAATTCAAAACAAAGAGATTGGGCACAAGTCCATTTGTGGGAGCTCAAGGCTTTGAAATTTTTGTTTATTATTTTAATTAAAATAAAACTCATTAAGTTGTCTATATAAGGAATGTGATGTCTAGGGTTTTCAAGAAAATAAATCAATTGATTCATTTGGGTAAGTGAAAACCAAGACAGTCTAATCCTTTCTTGGCCTCTCATTCTCTTGTTCTCCCCTCTCTAATTCTATCTCATGTATTGAGAAATTGCCCACTCTTTGTTAGATTTGGTTTAGAGAAAGACTTCGAAGACTTTGACATAATCTAAGCGGTTTAGATTCTTGACAATTCCTAGCATTTTGAAAGGACAAAATGATAGAGAATCTAAAGGAAGAAGTCGTTATTCTGCTGCGTATTCGTAAGTTTTTACATCTTTGTGTTTGTTTAAATTTACGAATTTGATGTTCATATGTATGCCATGTTATTCTATGTTTTTGGAAAAATAATAGGGAGCATGCACCTAGATTTAAATTTCAATATCCTACAAATAAATATGATAAAAAAGATGATGAAGACTTGAATAAACTCAAAAATTACAACAAAAAAGAGAATCATTTCACATATAAAAAATACTCCAACATAAGCTCTTCTTTAATCTCACCAATGGAAAAATTAGCCTACAGTGTTCATATTATCTCACAAATTTCAGAGAGAAATTATGATGATAATAGAACACTAAGTAAAAAAAGAATACTAATTTTGGTAAAACTAATACTCACTAAGCTCTCCCAAAATGTAGCGACCCAAATTTCCTAATAAGACTTTGGGTCTTGATTAGCGTGCCTGGAGGGCAATAAATGGTTTATTATGATAATATATGTGCATTATATGCTTATGTGATTAGAAATGCATGGTTAGGTGAAATAAATATACATGTGGGTCCCATTTGGTAGTTAGGGGCAAATTTGTAATGTTAGCCCCGTTGAGGGCATAAATGTAATATATGTGATATTTTCGATATAATGGTGATATATTTGTGATGCACGTTCCGAGACGGTCCTAGAGAGCTATTCCACTTAAAGTCACAACGGGATTTAATACCCGGCTCGGGAAGAGCCTAGGGGTATTTCGGGAATATTATAAATTTAGTTGGGGACTTTTAATTAATGGTTAATGGTATTTTAGTAGCTTGGGTAACCATAGGTAACCATTGAGGATAGTTACTCTAAGTGAGAAAATGGTATGTTTGTAAGAGGTTAGGAAAGGTCTAAGTTGCCCTTGAGGATTAGTTAGAATATGGGTTAGATGGAACGGTAAATGGGTCTTTTGGCTGAGATTTAGATAACTATGGCTGAGTGGGAAAGATATTCATGTTTTCTATACTTGGACAAATTCAGCTCTTGCTGAAAGTGAAGGAAAAGCTAAGAAGCAAGAAGGGAAGGAAGGAATGGCAAATCTCTTGGAATCAAGAAAGGGGTTTAGGGCTGAGATTAGAGCAATTGAATTCAAGCTTTAGCTCAAGGGTGTGTTAATCACAGAGGTAAGAAATTCATCCATGGGTTTTCTTTAAAGTTTAAGCTTGCTTTGAGGGTTTGAGAATAAGGGTTGAAGCTGAATTTGCAGCTTGTTGTTTGTGAGAATTCAGCTGGGAATCAAAGAGATTTAGCTTAGAGTTGGAGTAGGAAGAATCCCAAGGTCGAATTCCATCTTGAGGTATGAATTCCATATATATTTGAAAGTTATTTATGGTTTAGTTTAAGAATTCTGAAGGCTGGTTTAAACTTTGCACGGGTTGGTTTAAGTTTTGAGAATTTTGAACCACTAAGTGATTCTTGAGTTTGATTGTGTATCTAGGTCTGTTGTTGATGTTTATAGGTTGTTAGATGGCTTATTAGGGGTTTTGAATTGAATTTGGGGCTTAGGTAAGTCTTGGTAATGATTTGGGAGTGTTTTGGCTCGGGGAAAATGCAGGGGAAAACCCAGAATTCTGGGTTCGCGTAGGGGCACCGCGGCGCTAGGCTGCATCAGTGGACGGGGGCCCTTCTGGGCGCCGCGGCCCTCATAGGGTGGCGCCGCGGCACTAGGCCATTTCTGGGCAGGGGGAAATTTCAGTTTTTAGGCTTTTGCCCAGGGGGTTCGGGGGACGCTTCCGCCACCTTGGGTGGGGATCCGGGAGGTCCCGAGAGCTCGAGATTGGTTCCAGAGGGTGTTTTTGAATTGATTAGTAATGGGAGTGTTATCTATGTGTTGTGACTAGGTTCTCGGTGAGGCTCGGATTAGAGGATCGTGCTCGAGGGTTCAGTGCTCAAGAAGCTCGAGACACAGGTAAGAAAGCTGTTGTACCCATAGAGCAGGGCGAGGCCCCCATAGTTGTGTTGCAGGGCACGACCCTATATGATTATGTGTTGGGTGTAGCTCATTGATTGTGTTAGTATATGTTTAAGTTATGTTTTAATTATGCTGTGTATGCATATATGTGAGTGATTACAAGGGTCGGGAACGACGAAGGCCGGGAATGGCGGAGGCAGAGAACGGCAAGGGGCCGAGAGCAACGTTTGGCACGTAGAGTGCGAGTTGCCAGGGTAAGACCCTAAAGGATACCTGGGATATCCTTACGGTGTATACCGCTACTCAGGGCCTGGTAAAGTGCCTGAGACGGCATGGTCGTATGTGTCTAGCTTGTTGACAAATTGGTTGTATGTTAAATGGTTCATATGCATATGTTATCTGTTTATGTGGAGTTTTCTTGCTGGGCTTCGGCTCACGGGTGCTCTGTGGTGCAGGTAAGGGCAAGGGAAAATTCGACCGACCATGAGTATGGAGAGCGTGACACGACGCGTACATGTCTGGTCTGCCTGGCTGCCACGGCCAGGGGTATTTTTGGAAGTTGTTTGTAAAGAGCCCTATTTTGTTGTTTAGTCGACTTAAAGTATATATTTTGAGTTGTAAATATTTATAAACAGTATTTTGGGATCCCAAATGTTAAATGTTTTATGATTTTCAGTAAATGGAATTATTTTCTAAGTTTATGTCTCTGTTTATGATTTAATTACGCGATTACCTTAAAACCTCGATTAGTGAGTTAAAAGCATGTTTTAAACTCACTTAGTAACGACTCTAAGGAAGTAGGGCGTTACAACTTGGTATCAGAGCGAGCTAAGGTTTATTGGTTCTGGAGATTGACCGAACATGTACGCTCGCTGTCAGTGACAAGCTCGACTCAGGGTTTGTTGGTTTGGTTTATTAATATGCTTAAATATGTGCCTGAATGCCCTGTTTGCCTGCTTATTTAATATAGAGCATGATGAATGAGTTAACATATGCATGATGCCAGGGCATGCCCCGTTGTGTGTTATATGCTATCTGTATGTTATCTGGATTGCTATTCTTGGTTGGCTGTTGTGATTGGTAGGTGGTATTGGATTTTGTTATCATGCCTGATGAGTGGCCTGGTTGGTTGCAGGCATATAGTTGTGATGCCTCGACAATCATCCAGACTCTGCGGCAATCGGGCCGAGGATGACAATCAAGGTCAGGACCCTTCACCTGCCCCACAGAATTGGCAAGAGATGTTTTCTGAAATGGAAGCAAGGTTGCAGAGAACAGAGGAAGAACTTCGTTAGTTGAGGCAGCAGGCCCCTCCACAAGTCACTGGGCTGTCAATTCAGCAGGGTGCGGCGCCAGTGCCGGTTTAGCCTGTGGTAGAGAACATGTGGGAACCTCTGTATGAGAGATTTAGGAAACAACATCCTCCCACCTTTGAGGGTGGACCAGACCCACTGCGGGCAGAGCAGTGGATGAATATGGTTTCCTCTATCCTGGATTTCATGAGGGTTGAGGGAAACGAGATAGTTGCCTGTGCCAGTTATATGTTTAGAGAGGATGCCCACATCTGGTGGGATGTTGTGGTTCAGAGAAGGAATGTGGCAGTCATGACCTGGGAAGAATTCAAGAATATCTTCAACGAGAAATATTATAGTGTAGTAGTTCGAGCTGCAAAGGTTGACGAGTTCATCAACCTGACTCAGAACCGGTTGACTATGACAGAGTATGCACTGAAATTTGATCGATTGGCGAAGTTTGCGCCAGATTTGGCGCCGACAGATGCGGCAAGGAGAGACATATTTGTGCAGGGGCTGAATGTTATGATCGCCCGTGATGTGAAGATCACCTTGGATCCAGGGACTACTACCTATGCTCAGGTTGTGGACAAGGCCCTTACAGCTGAGGGGGTCGAGGACCAGATCTGGAGAGAGAGCGCTGTTAGGCGCGATGCTAGGAGGACAGTGCCACCTTTTGTTGGAGCTAGTCGGGGTAGTGGCCCCAGTGAGTAGAAGAGGAAGGCCCCAGATTCCTTCGTTTCTCCCAGTTCTGAAAGGAGGGCACGGGGTGCTTTTAGTGACTGTCAGGGCGGAAGTGACAACTAGAGGAGTTTTCCAGTGTGTCCTCGGTGCAGACGGCAACATCAGGGTGAGTGAAGGATCAGAGCCTGCTTTGTCTGTGGGAGTGCCAATCATTTGAAGAAGGACTGCTCACAAGTCAGGAAGGAGGAGCCGAAGCAGGGAGACAGTCTCATTCCTGCCAGAGTGTTTACCTTGACTCAGATTGAGGCGAAGGCTAGCCCCTCAGTTGTGACAGGTCAGATTTCTAGTGCTGGGTCTTTGTATACTGCATTGTTTGATTCGGGAGCTACCCACTCGTTTGTGTCTGCTAGGGTGATAGATCAGCTGTGAAGACCTAGTGTTGTGTATGCTAGGGGTTTTCAGACTTTGTTGCCAACTGGGGAACTGGTAGTCTCTAGGAGATGGATTAGGGCTTTACCAGTAAAGGTAGATGGTAAGGAATTATCTGTTGATCTAATTGAGCTTGCGATGGATGATTTTGATATGATCTTAGGAATGGATTGGTTAGCAAAATATGGGGCAACGATTGACTGTAAGCGTAGGATGGTGACTTTTGAACCAGAAGGGGAGGTGCCCTTTGTATTTGTGGGGATGTCTAGTGGATCGCGAATACCTATTATTTCAGCATTGAGGGCTAGAGACCTGATGCAGGAAGGTTGCATAGGATTCCTAGCAAATGTTGTGGACATCTCTAGGGTTGAGTCGGTTGGACCAGGTGAGACTAGGTTGGTGTGTGAATTTCTAGACTTATTTCCAGCAGATCTGTTAGGCTTACCGCCCCAGCAGGAGATTGACTTTGTTATTGAGTTAGCGCTAGGGGTGAAGCCAGTATCTAGGACGCCTTACATAATGGCTCTAGCAGAGTTAAAGGAGCTGAAGATTCAGTTGCAAGAATTACTTGATTTGGGGTTTATCAGACCGAGTTTCTCACCATGGGGTGCTCCGGTGTTGTTTGTTAAGAAGAATGATGGATCTCTTAGGATGTGCATTGACTACAGGGAGCTGAACAAGCTGACTATTAAGAATAAGTATCCATTGCCTTGGATCGATGATTTATTTGATCAGTTACAGGGGAGTACGGTGTTTTCTAAGATTGATCTCCGGTCAGGTTACCATCAGTTAAGGATTAAAGAGGAAGACATACCAAAGACCGCTTTCCGAACGAGGTATGGACATTATGAATTCCTGGTTATGTACTTTGGATTAACCAATGCTCCCGCAGCCTTTATGGATATGATGAATATGATTTTTAAGAATTATTTGGATAAGTTCGTGATTGTATTCATCGATGATATCTTGGTGTATTCTCAGTCAGAGTCAGAGCACGAGCAGCATCTGCGGTTGGTTTTACAGCGGTTAAGGGAGCATAAGTTATATGCTAAGTTTAGCAAGTGTGAGCTTTGGCTACCGCAAGTCACGTTTCTGGGTCACATCGTCAGTAAGGAGGGGATTCTGGTTGATCCAAGTAAGATAGAGGCAGTTAGAGACTGGCCTAGACCGAGTAATGTTCCTGAAGTGAGGAGTTTTATGGGTTTAGCAGGATACTATCGGCGGTTTGTTGAGGGATTCTCCAAAATAGCTACGCCTTTGACAGAACTGACAAAGAAGAAGACAAGGTATGTCTGGACGGACAGATGTGAGAACAGTTTTAAAGAGTTAAAGCGACGACTGATCACCGCGCCAGTGTTAAGTCTGCCAACAGATAATGAGAAGTTTGTGGTTTACTGTGATGCTTCCAGACAGGGTTTGGGTGTGTGCTAATGCAAGCTGGTAAAGTGATAGCCTACGCATCGAGACAGTTAAAGGAGTATGAGCAGAGATATCCCACGCATGATCTGGAATTGGCAGCGGTGGTATTCGCACTTAAGATTTGGAGACATTATTTATATGGTGAGAAATGCGAGATATACATCGACCATAAAAGCTTGAAGTATTTCTTTACTCAGAAGGATCTGAATATGCGCCAGAGACAGTGGCTAGAGTTGGTTAAGGATTATGATTGTGATATCCTATATCATCCTGGGAAGGCTAATGTAGTGGTTGATGCATTGAGTCGGAAAGGCCCAGGACAGTTGTTCAGTTTAAGACAGATATTCGATAAGCTGGCTGAGGAGATGACTAGAGCAGGAATAAAGTTTGTGGTTGGCCGATTAGCCAACATCACTCTTCAGTCTACACTCCTTGAGAGGATCAAGGAGGCGCAGGGGAAAGATTCCCAGTTGAGAGGTCACAGAGAGAACGTCTTAGTCTGAGTGGCTAAGGACTTTTCCCTTTCGGAGATGGGGTTACTGAAGTACAAGGGTCGGATTTGTGTTCCGATGGATTCTGTTATCCGACGGGAGATTTTAGATGAGTTGCATACCACTCCCTACTCTTTACATCCGGGTACGACGAAGATGTACCAGGACTTGAGAGCTTTATATTGGTGGTCGGACATGAAAAGGGATGTGGTGGATTATGTGGCCAGGTGTTTAACGTGTCAGCAGGTCAAGGCTGAACATCATAGGCCAGCGGGGTTGCTGCAGCCTCTAGGGATTCCGGAGTGGAAGTGTGAGGACATTACCATGGACTTTGTGGTTGGCTTGCTGAGAATTGTGGGACAGCACGACTTGGTGTGGGTGATTGTGCATAGGTATACCAAGTCAGCCCACTTTTTTCCCGTCAGGACAACTTATACTGTGGAGCAGTATGCTGAATTATATGTGAAGGAAATTGTTCGACTTCATGGAGTTCTGAGGTCGATAGTATCTGATAGAGACCCCACCTTCACCTCCAAGTTTTGGGAGAGCCTGCAGAAGGCTATGGGCACGCAGTTAAGGTTTAGTACCGCTTATCATCCTCAGACCGATGGAAAGTCTGAGAGAACGATTCAGATATTGGAAGACATGTTGCGAGCCTGTGTATTAGACTTTGGGGGATCTTGGAGTAAGTATCTTCCTTTGATTGAGTTCTCGTATAATAACAGCTATCAAGCGCTATCAGAGTGGCTCCGTATGAGATGCTATATGGGAGGAAGTGTAGATCACCTATCCATTGGGATGAGATGGGTGAGAGAAGTTATTTGGGTCCTGAGATGGTTCAGAGGACCAATGAGGCGATTGAGAAGATTAGAGCGCGAATGCTCGCCTCCTAGAGTCGCCAGAAGAGTTATTCAGACCTGAAACGCAGGAGTGTAGAATTTTAGGTTGGTGATCATGTGTTCCTTAGGGTTTCACCTCTGAGAGGAGTGAAACGGTTTGGCATTCAGGGCAAGTTGAGCCCTAGGTTTGTAGGCCCATTCGAGGTTCTGGAGCGGGTTGGGGAGGTAGCCTATAGGTTGGTGATGCCTCCAGCCTTATCAGGGGTTCATAATGTTTTCCATGTGTCCATGCTCTGAAAGTATGTATCAGATTCGACACACGTACTGAGTTATGAGAGTTTGGAGCTGGGCCAGGATTTGTCCTATGAGGAGAAGCCGGTTCGGATTCTTGAGCAGAAAGATAAAGTTTTGCAGAGCAAGACCATTGCCTTGGTGAAAGTGCTGTGGAGAAACAGCAAGGTTGAGGAGGCGACATGGGAACTTGAATCAGACATGCGGGAGCGGTATCCCGAGTTGTTCAGGTAATTTCGAGGACGAAATCTCTGTAAGGAGGGGATAGTTGTAGCGACCCAAATTTGCTAATAAGACTTTGGGTCTTGATTAGCGTGCCTGGAGGGAAATAAATGGTTTATTATGATAATATATGTGCATTATATGCTTATGTGATTAGAAATGCATGGTTAGGTGAAATAAATATACATGTGGGCCCCATTTGGTAGTTAGGGGCAAATTTGTAATCTTAGCCCGTTGAGGGCATAAATGTAATATATGTGATATTTTCGATATAATGGTGATATATTTGTGATGCACGTTCCGAGACGGTCCTAGAGAGCTATTCCGCTTAAAGTCACAGCGGGATTTAATACCCGGCTCAGGAGGAACCTAGGGGTATTTTGGGAATATTATAAATTTAGTTGGGGACTTTTAATTAATGGTTAATGGTATTTTAGTAGCTTGGGTAACCATAGGTAACCATTGAGGATAGTTACTTTAAGTGAGAAAATGGTATGTTTGTAAGAGGTTAGGAAAGGTCTAAGTTGCCCTTGAGGATTAGTTAGAATATGGGTTAGATGGAACGGTAAATGGGTCTTTTGGCTGGGATTTAGATAACTATGGCTGAGTGGGAAAGCTATTCATGTTTTCTATACTTGGACAAATTCAGGTCTTACTGAAAGTGAAGGAAAAGCTAAGAAGCAAGAAGGGAAGGAAGGGCAAATATCTTGGAATCAAGAAAGGGATTTAGGGCTAAGATTAGAGCAATTGAATTCAAGCTTTAGCTCAAGGGTGTGTTAATCACAGAGGTAAGAAATTCATCCATGGGTTTTCTTTAAAGTTTAAGCTTGTTTTGAGGGTTTGAGAATAAGGGTTGAAGCTGAATTTGCAGCTTGTTGTTTGTGAGAATTCAGCTGGGAATCAAAGAGATTTAGCTTGGAGTTGGAGTAGGAAGAAGCCCAAGGTCGAATTCCATCTTGAGGTATGAATTCCATGCATATTTGAAAGTTATTTATGGTTTAGTTTAAGAATTCTGAAGGCTGGTTTAAACTTTGCAAGGGTTGGTTTAAGTTTTGAGAATTTTGAACCACTAAGTGATTCTTGAGTTTGATTGTGTATCTAGGTCTGTTGTTGATGTTTATAGGTTGTTAGATGGCTTATTAGGGGTTTTGAATTGAATTTGGGGCTTAGGTAAGTCTTGGTAATGATTTGGGAGTGTTTTGGCTCGGGGAAAATGCAGGGGAAAACCCAGAATTCTGGGTTCGCGTAGGGGCGCCGCGGCGCTAGGCTGCATCAGTGGACGGGGGCCCTTCTGGGCGCCGCGGCCCTCATAGGGTGGCGCTGCGGTGCTAGGCCATTTCTGGGCAAGGGGAAATTTTAGTTTTAGGCTTTTGCCCAGGGGTTTCAGGGGACGCTTCCGCCATCTTGGGTGGGGATCCGGGAGGTCCCGAGAGCTCGAGATTGGTTCCAGAGGATGTTTTTGAATTGATTAGTAATGGGAGTGTTATCTATGCGTTGTGACTAGGTTCTCGGTGAGGCACGGATTAGAGGATCGTGCTCGAGGGTTCAGTGCTCAAGAAGCTCGGGACACAGGAAAGAAAGCTGTTGTACCCATAGAGCAAGGTGAGGCCCCCATAGTTGTGTTGCAGGGCACGACCCTATATGATTATGTGTTGGGTGTAGCTCATTGATTGTGTTAGTATATGTTTAAGTTATGTTTTAATTATGCTGTGTATGCATATATGCGAGTGATTACAAGGGTCGGGAACGGCGAAGGCCGGGAACGGTGGAGGCTGAGAACGGCAAGGGGCCGAGAGCAACGTTTGGCACGTGGAGTGTGAGTTGCCAGGGTAAGACCCCAAAAGGATACCTGGGATGTACTTACGATGTAGACCGCTACTCAGGGCCTGGTAAAGCGCCTGAGACAGCATGGCCGTATGTGTCTAGCTTGTTGACAAATTGGTTGTATGTTAAATGGTTCATATGCATATGTTATTTGTTTATGTGGAGTTTTCTTGCTGGGCTTCGGCTCACGGGTGCTCTGTGGTGCAGGTAAGGGCAAGGAGAAAGTCAATCGACCATGAGTATGGAGAGCGTGCACGACGCGTACATGTCTGGTCTGCCTGGCTGCCACGGCCAGGGGTATTTTTGGAAGTTGTTTGTAAAGAGCCCTATTTTGTCGTTTAGTCGACTTAAAGTATATATTTTGAGTTGTAAATATTTATAAACAGTATTTTGGGATCCCAAATGTTAAATGTTTTATGATTTTCAGTAAATGGAATTATTTCCTAAGTTTATGTCTCTGTTTATGATTTAATTACACGATTACCTTAAAACCTCGATTAGCGAGTTAAAGGCACGTTTTAAACTCACTTAGTAACGACTCTAAGGAAGTAGGGCGTTACACAAAATTTGTTCCCCCAAATGTTGTGGTTAACTCTCTATTTATAGTGCATTTTCCATCGTAATTTGACATTTTACGTGTAAGTGTAAGGGAAAAGGGGCTCCAAAATCTGAGCAAAGTGGTCACATGTCGCATATTCATTGGCTTTGCATGAGAGAGAGGCAGACATGTCTAGCAGCGTAGGGAAGATAGCTTGGACACGTGGCAAATTGCTAGTTGAGCCAAGGAGAGATGCACGAAGAAATGGGTCTATCTTAGAGCAACTCCAACCTTCCTAGCCATGCTAAAGAATTAGCTAATGATGTGGTATTTTTTTTTAACTTTTTACCATTCCAACCATAACTTCTTTAGGCTAGCTATAATAGCAATTTACTTTTTGACTAGCTAAATATAGCTAATGTGAAGTGGTTAGCCAAATTGATGACAAATTATTTTAATAAAAAAAAAAGTAATGATGGTAAATTAAATTTGTAAAAATTATTAAATTAATCTATGTTGGAAATATAAATTTGTGAAAATTATTAAATTAATTAACTTTAGTTATTATAGAAAGCATGGTTGAAATGATAACATTAAAAGTGGCTACTTAAAATTAGGTATTTTAGCTAAAATTTAACTATTAATTGACTAGTGTGGTTGGAGGTGCTCTCGTGAGACAAATATAGAGAATGAGACGGAAGCCCACACACAAGCTTTTGAAATGTTGTTGTAATGCCCTAGATAGCCAAGACCACTGCACTGTGTACTTATAAAGGTGCAGGACTTGCTAATCAAGTCACTAATTTAAAAAAACGTGTCACTAGATATGTATGAGCTAGGGTTAAAAATGTTTTGGTCTCAAAAGTTTCACTTTATATAGTTAAGCAGTTTAATACATGGGATCCCAAAAAGAAATAGAGTTTAAAAGTTGGTTTACAGAATTCCCAAAATACAGACAACCATCAGCCATACTAAGGCAAAATAGACATTTCTGGTTCCTGCGCCCCAGCCTAAACCCCAACCGTGGTGGCTGAGCCGCTGGTCGTGTACAGTCGGCCCGCAGAGCTCTCCAAGTCAGGGCTGATCAAGCTTGCCCTTGCCTTTACCTGCACCACGTAGCACCCGTGAGCCAAGGCCCAGCAAGAAAACATAATGTGCAACACAAACAATAATAACAAATAGTCATTTTTTTTAAGCACGATCATCCATCAAATAATCCACATTAACCATTCAACATAAACTCAAAATCAAGGATGCAACTATTCACATATAACATTCAAGTCTCATAATAACCAGGTCACATAATTATCAGGGCCGAAAACTTAGGCCGCACCCTCTGTTTTCCCCACTGACTCCGACCCGCTTAAACCGAGCTCAGTGCATATTAAGCTGTCCTCGACTACCAGTGCCCAAGCCGCGCCCTGTGCGCTAGTGTAACCCTTGGCACTCTTAGGCTGTTGGTTCATTGTTTAGTTTACATGGAATAATACCATCCTTTCAAGCATACACATTAGGGAACCCTTAGTCCCATTACAGATATACAACCAGGTGCAGTTTTCTTACCTTTAGTTTTTTGCGTTCACTGATTACGAGCGACGCTCCTCGAGCACGATCCGCTCCCGAGCCCTAGCCTTAACACCTAGTCACAACCAAGGTATTGGATTACATTAATATTCAAATAAGGGTTTCCGGATACAATACTAGCTTCCGGGACATCGAATTTCCACCAAGCACAGTCGGGAAATCGATCTCGAGCGCCCTAGACTACATTCCCGTGCCTAAAATCCCAAATGTTCAAGTATGCACCTAAGGGCTGCGGCCCTTGAAACCTAGTCGCGACCCTGCCCTAAAACAGAGCCAAGGCCATCCCTAAAAGCAGACACGCGCCGTGGCCCTGCTCTTGGGCGCCGCGACGCTTCCCTTTGGCCGAGCCTCCCTGGCTCCTTTGCATCCTAGGGCCGCAGCGCTCTAGAACAGAGCCGCGGCCCTTCCCTTCGTGCCCAGAAAATCCACCATTTCCAACATCTAAATCTCATCCAAAACCATCCCAAAGCTCCCTAATTCAAAACCCATCAATCACAAAACTTTTAACATGACTCTAACAACATAACTCAACAGAAATCCAGCCTAAAAACCTACTATAATCCCATTTTTAATTTCTGAAACTCAAGAACTTAAAACACCAAAACCAGTCATACAAAACTAGAATTTAAACTTCCAAATCACGAATTGGAGCTTACCTTTTCTGCTGAACCACTTCCTTGACAAATTCCTGAGCTAAAACCCAAGCTCTCAACTTCAATTCAGCCCTTAAACAACAAAATCATAAATACCTTAATACTCAGCAAAAAACTCAGAATTCTAAGCCCAAAAACACAATTCAATTCTCACCTTAGCCTTGATTGAGTGTTCCTTGGATAATTCTTGAGCTAGTCTTCCAAATCACCACTTCAATCCTCTGAATTCCCAGCTCAATTTCCCTAAATTTTCAGTGCTTTGTGTTTTTTTTTTCCTTGAGAGAGAGAGAGAGAGAAAGAAGAAGTCGGTCTATTTTTGTTCCACTAGCTTCTGCTTTAGGCTAAGTCTAACCTTGGTTACTTAGGTCAATCCCAAGGCTCGGGGTGCCGGAAACGTCCCCGAGGGCAAAACGGTAAAATTCCCCAATATTCCCGCCTAGACTTCCTAACCTCAAATATATCTCCATATATTTATTTCCATAACCCGATAGTCTGAATAACTACTTGATACCTAAAATACCCCTGACTTATCCAAAGTCAAATATTAAGCCCCGCTGTGACTTTTCCCACTATCTATCTAGCCCTAGGATCGCCTCAAGTCGTACTCTGCAAACCTGCCCACATAATAATGTGGTTCTGACAAATACTATATATAACACATTTACATTCATATAATCATACAAGCATCTTTTTTATCATATAATTATGCATTTAAATCAATAAGCTCATTCAAATAACTTATAGCTCAATTATGCCCTCCCGGCACACTAATCAAGGCCCTTAAGCCTTATTAGCAAATTTGGGGTCATTACAGTTGTCGTGTGTTACTTGTTGGTGGGCTGTTGAAGGAGAGCTTGGATGATTTATGGAGTGAGGCCCACTATTGGAAGATGGCTTGCTCAATTGATTGGACTTGGTGAAGATTGGGCTATTTGAAGATTAAAGATGGGAATTTTTAAAAAAATATGGCCTTTTATCCATCAATGTGCAAAAATATGGGAATTAAACTTTCCTTAATTTGTACGGGAAAATTTAATTAACAAAAACTCATTTTCTGGGAAAACTAATCACATATTGGAAATCAAAATTAAACAAAAAAATATCAGCAAAATGGTGGATACTATGGTAATTAATATAGTAAAAACTCCTCATCTGAAACTTGAGTCCATATCGTGTCTTCAGCGCCACCTTTTCTCTTTCATTTTGCCTTAGCCGCTACCTCCCTGTCCTCCATTCGCCTGCCTCACCATCTCCATCATCATCTCCGGCCACCCACCCTCACCACCTGCAATTCACCTTTGGCGTGCACCTCCGTGAAACCCAGCCAAGAACACCCAGCTGCACCATCGACGAACACAGCCCCAATTCGTGCATCTTTGTGCGATTCCATTCGCGAGCCCTCAAATCCAAAATGACGGGGATAGGCTAAGGCGAGGGATGTGCTGGTGGTGGTCGGAGGCGAGGGAGAAGGGCAACACCTAGGCTGAGTGCGATTCATGGTGCTCGGAGCTGCGCAAAACGACGGGGATGGCTGGGGTTGCGACGGGGTTTTGTGCACAAGGCATGGGGGGTTCTGGTTGTGGTCGGAGGCGAGGGAGGAGGTTGGTTCATGGTCAGATCTGTTTTTTTTTTCTATCTTCAGATCTGTGGTAACTGGTTACCTTCATGTTCTTTGTGTGTATATTTCTGGGGGTAACTGTGTATATATATTTCTGGGTTCTTTATAGTAACTGGTTACCTAGGTTACTAAATCATATTTGCTCTTTCTTTTTTTCCTTGATGTTTCTTTTCATTTCTAATATGAGTGACTCGTTACCCCTCTTATGATAACTTGTTACCCCTCTTATGGCAAAATGTTACTCATTTCACTGTAACTGGTTACCCCTCCTGATACATGTTATTTAACATTTAAGACTATTTTTTACATAACTGTGAAAACTCAAACAAGTAACTGGTTACTCCTCTGGATAAATGTTATATTAACCTAGCTGTAGGATTTTTTTTTACATAACTGTGAAAAAACAATTAAGTAACTGGTTACTTTACCCAGACTTTGAAAAAAAACGTACAATCTAAAAAAAAGAAAAAAAATGTTTATAATAAATAAAAAAATAATAAACACAATTCATATTACAAAAAAAATTAATAAAATTTTTGCAAAACAACCATGGAAAAATTTAATATAAAAATAGTTATATAAAATTAATATAAAAAAAATCAAATAAGCTAAAAAAGATAATCAAATTACAAACATATCCTTCCAAATTAATAAAATTTGATTAAGAGTGTGGCATAAAATAACTTTTATACAAAAATATTGGAAACTAAACTAATAAAAATGAATTTTTTTTAAAAATAACCATAGATAAACTTTTCTTGAAAAAAGTCATATTTTTGCACAATTTATTAAAAATCTCATATAACATGTAATTTCCTCATTAAAGATTGAAGGCCCAAGTGTGGATGAAGAAGCTCAAAATGAGGACCTGGGGTTAAGGCATGGATAAAGGAGTTGGGCTTGGGCCTATTTGATTTGGGCTTGAAATCCTTTTCAACATTTTTTTTTCTTTTTATCAACTTTGTGCTTCAAATTCATTTTTATCATCTTTCTCCAAATCTGAAAAATAAACACAAAATTAGTAAATGAAATATTTTCATCTTAATTAATTTTTGTATTTAAAATCATGAAAAATAAATAACTTAATTCTAATTATGCACCCCAATAACACTTAAATATATACAACTTTACACACTAATCAACTCTCAAATTGCTTATCATAAAAGATAGTAATATCCGTCAGGATTAGAATTCCCCAAGCTGGTTCTTCTTCATTAGCATAGTAAGATTTTAACA
This sequence comes from Humulus lupulus, assembly GCF_963169125.1. NCBI lineage: Eukaryota > Viridiplantae > Streptophyta > Magnoliopsida > Rosales > Cannabaceae > Humulus > Humulus lupulus. The sequence goes on along the minus strand of NC_084800.1, from coordinate 182,346,348 downwards.
TGCTCACATGAAAAACAAGGTAAATCTTCAACTTGGGTGGTAGTTGAAGTTTGTATCTTGCCCATTTTCTTGAGTACCAGGTAAGTTCCCTTGTGTTTTTGAATTGAGTAGACTGAATTTTTGCTGCAACATTTTTCCAAGGACAAGGTCATTTTTTAAAACTCTACCAGCTTTCTTTTCTCATTGGTCTGCTATTTCATCTTCTTTTAGAATAGCAAGGGGCTCTGAAAGGTGCCTTTGATAGTTAGATAAGGTCTGCATTTAACATCTCTTTTAGTTGTTTCCGAAAGGCATCCAAATTTGGAGGGACCATGGAATAAAGGCTCATCGCAGGATGCTCAGTACTAGGCTCCAGCTTAATCTTGTAGTCCACACCACATCGAGACTTAGTGGGCGTTCAACATGTTAGTGAGATCTAGCCCACATTGATTATCCCCATCTAGTTGCATGTAGGTGTATTCGTGATATCTTACTCACATAGATAAATTACATGCATGCAAATCATCAAAGTCAAAACAACTTTTATGATGGCCAAACTCGAAGAGATTCAAGTTGATTGGGCAATGTGCAAAAGAGTAATGGTTGAAGTTCTCATAGGCACCTCTAACTAAAACCCATAAGATGGAGGTCTCTAAACCATAGGCATGCTCCAGAAGTAGATAATTTTTTGTGGGGATTATCACAATGTTTTGAGGCCACTAATATTATCTAATCAGTGTTATATTATTTTATATCATGTAATGTTAGATTAAATAATATGACAAATGTGATTTGTCATATTTTATAACATAATATTGAGAGTTATAAATTAGACATATGTGTGTTTAAGTGTAACATATTTTGGAGTTACAAAATCAGCTACAAATTTGTAATTTTCAAGTATCACCCAATAATGTGTAGATTGAAGGTTACACATTTTGAGATTGAATTTTATAAGCCAAAATGTGATATAGTTGTTGAAGATATGATTTTAACTCTCATTAGGTGTATGGATGTTACATAATCATGTAAGTAATGTATTGAGATGTTTTGAAAAAATGTGCGAAATTGAGAGGTTACAACAACCTCCAAGCCGCGGCCAAGAGCATCTCAGGCAGTGGCCTGGGAGTCATAAGCTCACGGTTGCGGCCTGGAATGTCTCAGGCAGCGGCCTGGGGGGTGCTAGCAGCAAAATTCCATTTTGCTCTTTCTTTTTCAATTTGAACGTTTTCAGCAACTCAAGTAACTCCAAAATCTTACTTTTAATTCAATAAACATCCAATTAAACATTGGTAACAACCAATAAGGTTGGTGGAATTTAAAATCCAAAGGGTGTCTCAAAACTCTATAAATAGGAGCCTAATACTCACTTGCAAGACACAATTTTTCTATTTACAAAGCACTTGACTAGAAAATACGCCAAAGACTTGATAATTACAGAGAGCTATTTCCAAAGTTGAGAGTCCCTTAGTGCTTAGAGATTAGTGAGAAATAAATTTTTTGACAAAGGTCTTGAATATTTTTTAAGTTGACGATCCTCACTACTCTACACTTAAGATTGTGTGAATGTTAGTGTGTTCTTGTTGTTTTTGCTTTGTTTTCTATTTACTATTGTTCTTATTTCATTCTTCGTGTTATTTTTGTTTCTTATATTTACTTGTGCTATTTTGCTTTGAATTTATAATCTCCTCTCTTTTACTTCTTCTACATCTTTTCTATTTATTTATACTCTTAGCAATTAACTTGTAAGATTTGTTTTGATTAAAACTTTGTCCATTGTATTTCTTATTTAGAATTGTATTTTGGTTTCTATTTATATTGAATAATATATATTCTTTATTTATACTGAATAATATACATTCTCTACCAATCAAATCAATTCCCCTTGACATGATTACCCAACGAGGTCAATGATGTAATTCACGAAGCATCACCTAGCCAACTGCCCCCTCAATGTGGTGTTGACCACAAGGTTGAGTTGGAGCACGTACTCAACCTCCCAGACGAGTCCTTGTCACATGGCCCCTCTAAATTTATAATAATAAAAATAATAACCATGATGTGAATTTTTCCATTTTTTTCTTCCCAAATTACTATTATATTTTTTTAAATTGCTTGATATTTCTTAAACGTGTTACTGCAAAAATATGACATCATTTTGTTGATATATAGAAGTATTGTTATTATTGTAGTCTATTATAAATTAAGTAAGAATTTTTTACTCATAAAATTAATTTAAATTATCTAAAATAATTGTATTTTTTAATTTTGAATTTAAATCATAAATTTCTTTCTAAATTACTCAAATTTTAAATATTTAAAAAAATATAAATAAAATAATATACATTTTTGTCAAATTATCAATTATTTCATTTTCTCACACCAAATCAAACAAAATAATCATAATTCTAATGTTCATTCGAACAACAAACCAATCAGATGGATTCTCATTATCATTCTTATTACATTCAATTACCATTATCATCATGTTCCACAAAACCAAACTCCACCTAAGATTTTGGTTTGTGTGCAAATGTAATTCAAAGTTGGAGAATAATGCAACAAAATAAGACAAAGATGGAAATATAGAGATAAAATCAATTAAAATACTAAAAAAATAATCATATATACAAGTACTAATACATATCCCTAACAAGCCGAACAATTACCCAACGAAAAAAGAAAAGAAAAGAAAAGTAGTAGACAGTGATTGTTGTGGAGGTAAGAATTTGCGGAAAAGGAAAAAGATTTATGATAATCTTTTCCGTTTGAGCTTTTGAACTTGAGCTTCGAAATCTGTTCTAGAAATAAAGTACTCACATTCCCTTACCTTAAACTTCTTCCACCTATTGACCAACCCTATCAACTTGGACTCCTCAATGTCACCTAAATTCAACTTATGAGTATCCAAATAATTTTCAAATAGTACCCCCATCGGATGATCATCATAATTAAACACAAGTTCTTCGTCTGAGTTTTCGCTATCAAAATCAGTAGTAGCAGTGGCAGTATTTGTAGTAGTGGTAGTGGTGGTTGTAGCAGTACTAGTATTAGTGATAGTAGAATGAGTACCCCAAAAGATGTTAGAGAGCTCATACATGTTTTGGTCATGTGGCCTTGAGAAAGTGAGTGATTGGCCTGGTTGGATAGCACGAAACTTGGCCTTGAGGCGAGAAAGCTTGTCGCTCAACTGCTTCTTGGTTACATTTAAGTGAAATGATTCGACGAGGAATGTTCTGAATTCTTCAGTGGCAAGATTAACATTAGTATTAGTATTAGCATTATTGCTGTTGTTGTTGTTGTTTTTGTTTGAGAAGTCGATCAGGCCTTTCATGAGGGCGATCTCATTCTCTTCACTCCATACTCTGTTAGTCCCACCACCCTTGTTGCCTTCTCCAGATCCAGAACGATTCATCTCATCGCCTATGGAATTAGCTAGGGCATCACACCCAACACTAACACAGATATAATGTGATTCATACTCTATATTTAGAGCATTAAATTATGGGATTTTCTTTATAATATAATGTGTTTCCCTTTCTATAAAGGGTGATAAAATTGTCTTTTTAGGAAATTAAATCAGCTGTTATAAAGGTACACAGATAAAGTAATTTCTACTTTTATACATAGAATCACATTTACATTTTAAAAATTCATATTAATTATCACGTTGGTCTCCTGTTTCCATTTTTTTATTTTTACGATGATTTTGGTAACTAATATTGATTTTCTAACCATTTATTGCATGAGAGAAAATCAATTTGCTCACACGGTAATAACGAAAAATCTGATAATAATATTAGTGTCGTTTCTGTCTTTAATAATAATATACATATGATAAGTCATTAATTAAAAACCATCTAATATAGTATACTACATTGAACAGTAAAAAGCACAATGCAAATAAAACTTTACAATGCATGAACAGATGATGTTTGGAAAGAAAGATGAGACTACTACACAGTGACGACTGAATTAAAAGGATATGTTGTTTTTCATCTCTATCAAACAAATTGCTTAAGATAAAAAAATAAATACAACTCAATACCAAAACTAAATCCCAATATTACAAAGTTGGCTAACTAAATGATTTACAAAATCTCACATAACTTACAATTGAATGCTGAATGTTTAATCATTCATGAGAATTTTCAACAACAACCTCATCATCACCTGCAAATTCTGCCTTCTCATCAAGACGGATTCGTTTGTTGCTTTGCTTAGGATCACAATCATCACTACTTTCGGTAGGTTTGAGCTTCTTCAATGGTGGAGAGGACGATGCAGAGTCGGTTTTAGACTCTACTCGTTGCGGGGATGATCCAACAGCAGAAGGTGAAGGCTCTTGGTGAGACTCTTCACAACTGGGACTGGTCAGGGACGACAAAGCTTGAGAAGAAACCAAAGCACTCCCAGCTTTCTGCTGTACCTCTAAGATCTTTTGCAAGTATCTCGCATGCTCCTCTATGCGCAATTGAAGAGCCCTTTGGACCTCAAGCTGCTCATGTAATTGTTTCTGAACTTCCATTTGCATTCGAAGAGCCTCGGTGATTTGAACACTCCTGCGAAAAAAGGAGAGCTTGGATTTCACTACAAGAAAAAAAATTGTTTACATAAAACACAGAAGAAAAAAAACAGAAAGGAAATGCTGACCCTTTTCTCCTCCCATCAGTTTCGTTACTAAATGCTGTTTTCTTTTCTTCAAGGCCAGAATCCTTCTTCTCTGTGGAGAGAGGATGGAAACAGAAGTGTATGTCAAAATCATGAATTTAAGAGATTTAATAAATAATGAACAAAAGCTTAAGCTGTTCTCATTATTTCTTCCTTACCTTCCTTTTTCTCTGGCATATACTTGGCAAGTCGGTATTTCTAGAACAAGAGACGTGAATAAAGGATTAGGTGTTAACTCCACGACCATACTTAAACAAGTAAGAATCATAGTTCATTACCTGTAAGTGACTTTTAACATGATAAATTGTTAAACCTTCAACATTCATAACCTTTAATACACCCTTTGGAGTAGCCTCTACATTCAAAAAGCAAGGTAAGGTAAGAAGCATGCCATACAAGTAAAAAGGGAAAAAAAGAAATATCTGTAGTTAACTATATGGAATTTAGCCCTGCCAATATAAAAGGAGTAGACTTGAATTTGTCTATAGAATTAGGCTACTTACTTTCAGCTCCATCAAGCTTGTTAACAGCCTCTACAAATAGCTCATGGAGTTCAGGCGTCCATCGCATTCGAGGTTTATGTAGAGCAGCAGGTCCAGGAGATGGGAGGTTTAGAAGGGCATCGACAGGTGGTGCTGTTGAACGATAACTTTCATCAGACATCAATCCTATGGAAGGTTTTGGTGAAGTTTCATATATTTCCTGAATGAACAGAAGAAATTAATACTCAAAGGGTTACAACAAAGTAAAGGCAATGTTGCTTGAACCCATCAGAAAAAACAGTGAAAACAAGCAAAAGACCCTCCCAAAACATGTCTGCTTTCATCAAAGCTTAATAAAAAATTGGAAGAACTTTGGCAGAAACAATGAACCTGTGGAGCTGATTAGATATGATTTCACTAACAAACAATAGTGATAATGAACTTACATCAACTCTGGGAGTTTCTCCATGGTCAGAGATACCAAAGTCAAGTTCATCGGTCAAATATTGCAACTCCAAGTTATCAGTGAATGCTAGACTGTCACTTGCACAGCTTAGACCATGAAAGCTACTATGAGATGCATCCCCAGATAAATTAAGAAAGTCTTTCATGAGAGCTTCTGATTCTGATTGCTCCTCTTCAAATTGATTGCTTAAATCTCCACTGAAAAGCAGTGGAGAACTTGTTGATTCAACAGCAGAAATCGATTGGTTACATGTTGGAGGTGGAAGAAAAGGCAAATTCCCAAGGTGCCGGTGTGCTTCTGAGCTCATCGAAGACTGGTATAAACTAGTGCAGAAGACAGAAGACCGTGAAAATGAATTCTTAGGATGCTGAACATGAGAACCAGGAGACATAGGAGTACTAGAACTAGATCCAAAACTGTACTTTAGAGGATGTATAGAAGATGCTCGCATAATAAGATTAGGAGAACCAAGAGACTCTGTCCTTATGAACGGCGATGAGAGTGAAGATGAACATTCACCAGCCAATAAACTCTGGCCTTCTGATCCACTACTTACAAAATCATGGACTGGAGATAGGGGAATGCAATCTGAGCTTGAAACCTCTTTGGAAGGCTCTCCTTGCGTCATGGAAACAATACTTTGGTGACTCATGGTGATAGATGAAGCCCAAGCTTAATCAATAATCAGATAAGAAAAAACATAGGTATTGACACCATGAAATAACAAGCAATCCTGCCTAGTTTCAATTGTGTTTAAAAGCATTGGAAGAGTAACATATGCTGTCCATGTCTTCTGAAAACGTCACTTTCTTTCACCACCCATACTTTTTTCTCCTCAAAAGAAACAAAAATTCACATTTTGACAATTTAAAAATCGGCTGCAGTTGCTTCTCTGGTGTGGCCATACAAGTGCTTCACAATTTTCATTTGACTCAATAACGAGCAACATCAAGAGCTTTTGCTTAGTATAAAGGAACTCTGCCTAATCCAATCCATCAAAATGAAGTATTTATAGAGACTATAACTTGTAATATTCTCATATGTGACTCCTGCAAGACAGAAAATGACAATAGTGTTTACCCACTAGATTAAATTTGCTTAAACTACGAGTGCACCATACTACAAAAAATAATCCTACGGTTATCATTAAATCCAAAAGTAAGTCCCAACGAAAAACAATTGAGTTCTGATCCACATTGACATTTAAATTCGATGTTCTTCTAATATCAAGTGGACGAGATAAGGAGAAAAGAGCACAATTATCTCACAAAAACCAACCAAATAGGTTCAAAAGTCCAATCATATCCGACAAAAAAGAAAGAGAGAAAAAAACATATCTACAAAATCAATTAGTAAATTTGAGATCACTATATGAACCGAATTTCGTCTTCCACACATATTTAATAGCCTTAAAAGTTTGTTTAAAACATATTTAGGCATGTCATATCTAAAATCCAGAAAGACCAATTACAAATATGAACTAATCATCTAATAAAAGCTATTAGCTTACTCACAATCACATTTAGGCCTTGTTTAAGTAAATGCAGTATTAAAAAAGATAATATAATATATGTCCAATTGGAGATGGCACCTTAGAAAATTCCAAGGAGTCAAACTTGAAACTTGTTCTGTAATCACATATAGAGGCTACATCAATATCTAGCTGGCACTATTTCAATATATCAAAAGAGTGAAACGAATTGGGATACAGAATACTGTAAAAATACATTATATGAGATTTTTAACCAGAATCAGCGACCACCAGCACCATAAAGCAGTCAAGAAATCAAATCCAATCTGATTATTTAAAAATAAAAACACCAGCCATCTTCAATAAATACAAACTCCCTTGCCACTATGGCTTTCCTGTGTAAAAGTTCAAGAGTATAAATTGGGACACAATCATTGATCATGGGAATTCTAGATTTAAACAAGCCAAGTAAAACAAAATACATATACAGTTCATATATTATGTATGCTGAAAATATCACACTTGACATGAGGAGTAGAAATATAATATCCAACTATCCAAATTTAAAAAACAAAGTAAAACCCACTTCAAATCTTCAAAAACCAAAAGTGAGACAAAGCCAAAAAACCGTAAAAGCTAGAAACTTTTATTTTTCATAACAATGAACCAGCCAAAAACAAAAGAACAAAAGAGAAACACCAACCTCGTGAAGAACTCAAATCAGGAACAAGAATGTAGACGTGGATGTAGATAAAGATAAGAGTTATAGAGAAATGGAGGGAGAGATAAGAAGAAAAAACGAACTGAGATTTGGTATTTGGTTATTGCGTAATTGGGTTTGGCTGCGGCTAATGATTGACTAAGTGAGGGGAATGAGGCATGATGAGCGAAGCCATGTAAAGAAAAAAAAAATGGAAAGCTTTGAACTTTGAAGAGTGAGTGTGAGTGTGAAAGAAGCATTGATTTCGTATCCCACGCGCTCTCTGAGAGGAAGGTAAGGGCACGCTCCAATGGTTTGTTCCATTGTGAAAGTTGCTGGTTTGTCATTTGTCAGATGCCAATGTCATCTCTTCATCGTTGGACTTTTCTCTTGCTTATTCAACAAATATAAAATTTCAATTTTTTTTCTTCATTCTATTGATCATTACAATCCCAAATAATGCAATGAGAATATACCATTTTAGTCCATGACCAACACCAGATGATAAAATACGATAATAGTTTTGTGGTTTGTTTGAGGACCGAAATTGACCATTTTTGTGCTTTTGTTTCCTTCAAATATTACTCTATGAAGTCCAATATGACGAACATTTAACTATCAAAATAAAAATGCACAAAAAATTGATTAGGGGTGTTCATTGGATGACATCCAATGTTTTTAAGTCTATCCGATCCGATCCAATCATCCAATTGGATGTTGGATTTTTGGAACTGATCCGATCCAATCATCTTGAACCAACTGATCCGATCCGATCCGATCAAATGGATGATTGGATCGGTTCGGTTCCATCCATTGGTTATCCGTTGGATCAGATCGGAATTATCCGATCTTTTAAAATCTTTATTTAGGCTGATTTTTTTAAAAAAAATATATTATTTCAATTATAAAAACACTAATTACTCATCCAAATAATAAAAATATTTAATTGTAATGTTTAGTTTATGGTTTTTTTAATCATCTCATGTGTGCAAGCCTATAGTAAGCTACACTGAGGTATTGGATGTAATTGGATGGAAATTGGATCGGTTCGGTCGGTTTTTATTGGATGTTGGATGGTCATCCAACAACCGACCGATCCAATTTGGATTTTTAAAAATTACATCCGATCCGATCCAATAGTAATTGGACATCCAATTTTTGGCGGTCGGTTTTTTTTGGATCGGTCGGTTTTTATTGGATCGGATATTTTCTGCACACCCCTAAAATTGACAACTATCTTTAGGGAAAATATGAGTTTCCTCCTGTATTTTTCTCAAATACGCGATCGGTTCATATATTTTGTTAAATGATAATTTAGACTCTGTGTTTTATAAAATTAATCAAAATAATATTGTATACCCAATTTTGGTTAAAAAAATGTAAAATATAATCTTTCATTATCAGTTCTTCGACTATTTTCTCAATTTCTATTAGTCTTATAATTGAAAATACTTTGACCGGAATTAGATCTAGGTACTATTTTGATCTATTTTGTAAAACAGATGGTTTGAATTGTCATTTAAAAAAACACAGGGACTGATCACGTATTCGAAAAAAATACAAAGACCAAAATTGTATTCTCCCTTATCTTTATAACTTTATCAAAATACCATTTTAATTTTATGTATTTTACTTATTTACACTACTTTTTAAATAAAACCAAAAAAATGAAATTTTTTAATAATACTAAATTATATTCATATATCTTTCCAAAACAATTTAAGCTCATATTTTTAGTAAAAATATTTTTAATAAACAATAATATTCTCTCTTTACTAACTTGGAACTATTTCTATACTATAATCTATCAAAAAATTAGTTTATATTTTATTTAATTTGGGATAGAGATTTTTATAATTACACATATATAGATTTTTATAATGTTATGTGTATATAATATTTTGGTGTAAATTATGTATGCATATATCATTACTCTTACTTGTTCATTATTTTTTTTTAGGGTAACTTATTAATTAATTATACAAAACAGCATTAAAAAATCCAATATTTCTATCTGGGTGAATCGTAACCACGCATTTTATTTGACAACAATTAATAGTACACGTAAGATTGTGGGTCTCTGCCGTACGCATTTATATATTTATAAAAATATGTAAACATAATTGTCTGATGACGTTTACTTTAGTGATGTCTTTTTTTAAGAAAAGGTTGATTGGGTGATTGTTCCCACCATTAGTGATTTTGTAAAGTGTAAAAGGTTTACCATAAATGTAAAATGAATTATTTTATTTTTAAAATATTCTACAAAAATTATTATTAAATTAATAATATGTGTATTTAAAATATACACCCAAATATTACTCAAAGTGATATGATACTATTTTTTTTAACAGTGAGTCACAATTTTGATCAATATGATTGATAGTACTAAATTGTCACGTCACTGTATTTAATATTTTGGTGTACATATCATTACTCTTATTATTATATTTGAAATTATATTTTACCTCTAAATGAATTTGAATATTTTAGAAGTGGTGTGGTATAAAACCAAAATTTGTTCATAACTTCTTCAAACAAATTCACATTGTTTTCACTGTAAGTATTTATTTAACATAATACAACTTGAGAAAATATCATTTTATGTGTTTTGTGCAATTAATTGTTTAGACATTAGTTTTGTTAAATTACATTTCAGACCCTATATTTTGTAAAATATATCAAAATAGTATCCCAGATTCGATTTTAGTTAAAGTAATTTTAAATATAAGATTAGTTGTTGGGTCCACAAAGATATAATGGTTCAGAGAAGTAAAGAATGAAACCAATAAGCAAAGAATACAAAATTATATTAAAAACTATAAAATATAACCACGTTTCACGCAATATTTTATAATAATTAAAAAATATAAAAAAATTTAAAAAAAATTGGGAGATTTTGTGGTAGGGAGTATTTTTCACCCTACCAATACAACACACTCCTTATATGGACACATTGGGGGGTCTTGACCTCATTTTTTTCATGATAGTATTCATTGTATAGCGAACTTCTTACATGTTTTCAAGAAATTCCAAATAATCTACAGTACTGAAATCAAAGTTTAAACAGATTTATTGACTTTAGAATTGGCCAACGACACGGAGTCAAATAATACGATAGAAAATGAGATGAAAATCCAGACGAAAAGATAAACGACACAAACGATTTATAGTGGTTTAGCCCCAATCAAATGGTAATGACCTACGTCCACTTAGTGTTCTTATTGATGTAGAATTCCAAGAACTGTGATCAATGAACTAGGGTTCACGAGTTTCACAAGCTCTCAGATGAATACAATTGTGGTGGATAACAACACTCTTTTCTCTCTTAGAATTCCTAAGCTCAAAAGTTCAAAAGTCAAAAGTCCCCTCTCTTGAGCCCGTTGATTCATATTTATAGGCTCAAGGAGTTCTACATGGGCCAATAGGCCTTAATTATATCTAATACAAACGTATTTAAATAATAATGGAAATTACATTTAATGCGTAATTATGAGATTACATATCTGAAGGAAATAAATGAAAATATATGACCAGACTAGTCGTCCATAATTATGATGTCTGATGAGTCAATTCTCTTCTGGTCGATGATCGAACAAATTATACTCACTTAAACTGCCACGTGCATCCCACGTGTAGACCAATCCTGCCACGTCATCAGGTAGTCCACTTTTTGGTAAACAAGATTATTACACGCGTTATTTTTTAGCGTGGTTCTTAATAAAAAGTCTAAATTATGTATATATAAATTTATGTTTTGTGTAAGGGTTCATACTATTGGACTCTTTATTTTTAAAAACTAACTTTTAGACCTCATATTTTGTGTAAATGTTAAAAATATGAGTATATAGATAGATTCTTTGAACTATATATTTTGGCTTATTACTCGTTTGGACCTTTTATTTTTAAAAATTAACTTTTGAAAATTGTATTTTGTCAAAATGTTAAAAATAAGAATATATAAATTATTTATTATTATTACCCATTTTGGCCTTTTATTTTTAAAAATTAAATTTTAAACCCTATGTTTTGTCAAAGGTTAAAAATATAAATAGATATATTATTTATTATTATAGATATTTTAATTAACATATATTATAATTATTATTAAAATAAAAAAATATAAAATAGATAGAGTTTCTCCCTTAATTAATTAATAGCCATAAATTACGTATTTTTTTCTTAATATTTTATTAATTTTATTGTTATCTTAAAATAGCTAGTGGTGACAAATATTATTTTTTTAATATAAAAATTGAAAACATTAATGAAAATACAGTAGAATAAACAAAATTGAAAACATATGAAAATAAAGTGAAATAAAAAAAATAAGAAAATTTATTTTATTAAATAGTTATTTAGTTAAATATCTAATTAAATTGGAATTCAAATTAGATTGAAATTTTTTATCTTTAATTATTAGTTAATAATCATAAAATTTAAAAAGTTCCACTTTTTTAATTTTTTTTAAAGTAGATAGATATTTTTTTTAATAAATTTATAAAAGAAAAAAATTTTAAATGTCAAAAAGGAATATGAATTATATATATTTTGAAAAAGTTTTTTTTGTTTATTATATAATTTGTTTATATATATTTAGGGTAAGAAATTTATAAATGATGATCATTTGTAGTTTGAAATCATCCATTTTTTAAAATAAATATACTTATTAATTTAATTAATAATGTTCCCTGTCAAATAAATATCACGTGTGTATATATATATATATATATTTATTGATATTTTTAGGGATATTTGCGGCATAAGTACCCAATGTTTGGGGTTTCTAACCGGCATAGACCCAATCTTTTTTTTAACAGGAAAAGTACCCAAAATTAGTAAAACAGTAATTATGTTAGTGCTCCTCCGTTAAATCTGTTAATGAGTTGATTGAACTAATACGTGTCACTTTGTGATTGGTCCAGCTCATAAATATTTTTGAAAAATTATTTTAAATAATTTTTAAATAAAAAATAGTTTAAATGTATTTTAACTTATTAATAATGATTTAAATTGATTTTTTAAGAAATAATTAAAAACTAAACAAAATATCGAAACTAAAACAAAAACATCTTTTTAATAAAACATATTAAAATCAATTCTTTGTAAAAACAAAAAAACAAAAAAACCGTACCTTCTTCTTATTCTCTTCTTCATTTTTGACGGTGAGAACTCATCAACTATATTAGGTCAGAAAACTGAAAACTTAGTAAGAGGATAACTGAGTAAGAATTTAGAATAGACTTGAGGAAAAATAAGTGCAGATCAACAATGGAGTAAAAATTCGTATATTTTTTAATAGCCTGAGTATACAATGAAATTTCCAACCCCTTCAATGATGAAGTGAGACCTTATTTATAGGTGAGCTCTAATGGCTCTTGGTACATTGTGGTCTCGAAGAGACAAGGGCTGCACATTCAGGCTGTAGGTGGTAGTTGTGTTGGAGGAGTGGTGGTCGGCTCCAGTATATGTCAGTGGTCTGCAAAAGTACTCCTGCCTTGGTATCGTGTCGTACCTCCACTACTTGTCGGGTACGAACATCATAGGCGTGCTTGGGGAGTCCTTACTATGTAGCATTCTAGTACTGCCATTACTTGTCTAGCATGGACACCATATCCATGCTTTGTCTTCTTTTGGTTGATACATATATTCCGTACCCTTATGTGTTCCACGTGCCCCGTAGATGTTTTCACATTTCCAAGATGTGCATATGCCTCAAGCCACTCTATATTCTGCTAAGTATTAGACTACTTGTGGCCTTCGTGGAAATACATTTGGGAAGCACGAGGGGCGCCTCGCGAGATCTTGGGCGCGAGGGGCGCCTCGCGAGATCTTGGGCGCGAGGGGCGCCTCGCGAGATCTTGGGCGCGAGGGGTGTGTGTTGTGCGAGGCGTTGGTCAGGCATGTGCCACGTGGACCTTGATGGCTGGAGCCTTCGTGCGAGGCGTGACATCATGCGCGAGGGGGTCCTCGTGAGACCTTAGGCGTGATGCAGTTGTGTAAGGTAAGTGGGCCTCGTGGAGGCACGAGGTGAAGTGGCTTCGCAGAGGCACGAGGCAAGATGGCCTCGTTGAGGCGCAAGGTGAGGTGGCCTCGCGGAGGCATTGGGTGAGACGGCCTCGCAGAGGCACGAGGCACAATGGCCTCACGGAGGCGCGAGGTGAGGTGGCCTCATGGAGGCACAGGGCGAGATGACCTCGCGGAGGCACGGGGTACAATGGCCTCGCGGAGGCACAGGGCGAGATGGCCTCGCTGAGGTGCAAGGCGAGGTGGCGCAGCTTAGAGGCATGCACGCGAGGCAGGGGCATCTTGCATGGGACTCGCGTGGGCGTTTCGCAAGAGCGTCAAATGACCTCGTGAGGCATGGGGGCCTCGTGGGTGTGTGGCCTCTTGGTGGCACATAGTAGCCTTCTGCCTCCAACATGTACTTAATGCCTTCCGTGACCCTTAGCCATTTATTTCAATAAGGGACTGGACCTTTTTTCCTTGGCGGATTTTTGGCATCCACATTCATCATATCCAAGCCCGTATCGTACCCTCCTCCTCCTCCTCCTTCTTCTTCTTCAGATCCCAACTCGTACTCATCCTAGCCCCTTCTTCTTCTTCTTCTTCTTCTTCTTCTTGGGGACTTGTGGTGGTCGAAGGCTGATCTGGGCACGGGAATGGGACTTGAGCGATTGAGTCGACGGGGCTTGGGCTTATGCGAGGGCGATGAGGTTCGGGTTTTCTACGATGTCGACGGAATGAGGGCGATGAACTAGATCATCTTCTTCCTACAAGTCACCCGCTGGGTTCTTCTTCTTCCTCACCTCCGGAGGTGACGACACTTGGAGCAGCAGCTGGGTCATGGGCAATGGTGAGGGAGAAAGGTTTCGTGTATGGCCTGAGTTCCAAATCCGAGGTTGGATAAGTTTTTTTTTTTTTTAATTCTTTCGGATCCGAGAAATGTACTAATAATCAATTTTGTATTATTTGTAGACTACTAGCTAGTCCGTTTAGCAGCTTTGGCTTACAAACCCATGTTACCATTGATAAAATACATGTTCTGGTTGTTCATAATTTTTACCCTTACCTGTGTGCAGAGTTTTGTTGCCCATGGCTACTCAATAAACGAAATAAGAACCCAACCACTAAGACCATCACTAATTTGTTTGTTTTTTTTAATTATGTATTTAAGTTTATTTTAATTGTTTATTTTTAGGTTTAATGGTTTTAAATAAATTTTGATTTTATTTTATTTTTAATTAAAAGGTTTTTATTTAATTTTGTACGCCCTGGTTTTCACACGGGCTGTTTAGCAGGACGAGCCTCGAACTAAACATGATTTAGCCCGAGGCTCCCACAGGCCAGAGGCTTTATCTTCAGGACGGGCCCTTTCTAGCTCGAGGGGGTCCTGTTTCTAGCTCCCTCGAGTTGCACCAGGAGCTGGGAACAGCACCCGGCGACCACTGACGGATTAGCTCGGGTTATGGATTGCTCCGGCAGCGAGCTTCTCAGGAAGCTCTGACCCTATGGGAAGTCAACACGCAAGATAAACATGCATAATCCTGCCATCACGTGTCCGATATCCCCCTGACTTCTCGGACACGCAGCAGGAACGTGCGTATTCAGACACCCACGGACGGGTTGGGCCGTGCGGCCCATTGTCACCTTCCATACTGATTAGACCACACTTGTGTGTCAGGTTTAGGAATTAATCATGAATATCACAGACTTGATATGACAAATGGAAAGGTCACGGGATGACCTCCCTACCAATTTCCAGGTGCCTTCTCCTATAAATATGGAGACCCTGGGAATTGATAGGGGGTGGAAAAAATAGTCTTGTAAGAAGGACATATTTTGTAAACCAATTACCCAGAAAATATCAATAATATTGACTAGTGGAGTAGAAGGATTTTAACTTTCGAACCACTTAAAAAGGCGTTTAGGGTCACCTAGTTCTTTCCACAAAGATTTCATATCGGCGACGGTTCTAATTTTAAGTACTAATCTCTTTCTCTTCTTCTCTTAATTATCTGTTGTCGAAGAACCGCGTCAACAGTTTGGTGCTTTCATTGAGAGCAAGTCCAATTAGTACTACCACAAACATACAACTATGGTGACCACTCGATCCAAACATGGCAACGAGACAGAACAGCATGATGGGCAGGAGGCCCGCCATGTTGCCCTCCCCGAGGAGCAAGTTCCTGAAGTCCAGCAAAGGCCAGGAAAGCAGCAAGCCGGCCAAGACGACACTGGTAGTTCGGCGCCCCGGCCGCCTAATCCGAATCCATGTTATTATACTGCGGTGGAGATGGAGAATGCTCAGCTGAGGAGCCAGCTAGCAGCAGCTGGTCAGCAAATCCAGGATATTCTGAGTCGACTACCCCCTCTCACAACCAACGGTAACGTTGGAGAGAGGCAAGGCGAGGCTCCTAAGTCTCGCCGGAGTAATCGATCCAGGCATAGTCGTTCGGGTAGACTCCCTGCAGCCAACTCCACCCCTTCATCACGCCATCAAGAGGCGAACTTCAGGGAAATGCCTCAGACCGAACCGCAACAGTACAGCCGTTCGGTTAGGACATCAACCCCTAGCTCTCAGCCTTCCTCGAGGACGCCCAGAAGAGATAGGGGAAATTCCCAAAGGAGGGCCGAGGGGATCCGGAGACATCAGCCCGTCCCCGAAGAACGTCCAGTTCCTCGTCCAGATCGCCCAGCGCGAAACCATCAAGCTGGCAAGGCCGAGAGGCCCCCACCAAATTTAGTCCGTCCAGACGGCACTAGGATCGCCTCTCCGGTCAGGCATCCTCCTTCTCCCATCAGATATCCGTCTCCTCAGACCGTCCGAGACATCCCGACCTACGGAAATAGTAGGAGAGACTCGCCATCGGCCGGGCCTTCCCGGCGCAGCAGGGCGCCGGGGGAAGGAGCAGGTCGGAGCCGCCAAAGACGCACATCGAGCCTGTCCAGCAGGAGTCACTGGACCGGTAGTGCGCGGAGTGATCTTTCGGGAGGGGACCTGCGACAGCGACTAAGTTCAGCACAAAGTCACCATAATTCCCATGGAGGCGACCTTCGAGATCGCCTCAACTCTCACAGAGAGGGTCCAGTTAGGGATGGTAGCCAGGCCCGCTCAGTTGGGGTCCGATCCGAAGTACGTAATGGCGGGAATGCCCCAAATGACCTATCTCCAGATAGGAGGGGCAATAACCCGCCTAATATGTACAACGGGTCCGGAGCTGTTGAACAGCCCCGGAATAACCTAGGATCTCAGGACAAAACCCTAGAGCGCTTAACTCAAATGGAGGAGCTGATGAAGAAGCTCCTGTCGGAGAAAGAAAAAGACGAATATGATTCAGGGGATGAGATGGAGCTCTTCGCCCCCAACATAGCAGCAACGGCATACCCTTCTGGCTTTCGTATGCCTCACTTGTCAAAGTTCAACGGGGATGGAGACCCATCTGACCACTTAGGGATGTTCAACACCCTAATGATGGCTCATAACATCGGGCCAGAGCTTCGTTGCTTGATCTTTCCTTCCACCCTAACTAGACCTGCCAGGCAGTGGTTCAAACAAAGTAAAAGGCAGTCAATCAGCTCCTGGAAGACCTTTTCGGCTGACTTCAATCCGCGCCTCTCAGGCCGCCAGGGTCCAGGCCGACTCCCTAGCTAACGTGAGACAGCAACCTGGAGAAACGCTAAAAGCCTACTTGAGCAGATTTGCAAATGTCGCTGCTCGAGCCAGAGACGCCGACGACAGCTCCAAACTCATGGCTATGAGGACCGGGATCCTAGTAGGCGGAGATCTGTGGAAGGATATTCAAAGGAGGGGGTCAGCTCAGTTAGTGAATTCCTTAACAGAGCCCAAGAATGGATAAACTTGGAGGAAGCTGAAGCTTCAGCCGCGGGGACCAGCCAGGTCCTCGAGAAGACCGCTGGGGCGGGAACATAGATCGTAGTAGCGACCCCCGACGTCACACAGAGTAACCAGCCCAGTGGCAGCAAAAGAAAAGGGAATGGTGAAAACATCCAGCACGGTCAAAAGAAGAATAAGTCCGTGGATAAATTCAAGCCCGTGTTCACAGCGTATACCGAGCTCACCCAAACCAGAGAGAATATTTTCCTGGCCAACGCTACGCGAGTCCCCTGGAAAAGACTGGAGCCAATAAAGCACCCTAAGGGAAAGAGAGACGCTTCCAAATTCTGCCGTTTTCATAACGACGTCGGGCACAATACCGACGACTGCAGGCACCTCAAAGATGAAATCGAGACTCTCATCCGAGCAGGTCCGTTGGCGCAATACTCGCGGAACAGGGTCCCGACAGGTCGACCCGCTCCGGAGATCCCAGCCAGTCATCCTGGACCTCGAGTAGATCAGGACGTCCCTCCCCCCGTGGTCGAGGGAGAGATTTCCACCATCTCTGGAGGGCCACACATGGCTGGCACGAGCAGAGGCGCCCAGAAGAGGTACATAAATGAGTTGAAGGCCCACAATGGAGGGGAGTTCGTCCCGGAACAGCGTCAATCAAAACAACAAAGATTAGAGAAACAACCAGTCACTTTCACGGAGGAAGACGCGGGCCATGTACAATTCCCTCATAACGATCCCTTGGTCGTAGCAGTCCAGCTCGCCAACCGGAGAGTAAGGAGGGTGTTAGTGGACAATGGGAGCTCGGTGAATCTCCTATTCCGTTCCACCTTAGAAAAAATGGGTCTGACCGTCTCCGAGCTAAAGGCAACCTCGATGATGCTATATGGTTTCTCAGGAGAAGGGTCAGCAGCGATAGGAACGATCGAGCTGGTGATCACCCTAGGCGACGAGTCCCGAACAGTGTCCAAACTGCTCGAATTCGTAGTCATTGACTGCTCCGCTGCCTACAATGCAATTTTGGGCCGACCAACGCTCGTTGCTTTCGAAGCTATCACGTCCGTCCGGCACCTCGCCATGAAGTTCCCTACTTCGACAGGGGTCTGCACTATCAAGGGCGATCAGCTCGCTGCCAGGGAATGCTACAGCATTTCCATGAAGGGAAAATCTAAACCCGGGCAGGTGGCGATGGCCATTCAGGATGAAGAGGAATCGCAGGGACCCAAGGCGGCCCTTGAGATTGAAAAACCTCGGGTTTCCGAAGACGAAAAGCTCGCCTTAAGCGAAGACATTGACCCCCGAGTAGGCGAGGATAGGTCCGAGCTCCAAGCTATTGAAGATCTCGAGGAGGTAGGCATCGATGAACAAAATCCGTCACGGACGGTTAAGCTCGGAAAGAACCTCTGCGATAGAAGAAAGGCGGATCTGACTGCGTTTCTGAAAAAGAACCTGGACGTATTCGCATGGTCGCACGAAGACATGATAGGGATCAGTCCGAGCGTAATCATGCACACGCTCCACCTAGACAAAAGCGTCCCTGCAAAGTCTCAAAAGCAGAGGCGTTTAGGGACAACCCGAGCCGAAGCCCTCGAAGAAGAAGTGGCCCGGCTCAAAAAATGTGGCTTTATTCGCGAAGCCAGATTCCCCATTTGGGTTGCCAATCCCGTGTTAGTTCCGAAGCCCAATGGCAAGTGGCGGACCTGTATCGACTTTTCCGACCTGAATAAAGCCTGCCCCAAGGATTGCTTTCCGTTGCCGAGGATCGATCAACTGGTGGATGCCACGGCAGGGCACGAGCTCATGTCCTTCATGGACGCGTACTCGGGCTACAATCAGATCGCGATGAATCCAGCAGACCAGGATCATACCAGCTTTATGACCCCGACTAATGTCTATTGTTATAAGGTCATGCCGTTCGGTCTTAAGAATGCCGGGGCTACCTACCAAAGGCTGGTAAATAGAATGTTCGCGAAACAGATCGGGAAAAACATGGAAGTGTACGTCGATGATATGCTTGTCAAGTCAAAGACTGCCACCAACCACGTTGCCGACCTGGAAGAATGTTTTAACATACTGCGAGAATATGGCATGAGGCTCAATCCTCAGAAATGCACTTTCGGTGTTGCATCGGGGAAGTTCTTGGGTTTCATAGTCAATACCCGAGGAATCGAGGCGAATCCCGACAAGATCAGGTCACTGCTCGAGCTTCCATCCCCCAGGTCGCGGAAAGATGTCCAAGGCCTCACAGGAAGGGTGGCAGCACTGAACCGGTTCATTTCCAAATCGACCGACAAGTGCCTGCCTTTCTACAACCTGCTCCGTGGAAACAAGAAGTTCGAATGGACAGTAGAATGCGAGGGCGCATTCCTCGACCTAAAAACGCACCTAGCTGAGCCACCTGTGCTATCAAAGCCCAGGGTAGGAGAACCTCTTTTCCTCTACATGGCCGTTACTGAGGACGCAGCTAGTGCCGTTCTGGTGCGAGAAGAGGACCAGGCTCAGAAACCGGTTTATTACATCAGCAAGAGACTCCTCGGAGCTGAGTCAAGGTACCCGTTGATGGAAAAACTGGCGTTCTGCCTAATCACGGCCTCGCGAAAACTCAGGCCATACTTCCAATCCCACTCTGTGCACGTCATGACCGATCAGCCTCTAAGGCAGGTTTTGCAAAAGCCTGAAGCCTCGGGACGCTTGCTAAAGTGGGCGGTCGAACTCAGTCAGTTCGAAATTTTCTATACTCCCCGAACTACCATAAAAAGTCAAGCCTTGGCCGACTTCGTGGCAGAATGCGCGGGATTCCATGAGATCCCATCGGAAGACTCACATCAGCTCACCTCCTCAGGTTCATCGTGGAGGATCTTCGTTGATGGCTCATCTAACGAGAACGGCTCCGGGGCCGGAATCATTCTGATATCCCCAGAGGGGCATAGATTCCATTCGGCGCTGAGGTTCGGGTTCAAGGCGTCCAACAACGAGGCAGAGTACGAGGCCTTGTTAGCCGGACTTAGGATAGCTGGCGAGCTAAAGGCAAGCTCTGTCCAATGCTTCAGCGACTCCCAGCTCGTGGTGAATCAGGTCCTAGGCGAGTATCAGGCGCGGGGTCCCAAGATGGCCTCTTATTTGGCTAAGGTAAAATCCGAATTGTCTAAGTTTGGGCAAGGGTCGATCGAGCAGATACCTCGGGAGCAGAACGCCAATGCAGATGCTCTCGCCAAGCTCGCCACCTCGGGGGAGGCAGAAACCCTGGGGTTGGTGCCAATTGAGTTCTTGGACAAACCAAGCATAGACGGAGATCAAGCAGATATTGAGATGATTGACATCAGGCCGACCTGGATGACTCCCATTGTTGAGTACCTCGTCGAGGGCAAGTTACCCGAAGGGCGCAACGACGTACGGCGAGTCCTTTATCAAGCTCCGAGATATACGCTAGTCGAGGGGGTGTTGTACCGACGTGGGCATTCATTACCTCTCCTCCGGTGTGTTCTTCCAAGTGAAGCGAAGGCCATCCTGCAGGAAGTTCATGGCGGATTCTGCGGAGATCACACTGGGGGGCAAAGCCTGGCCTTAAAGATCCTTCGGCAGGGTTTTTACTGGCCGACCTTGTCCAAAGACTCGATCTCATATGTAAAAAAGTGCGACAAATGTCAGCGATTCGCCGCGGTTGCACGAGCGCCCCCGACCGAGCTAAAAATGATATCGTCTCCCTGGCCCTTCGCCATTTGGGGCATAGATCTAATAGGCGCCCTGCCCACCGGAAAGGGCGGGGTCCGTTACGCCGTGGTAGCCATTGACTACTTCACAAAGTGGGCCGAAGCAGAGCCGTTGGCGACAATAACATCGAAAAAGGTGCTAGACTTCGTGGTTAAAAGCATCGTGTGTCGATTTGGCCTACCCAAAAAGATCGTCTCCGACAATGGCACTCAATTTGACAGCGACCTGTTCACCGAATTTTGCGAAAAGCACGGAATTGTGAAAAGCTTCTCGTCCGTGGCCTATCCCCAGGCGAACGGCCAGGTCGAAGCTGTCAATAAAACTCTGAAGGCAAGCCTCAAGAAGAGGCTAGATGAGGCAAAGGGGATCTGGCCAGAACAGCTCCCCCAAGTTCTGTGGGCCTATAGGACCTCACATCGGACCCCCACGGGTCACACTCCTTTCTCCCTAACCTTTTGGAAGTGAAGCGGTCCTCCCCGTGGAGGTGAAGGTCCTGTCGCACAGGGTCCGGTCCTACGAACAAGACAAGAACCACGAGCTCCTATGCCACTCCTTAGACTTGATGGACGAAAGGCGAGAGGATTCACAACTCCAGCTCGCCCATTATCAACAGAAAATCACTCGCTACTTCAACACTAAGGTCAAAAGACGTGCCTTTAGCATCGGTGATTTGGTCTTGAGGAGAGTTTTCCTGGCCGGGAAAGATCCCAAAGATGGGGTTTTGGGACCAAGCTGGGAAGGACCATACCAGGTCATCGAAGTCATCAAAGAAGGGACGTATAAATTAGCTCGACTTGGTGGAGGGGCGGTCTCGCGGACTTGGAATGCAATCCACCTAAAGAAATATTATCAATGAACATTTGTAAGACCTAGAAGGTCACCTTCCATGTATAAATAAAAATCAAATGTTTCTCGTTATTTGCAAGTGTAATTTTAAAGTAACAACGAAAGGCCCTTTCCCAGTTACTTGGGGGGCATATGGTACCTGGATATATCCAGGTCTCCTTAACGACTTAGGTGTTAATTTTTATCTACGGATAAGAGTAATCACAAACTAAGTCCTATCCTGGTCTTAACCGGGTCATAAAACTTAGAAGTTAGCTAAAATTTGTTGACCGTGGTTCTTCTTTAAGGAGCCCGGGATACGGATAAAAGTTAACGCGATCTAAGTTTTTTCGAAATAAGTTCCTGGTTTTAACCAGGTCATAAAACTTAGAAGTTAGCTAAAATTTGTTGACCGTGGTTCTTCTTTAAGGAGCCCGGGATACGGATAAAAGTTAACGCGATCTAAGTTTTTTCGAAATAAGTTCCTGGTCTTAACCGGGTCATAAAACTTAGAAGTTAGCTAAAATTTGTTGACCGTGGTTCTTCTTTAAGGAGCCCGGGATACGGATAAAAGTTAACGCGATCTAAGTTTTTTCGAAATAAGTTCCTGGTTTTAACCAGGTCATAAAACTTAGAAGTTAGCTAAAATTTGTTGACCGTGGTTCTTCTTTAAAGAGCCCGGGATACGGACAAAAGTTAACGCGATCTAAGTTTTTTCAAAATAAGTTCCTGGTCTTAACCAGGTCGGAAAACTTAGAAGTTAGCTAAAATTTGTTAACCGTGGTTCTTCTTTAAAAGAGCCCGGGATACGGATAAAAGTTGACGCGACCTGAGTTTTTTCAAAATAAGTTCCTGGTCTTAACCAGGTCATAAAACTTAAAAGTTAACTAAAATTTGTTGAACGCGGATCTTCTTTAGAGAGCCCGGGACACAAATAATGTTAACTTGAACGAAGTCATAAAAATAAAAAGATAAATTGTGACCAAATGCATTCAAGTATGTATATAAAACTGGCTGAGCAAAATGTCTCGAGGCGGAAACGCCCCACACATAAAGAGAATTACAATAAAAAAAAAATATGCTCAAAGTGCGTAAACGAGGAGCATCCTAAACCCCATCAGCTGGCCCTTTGGAGGTCGCGGTCTCGCCCTGTTCCGCCGCGGCAGAAGCCTCTCCAGTCTCCGAAGGAGGAGCCTCCTTATTCAGGCGGGCTTGAAGCCGCGGCAACAGGAATGCCCAGAGGTCCGGCGGCATGAAGGAGAAGTTCGCGTCCGGATTGTGGGACCAACAATGATAGAATAGGTCCTGTAAGGACTGCTCCGACACGACCCGCTCGTCTTTCAGAGCGGCCTGGGAGGCCTGGACTTCGGCCTTCGCCACCTCAAGGTCTGCCCGCGATGCGGCCAGGGAGTTTTTAAGCTCTAGGTTCTCGGAGCGAAGCTTCTCTAGCTCGGATGCGGCCAGATAGCGTTTAAGCTCTTGGTTCTCCGAGCGGACCTTCTCTAGCTCGGCTTTGGAGGCCGCCAGAGCGTCGCTTGCCTCCTGAGACTCCTGGAGGGCAGTCTGGCGATCTGCTTCCAAACCCTCGAGCTGGGCCTTGGTCCTAACGATGCCTCTATAGGCGGCAGCCATGCCCTGCAAGAAAAGAATGATAAATTAGCAAACTGGAAGGAAAAAGGCGGCGTGTGAGTGTCAAAGCCTTAGAAGAAGGGGGCACTTTACCGTTAAAGTCATGTCCATAGCAGATTCTATAACTCGGACCGGGCTCGTTGTTTCGATGGCCCGGAGCTCCTTCTCCCTGATATTGTAATAGTGGCTGACGGCGTAGCTGGCCGACTCATACACCGTACCCCGGAATGCTTCGGGCATCTTCTCCAGAGCCCGGGGGTCGACCGGGATACGCACGTCCGGGGCTGCCGCGGCCAGATTCCCGACCTCTATTACCCCGTCCTGGGCGGCCAGTGGAGACCGTTGGGGTGGCGAATGCATGAGTCCTGTCCTGGCGACAGGGAGGTTCGCCCCCGCGACCTGGGATGGCGGGTCTCTCTCCTTCTCCGTAGCTGGGGATTTGGTGGAGGCCCCGGTCGAGCTCTTGGACTCGCGAAGCCTCTTTAACCTTGGCCCCGCTGGGGGATTCCCACCGAACACAACGCCCCGCAGACTATTCCCAGGCTGAGACATCTCTTCTGCCAAAGAGAAAAAAACACAGTTATTAGTAATCATACAGAAATAAAGACAAAAGGTCCAAAGGCAATAAGAAAGCAAATACTAAGGGAGCCCTACCCCCCGAGCTGGAAGAGCCTAGAACGATTATCTCACGAACTGGCGAAGGTTCTAGGTCCAGTTCTGAATCGGGGCTGGACTCTTCTACGTACTGCCTAATCCCCGGAGCATAGACGCCCCTCTGGAGCGCAGGCCACGTGCGTAAATTGGTCCCGTACTCCTCAAAAATGGCCGACCTAAAGGCTAGGGTATTATCTACTACTACGGTACCCTTGGGCCGACTCTCTTGGTTGTCCAGCACGAGCTGGTCAACGCAGTGGAGCAGGAGCGTGTCCAGGTTCGGATTCCTTGGGTGACGATGGACGAGCTGCCTAGGGTTGAACCTAACCAGCCGGGGGTCTGCAGTGGCCCTATCTACGTTCTTAAATAAGTAAGAGTTACCTTGACCGGAAGGACCCGCGGCTGCTCCGGATTGGGCCCTCTCCTCGCTCATCCCCTGGGCGACCTCCAAGCTCCTCTTCCTGTTCCTCACCAGAGGAACTTCCTCACCTCCTTCCTTGCCTTCGTCATCTGCGACCTCCTCCGCGACGATCGGCCTGTTGTCGCGGGCTGGGGGAGGACCCCGGGGCCTTTTCAAATTCAAAGTCTGATTTGGGAAAATCAGCTTGCAGAATACCATCGCCTCGTCCGTCACGAGCACGCGGTAGTCTTTCTCACTGGGGGGCAGGTTCGCCAGTGTATCGTATTGACCCCCGAGGGTCACAGACTTTTCGGTCCTCGAGTAGATGGGTGCAAGGTTGGTTGAAATCAGAATTGGAATAAGGGACGAGCTAAAATAAGATAACCGTTAAAAGGCGAGCTAAATGGAGGATTACTTACGAGGGCGGTTGAAATAATGATGTTCGCAGTTTCGGAACCCAGTAGACATAAAAAACTGGTCTTTGAAGTCGTTTGGATGGCTCGGCAGCTCGATCACTGCTGCTGTGTTAGGGAAGCGGGTTAAGTAATAGAACCTGTCGCCTCGCCCCCGCTGGTCCGGGCTGGCTTTGAGGCAGAAGAAATATAGGATATCAGCAGGAGTGGGGACCTCCCACTCATGCTTTTGGAACAAATACCTCAGTCCCGCCAGCAGACGGTATGAATTAGGGGGGAGCTGAAATGGGGCCAACCCCACATAGTTCATAAAATCAGCAAAATACTGATCTAGGGGGAGGAAGGCCCCTGCCTTGAAGTGTTCCCCGCTCCAGGCCGCGAACGACTCGTCGAGCGGCGTGCAGCTCCTCTCCCCATCCGCAGCAGGTCGGGCGATCACGGAGGTCTTCCCCAGAGGAATGTTGTGGTTAAGGAAGATTTTGGTGATCTTTGCCTGGCTGGTTATCTTCGAGACGATTCTCTCCGCCTCGAAAAATGCGTCAGGAGCCACCTCGGCCTGCTTCTCCACCGCCGGCCCAAAGTGAGGAATTGGCGAGCTGGTCACCACCGCCTTTCCTTTATCCTTCTGGGAGGCCGAACTTCCCACATTCTTCTGTGGCAGATTTCTCTTTGGAGCCATCTGGTCGCCTATCGAACAAAAGAAAACATTTTAGAAAAGGCGACCCAAGCAGGAGAGTGAAGCAAGTATTAAGTACACGAGCTGGGGTAAGCCCAGCCCGTGGAGAGTGGTGCCACGCGTTCCGAGGAACACGCGCCTATGCCCTCAACAGATCCCAGATTACTCGGAATTCGTGTGTCAGATGGATCAGAGTAAAAAATTGCCTTGGGGGGAAAGTTTCAACAGGCAAGGCGTGGCAAAACCGCTTTTAAGGCGTATTCCCTAAGCTATCCGGTTTTTGCACCCAAAATTCCTGAGGATCCTACCCAGAAATTGTTCCTAAGAGAGAATCATGGAACCCATATTCTAAGGCGATGTCCCATGGCAAGTGTGCCCTAATCTAAGAAGGGCCATCACCCTCCATATCCGCGCGACCCAGAAAACCTCTGCATGTGGCTACAGTAAAAATTTTTACCTAGGCTACAGTGGCATGCTTTCAAAAATAAACAGGGACAGAAGACTTACAGTATATGGTTGGATGGTGAGCGAGGTTGCTGCGCTGGTAGGAGCTTCGTTGGCACAGTAGTCTCCAAGGCCTTGAAGGAACTCGCACGCTTAAGCTTCATGAACGGAGAAGATGAGAGCAATGGAAATGAGGGTTTTGGTTCTTCGGAAGGTCAGAGAGAAAAGAAGGAAATTTGTGAGGTTCTGAATGGTAAGGTGGCCCGTGCGTGGGATGACCACCCCCTTTTTATACAAGGGAGAATCACGTGTAAAAGGCTCCTGGGAGACCCTCCACTCGAAATGTGAAACGACGGCTGGACAGTAGGCTAGGCCATTTAATGCGGTTCTCGTAGAGTGTACCGTCGCCCCCCACGGCGTTCCACGTATCAGACGCATGCGAAAAGCATGGAATGCGAAGGGTTGTGGGAGAAGTCTAAAAGCCCCTACTGTGGTCTCCCATATCTGACGTCACGGACCACGAGCAGGAGCTTGGGGGGCAGATGTACGCCCTGGTTTTCACACGGGCTGTTTAGCAGGACGAGCCTCGAACTAAACATGATTTAGCCCGAGGCTCCCACAGGCCAGAGGCTTTATCTTCAGGACGGGCCCTTTCTAGCTCGAGGGGGTCCTGTTTCCAGCTCCCTCGAGTTGCACCAAGAGCTGGGAACAGCATCCGGCGACCACTGACGGATTAGCTCGGGTTATGGATTGCTCCGGCAGCGAGCTTCTCAGGAAGCTCTGACCCTATGGGAAGTCAACACGCAAGATAAACGTGCATAATCCTGCCATCACGTGTCCGATATCCCCCTGACTTCTCGGACACGCAGCAGGAACGTGCGTATTCAGACACCCACGGACGGGTTGGGCCGTGCGGCCCATTGTCACCTTCCATACTGATTAGACCACACTTGTGTGTCAGGTTTAGGAATTAATCATGAATATCACAGACTTGATATGACAAATGGAAAGGTCACGGGATGACCTCCCTACCAATTTCCAGGTGCCTTCTCCTATAAATATGGAGACCCTGGGAATTGATAGGGGTTGGAAAAAATAGTCTTGTAAGAAGGACATATTTTGTAAACCAATTACCCAGAAAAGATCAATAATATTGACTAGTGGAGTAGAAGGATTTTAACCTTCGAACCACTTAAAAAGGCGTTTAGGGTCACCTAGTTCTTTCCACAAAGATTTCATATCGGCGACGGTTCTAATTTTAAGTACTAATCTCTTTCTCTTCTTCTCTTAATTATCTGTTGTCGAAGAACCGCGTCAACAAATTTTATATTTTAAAATCAATTAAAATTAATTTTTAAAAATATTTATGAGTTGGAACAATCACAAAGTGATACGTGTTGGAACAATTAGCTCATTAACAGACCTAATGGAGGAGCACTAACAAAATTACTGTTTTACTAACTTCGAGTACTTTCCCCGCTAAAAAAAAATTGGGTCTATGTCGGTTAAAAACTCCAAATATTGGGTACTTATGCCGCAAATATCCCATCTTTTCAATTGTTTAAGATATTTTGATTTTGAATTCAAGATATCAAAAGCATGAACATGCAATGAAAAATCTTGAAGATAAATGTCAATTTTATATAATTGATTTATTATTATAATTATTAGAAAATTAGTTATTACTAAGAAAATATTTATTAAAATTAACATGTGCTTTTAAGATTAAAAAGAATAAAGGACACATAGTAAATAAAGTGATGAATTATAATGGTATTTATATAAGAGAGAAAAAAGACTTAAAGAGTCATAAGATTACATGAAACTTTATAATAAGCACATTTGTAGTTATGCTTTTTTAGATGATAGATAATGAACGATATTCTTTAACATAAATAATTTATACTTGTGTATATCTTATTAGTATCAACAATAAAAATACCATAAGTTGTTGAAACATTTTCAAAGAAATATTATATTATCTTGGCCTCAGCAACTCAATTCATTTTGGCATCCAAGAAAATGTTAAATTAAATGGCTAAAAAATAATTAATAATAAATACATCAATATATATATATATATATAAAGTTTATGAAACAAGAAATAGAATTACTACGTTATAAAATTCTTTAGTGTCCCTTTTATGAAAAGAATTACTACCTTATGTGCTACTAAAATTTTTAAGCTCTTATTTTATAAAAATTAATGGGAAACTAAAATTCACTTGTATATTGTCAAACATTTTGTTTTTAAAAAAATACACACACATCAAGTGCATTCTAGAAATTATTTATCTCAATACAATACAATTTAATATAGTACAAAAAAACTAAAGTTGAAAATGACTTCAAATACTCATTCAAGTGATCGTCAATTCCATGATTAAAGTTGTGGAAGAACATTCATTTATGGATATATATTTAATCATGAAAAGACTAAAAATAGTGGGAACATAAAAGAAGGAGAAAAATGACACACTAAAACATTAAAATGGTTTCACCAAAAGAAAATCAATGAAACGAAGAGAAAGGAAAAAAACTAATTGTGATAGTGGTAGTGAAGAAAAGCAATTTACTCTCTTATATGAATATGCTTCCATACATAACAAAGACAAAAAAAATCAATAATGTTCTTATTTTAATAATAATAAAATTGATAATAAATTTTACCATTGAAACTGAATTAATAAATTGTCATTAATTTTTCTAATTAATTATGAGTTATTACTCTAACCGATTGTATATATGTAATTAATTAGATAACTTGTCGGTAATGTTGGTTAATTAGATAAGTTATTGTATTTTTTAATAACTCGTCGTTAATATTTTTGAATTAATTATCAAATGTTACCATAATTGATTTTATATAGGTAATTATTAGATATTAGATATTTTTAATAATATTAATATATTGAGATGTTTTTATAATTAGATATACATAATCTATTGTATATAGGTAACCGATTGTGATATTTTAATTATCAAGTAGTTAAGAAGTAATTTAGAATTAATTAATATATAGAATTAATTAATATTATTATAATTATTAATAAAAAATAAATTAAATGAGAAAATAAATAAATTTTAGAGTGTCACATTATTTTCTTAAAATTCTTCTTTATATATATATATTACTAGATACAAGCAACGTTCAATATATATGCACGTTTACTTAGTTTTATTTATAGAATTTATTAATTATTTTTATTAAATTTATATTAATATCATATAAATTTTGAAATAAATATCCTATTTTAATTAAATAATTTAATTATTTTTGTTTGTTCTAGTTTTTGAATTTGAAAGTGACAACAAGTGATTATATATTATATGTTTAATATAATATTAAATATTATACGTGAATTTTAAATTTAAGTTTCTTGCTAGTTTTAAAAAAAAATAATTTGTTGCTAATTCACAATAGATTATATTTATATTTAATATGATATTATTCTAATATGTGAGTTTAAGTTTAAGTTTAATTACATTTTATTTAAGTTATAAAACGTATGATTTTATTATTTTTAAATAATTATCATTATAAAATAACAAAAATATCATATTTTAATTTGTTTAATTATTTATTATTTTTAAATAATTATCATTGTAAAATATCTCAAAAATATTCTATTTTAATTTTTTTTATTTATTTATTTTATTTAAGTTTAAGTGTATACAAACTACTGTTAAATATAAAAATATTCTGTTAAATATAAGAATATTCATTAAAGTTAACATTAAAAAATAAAAAACCGTTAAAACAAAAAAAATTTGTTATCTACACATTTATTATATAGAAGAAATTTTGATCAAAATCAAAATCAATTTTACTGTATTATTTTAATCTATTTTAGACAATACAAAATCTAAAATATAATTTAGCAAAACACTGTGCAAACACTCTGGACAAAAATATAAAGGCCAAAAATATTAAGAGAGAGAGAGGAGGAGAGCACTCCCTTCTAAATTTTATAAGAAACAAGTCATTACTTTCCGTATGTAAACACGCAAGTGGTATAAGTTGTTGACCTTTGATTTGCACTCTTTTGTGCATGACGGATTCATCTTGCTTATTAACTTACCAATCTAACATAATCTAATCATATTTATACTCGTTTAAGTTTTTTATTTTATTTTGTTTCAAGTGTAGTGTCGTATGTTTATTCAACCAAATATCATTTTAAACATTCCATTTTTATCTACTTATAAACTATAACACAAATTCACCAATAATACTTACAAACATGAAATGTGTCTCACTCATATTTGTGCAAAAGAATAACTAATAAAATACTTTAGAAGTTTCTACATAAACCAGTAAGTAACCACAATTCTCTCTTGAAATTTTTGGCATTAGATAATTAAACTAGGGACTAAAGGAATATTTCGAGTATGTGACATAATACTTTAAATTATAACTAATCATAATTACCTATGAATGATTAAATACAAAAAGTAAAATATTAATTATAAGGGTTGATGAAAATTTAATTTGAGACCAATAATAAGAGAAAAGTAATTTTCTCAACTGGGCATCTCCATCACAAAAAAGCTACACTGATGGATTGGGAGAGAGGGGGCCACTAGAGAGTGACAACACCAATATCAACGTCAGCGCAACAACTTGTTCAAACAGATTATATATATGATTAAAGAATCCCTTAAAGAATATAGTATATTCTCAACTATACTTATTTTACTATCTTATTAGAAAAAGAGAAAAAAAGAAAAGCTCCCTTTATACCCTATCGAGTTCATTATATTTAAATTACTTGAGCAAGCAGATTACTACTACTATAGTACTATTATCATATTGAGTATATAAAAAGTCCTTATTAAAACTAAAAGAAATTAAAATTCACATACGAAATCAATATTATAGGCAAGCTTGTAAGTAATATATAGGATGAATGAATGAACATGTAATGTGTCTGGCTCTTTCTAGTGGTATAAATTTGTGAAGTTAGATCTTATTTTGTATAATAATCTTTCAATCCTTGTCTACATAAATAAATAAAAGAGAGAGAGAGAGAGATGATATTTTTGTCTTGTCAATCAAAAGTTCTTCAGTCCAAAATTGTATTTGTGTGATAGACATCACACATTATTATTATTATTATAAAATTCACATATGAATCTAACATATTTTCGTACTTAAATAATTATAGTTCATTAATTATTGTACCAACTTCAACTTATTGTGATAATTTATAGAGGATGAGGAAATTCGTAGAGTGTCATAGTGGTTAGCTCATGGAGAATGGGAATGGTCAATTTATAGCTTTAATTTAATTTAATTTATGGTGACTGGTGAATGGTGGCGATGCAAGGTTGGGTTGGGCCCTCTTGATTATATTTCAATTTTTACAATTTGAAAATTGGAGGCAAAGTAGGGTCATATATGTTGGGACCCAAAATTTTAGAATGATATCAAGTAACAGTACAAATGATGTTATGAGCATTTAGGTACCAAACCCATCTCAATCATATATGAGTTGAAATTCTGATCCCCTACTACTATGCTAGTGGGAATTGTCAATTGATGATTGGTGTGCAGGAGGCTATACATGCCATTAACATATTTATATTGACTTAAAATTTACATTAGAATAATCAATTAACTCATTCATGTCAATATAATAAGGCAACATTAAGAAGAGAATAATAGCTATTGCTTTATGATGCTCTTTAGGAGCTGTAGTCATGACTCAGTTCAAGGTTGAGAAAAGTTATTGTTCTCGTTTCCAGTGTATAATATGTTTTGAAAGCATCACTTGTGTTATGTTAATCTCCTTAAGCTTTGTTTTAAGTGTGGCATTCTTGGCCACAAACAGAAACAATGCCAGGGAACTCTTTCCCATGTACGGAAAAATGGATCAGAAGTGAGTGTTGGGAATGATCTCCCTTCTATAAACGTCGCCCTAAATGGTTCGTGGAGTGGACTGTAATGATCCAATAGTTGGGGAAATCCTTATCTCCTCCTCTTATTGTTACCTCCCCTCCGTTGAAGAAGCATTATACGTAGGGTATGGAACAGACGAAACGGTCGGAAAAAAGCTTACCAGAAAGTGAAGCCCTTTCTCCCAGGAGATAATTCAGACTTCCCTAGAACAGATCACTCAGTAGGGTTCTGCCAATGCATGCGAAGGCCTTGTGTACGATTGACCAGACAAGGATGATTGTAGGCAATGACAGAGCTACGGGGAACTGGGGTGTTATATTATTTATATAATATAATGTTTGGGGTGTTATATTATTTATATAATATAATGTTTAGATTAAATAATGTGACAAAATCTTGTCATACATTGTAACATATTATATATGAGAGTTACATTTTGGATAGTGTGCATTTCGAAAAATGTAACATATTTGGAGTTACAAAACATGGTGAAATTGTTTAGGCATGAAGATGTGCTAAAACAATAACAATTTCACAAAAGTCTAACATGTGAAAGTTAACTTTTGGTATAGACATTTATAATAAATCAACGTTTTGGGTCCAAAATGTTTATTTGGAGTATATTAGAGTACCCAAGAAGTTTGGGAGAATTTGGAGGTATTTTGAGACAAGATTTGTAATGTCAAAATAGAGGCGTTGGTGATGAGTCACCCCTACAAGGCGACGCATCGCCAAAAGTTTAAAACCCTAGGCTGAGATAAACCAAGTGATGCATCGCCTAATGCCAGGCGATGTGTCGTCTGGGCTGTTACGGAAAGGCCATACAATTACGTAAAATACCTCCAAAAACTTAAGGGATTTGTTTCCCTAAATATTTGCATGATGACATGGCGCATTAAAAAGACATATGAACAACATGTGACCGATCTTGTATTAGTACGAGAGAATTAAGATAATATATAATGAATAATATAGTCGATAACATATTAAAGTATGTAATCTTTAATGAATGGTTACTAGTATGGTTTGCTAAGCATACGAGATGTGAGTAATCTAGACTCTCATATATAATATGTTACAGAGGATAGGGCAACGGGCCCTGTGGTGACTTATTAGTCCCATATCCTAGGGTTGGACACTAGCATTGACTTATTAGTCAAGGACGGCTATAGCACGGTGAGTGCTGGTCGTAAAGCATTGACTTATTAGTCAAGGATGGCCTTAGCACGGTGAGTGCTGGTTGTAAAGCATTGACTTATTAGTCAAGGACGGCGTTAGCACGCTGAGTGCTGGTCGTAAGGCATTGACTTATTAGTCAAGTATGGTAATAGCGCGGAGCGCTGGTCCATATGGTTTAGTTTAACCAGGAGCGCATTATACGCTTGACCGACCTATAAGTCGGAGATAACTAAAGTGTCAGGTATGCTAGGTCAGTTCCAAGGCTGGTTATACAGAGGAAAGGGCAAAGGGCCCCGGGGTGACTCATTAGTCCCATATCCTAGAGCGCTAAGCTAGTATGTTTTATTAATCATGTGTTTGGGCGCTGAGCCCCAGTATGATTCCATAATCATGTATTTTGGGTATTGGGCCCCAGGATGATGCACGAATCACTTATCTAGGGAAATTGGCCTCATATGACACTGTAGTCATTTATATGAATGGTATGCATGCATGAGTAGGGTTATTACCGCTAGACATGCTTATTATAATTTGGAAATATGTTATTAACTGCTTATGAGCATGTTTAAGTTTTCTTGCTGAGCCTTGGCTCACAGGTGCTATATGGTGTAGGTAAAGGGAAAAGAAACCTGGACCATCCTTGAGCTGGAGAGCTTAGGTTATGATGTGTACATATGCGGCTGCTCAACCACCATGGCCAAGGGTTTAAAGAGGAACTAGGGTCAAACCCTCTTTTGCCGCTTAGGTCGGTAGGTTGTAACTCTTTTATTGTAATTAACATTTTAAATGTATTTTGGGATCCCATGTATACAGTAAACGTTTTAGTGAAATGTTTGTATCTTTCACGAAATCTTTTAACCCTAAACCGTTAGTCACATTTAGTTCCACGATTATGGCCAAATGACTCGTTTAGCAAGTTTAGCACTATTTAAAATACACAGTGTAACGATTCCTGAGTAGTAGGGCGTTACAACTTGGTATCAGAGCGAGCCAAGGATAAGGTGTAATGCCCTACTTCCTTAGAGCCGTTACTAAGTGAGTTTTAAGACAAAACAGTGTGCAATGAACTCGCTAACCGAGGTTTTTAAACAAAAGTGTGCCTAATTAAAAGTTAAGGCTGTAATCTTAGAAAAAAACGCGTTGTTTCAATAAAACTTCTAGTATTAAACATTTGGGATCCCAAATTAAGGTTTGAAAACTAATTACATCTTGAAATAAGGTTACAGTTGAGAAATCATAAAATCATAGATTATTACAGCCATTTTCAAATAAACCCCCAACCAAAGCAGTCGGGCAGGCCAAACATGTACGCGTCGCTTCACGCTCTCCATACTCATGGTTGGTTGAGTCAGACATTGCCCTTACCTGCAACACAGAGCACCCGTGAGCCGAAGCCCAGCAAGAAAACTCATGCAGTACATAACATATGCAATCTATACAGTTTATCATAACAGATAATCCACATATAAACAAGTCAATCATTAGACTAAGCAAACACGGCCATGCCGCCCCCGAAGCCTTACCGAAGCCTGGGGTCTCGGTCTTCACCGTAGGGATACCACCCGTATCCCCTGGGTCCTACCCTGACCATAGCATCCCATGTGCTAGGTGTTACTTCCGGCCCCACTGCCGTTCTCGGCCTTGCCGCCCTCGGCCATAGCCGTTCATTTCACTATAATCATATATAGCATAAATCAAACAACATTCAAACAAATATAAATTCATTTAAATCTGCACCCTAACATGTAATGCACTATAGGGCCGTGCCCTGCAATCATTTCATCATGCAACATGCAATATAGGGCCGTGCCCCGCAATCACACTATGGGCTCATGCCCCATCCTACGGGTGTTATAGTTTTCTTACCTGTATTCCGAGCCTCCTGATGCACCAAAGCCGCGAGCACGGTCCTCTAGCACGAGCCTCACCAACAACCTAGTCACAACACACAAGAAACATCCCTCAATACTAATCAAATCAAAAACCGCTTCCCGGGACCAATCCCACACTCTCGAGACTCCCAAATCCCTAAAACAAGTCATCGGAAACATCCCCCGAACCCCCGGAGCAAAAGCTCAAAAACGCAACTTTTGGTGCCCTGAAAATGGCCTAGCGCCGCGGCACTCCCCTCAAGGGCCGCGGCGCCCAGCGAGATGCCCCTCTCCTGATGCAACCTCGCGCCGCGGCGCCCAAGAACAGGGCCGCGGCGCTCCTTCGCGAACCCAGAAAATCTGGGTTTTTCTCTTGCGTTTTTCCCGAACTTAAACCCCTCTAAATCATCCCAACAATTACCTAAGTCCCAAAACCAATTCCAAACTTCAAATAGACCATACATCAACCCATAAACATCATAACCCAACTCAATAACACAATCATACTCAAAATCCACCCATTTAATCTCAACTTAAGAAATCTAAACCCATAAACCAAAAACATAAACCAAAGCTTGACAAGCTTAAACCATGAATCCAATTCCTAAACCACAACAGAAATAAATCTTAAAATTGCATAGAACCTTACCTTGAATGAAGAATCCAACCTTAAGCTTCCTTGGTTCATCCCTTAAGTCCTCAAGTTTTCAGCTCCCTTCTTCTTCTTCATGCCCTAGCTTTTTCCCTCTCCTTTTCCTTCTCTTCAAATATCAAAGCATCAAATGGCTAAGTCCCCAAACCGTGTACCCCTTAATACCCAGCTGCAAAATGTCAATTGCCCAGCCAAATGACCATTTTGCCCCTCCTTGCCTATCCTTTCCTACCTAAACCTCAAGGGCACTTAAGTCCTTTCATTTCTATTTCATTTCTACCATTTTCTTTCTAAAACTTGTTACTCTCAGCAGTAACTAATGGTTACCCAGGTTACTAAATCTCCAATAACCATTAACCGCCAATTCTCTACTTAACCATAAAATCCCCGAGGTACCCCTAGGCTCCTCCCGAGCCGGGTATAGAAATCCCGTTGTGACTCTTAAGTTAACTAGCTCTCTAGGACCGTCTCGGCACGTGCATCACAATAATAAAACCACACTCACATGGTACAATTCACAGAATACAATTATCACTTATCGATACAGTTATGCCCAACATGGCCAAAATTACAATTACGCCCTTCTAACACGATCCAGGCCTACACGCATACTAATATACGTAGTCATGCATCTCAGATAAACAAATAGCCAAATAACATGCTTTAAATCATAACCACGCATTTAACTCATAAAATCACACATAAATCCCAGCCTGCCCTCCTGGCACACTAATCAAGGCCCTTCAGCCTTATTAGCGATTTTGGGTCGTTACATAAGGGTTCCTAAAGACAAGTTAGGCATGTACACTCATCACTAAAGACAAGCTCCACTCAGGGTATCGTGACTATTTATGTGGTTATGTGTTTAACTGCTTAAATAAGATATAAATGCTTTACCTGCGTGGCTTATTAGGAAGCATGGGATTCTTATAGGGACTGGCCTTTGACTATTGACATGATTGTGTGATTATCTGCTCAGTTGATATATGAATGTGTTATCTGCATGCTAGAGTAAAGAGCATGATTTGTATGTTTGAAAGAGCAGGGGTTTATGAGTGATGCATGAATGTTATGGGCATGTATTTTAGTACCACAATGCTATGTGAATGTGGTGCGGTTTGGGTTTTCCATGGGAAGACTTGTAAATGTGCTCATCATGCTTAATGTGTCAAGTTATTGACTGTAGACTAAATCAGAGGTTATGTACCCAAGGCAGTTAGTGGGACCCGGTGGTGGTTATACTGAGGTTAGGAATTTTAGCTAGGGCCTGAGCCCTCCGCCTGCCTCTCAGAATTGACAACATGTGTTTACAGATATGCAGTTAAGATTGCAGAGGCAAGAGGAGGAGATTAGGTGTTTAAAATAGTAGGTTCTGTCAAGAAACACATCTTCCTTTGTTATGCCAGGAGTGGCATCAGTTTTGGCTCAGCCTAGGGTTGAGAACAGATGGGAATTTCTATGTGAGAGATTTCAAGAATATTACCTTCCTGTTTTTTAGGGAGGCCTAGATCCATTTAGAGTTGAACAATGGATGGGCATAATCAGTTCCATCCTTGATAGTATGAGGTGGTAGGTCACGATAGGGTGATCTGTGCTACATATATGTTGCGGGAAGACGCCCGGACGTTGTGGGAAGTGGTATCCCAGACATTAGATACAAATGCAATGATCTGGAAAGAATTTAGGCAGTTATTTAATGAAAGATATTATTGTGATACAGTTAAGACTGCTATGAAAAAAGAGTTTCTGAACGTGGTTTAGGGAAATACAATAGTAACAGAGTATGTTAACAAATTCGATGGGTTGGCCAAGTTTTCTTTTGATATGGTGCCCACCGATGTAGCTCGGAAGGAGCGATTTATCCAAGGATTGAATTTCGTAATAGCTCAGGGTGTTAGAATCGTCCTAGTACATGAGATCTCTACCTGTGCTCAGGTGGTAGGGAGGGCCCTTGTTGTTGAGGGCACAAGAAATGAGATTTGTAAGGAGAGTGCTGGAGAGCGCAGAGCTCAGGCAGTGAGGTAACCTCCATTTATTGGATCAAGCAGGGGCAGGGGTATAACACCCTAGATAACCAAGACCGTTACACTATGTAATTTAAAATAGTGCCAGACTTGTTAATCAAGTCGTTTGAACAATAATGTGTTCCTAAAGTCAACTATTAGGTTAGGGTTAAAAGATTTTGATTGTAAACAGTTAATTTTCATTAAAATGGATGTTTGGTATATGGGATCCCAAAGTAAGGGTTTAAGTGACAGTTTACAATCCTCAAAAGTTGAATACAAACAAAAGCCACTATAATGGAAAAATACAAGTTTTAGGCTCTGTCCCTGTACTTTC
Source organism: Humulus lupulus (assembly GCF_963169125.1). Taxonomy (NCBI): domain Eukaryota; kingdom Viridiplantae; phylum Streptophyta; class Magnoliopsida; order Rosales; family Cannabaceae; genus Humulus; species Humulus lupulus. Next base: position 182,308,033 of record NC_084800.1, on the reverse strand, counting down.
CCTCGGTCGTGGCAGACGAGTAGCTGACAATGTACACTCTGCCTCAGTGTTTTCCAAATCATGGTTGGTCCAACTTTCCCATGCCTTTACCTGCACCTTGTAGCACCCGTGAGCCAAGGCCCAGTAAGAAAACCATAAACAATAACCACATATACAATAATAACATCCAATCAATCTCAGTACAATCATTCAGAAATTCAACAGAATATAAACATCAAGCTAATAACAATAAACATGTATTTCAAAACATATTTTAACCAGTGATACAAATGCTCAGGGTCGACGCCCTTAGGCCGAGCCCTCTGTTTACTAAGCTGACCCCGACTTACATAGGCTGAGTCTATTATTTATTTAGCTAACCTCGACTCAAAGTGGTCAAGCCGTGTCCAATGTGCTAATCATCAACCCCGACTCCCTTAGGTCATACTTTAACATTTCACATAATAATAATGAAGTTACATAACACATATATCTAGATACAGGGAACCTTAGTCCCAAACACAACCACATGGGTGTAGTTTTCTTACCTTGAATTATGAGTGGAGAATTAAGAGCGGTCCCGAGCACGACCCTCAGTTCTTAACCTTAGCGGTAAACCTAGTCATAGTGTCAACGAGTAATCATCAATTTCTAATCCAAATATTTACTTAGGAAACAATAGCTAGCCTTCGGAACCTCGAATTCTACTAAACCGGGTAGTAGAAATCGTCTCCAGTGCTTAGGTTCGAACCCCCGAGCCTTCCCAATCCTTAAAACAAACCTAGGCAGGCCGCGACCTGGCCCTAAGGGTTGCAACTTGCCATCAAAAGAGAGACACAACCCCCATGCATCTGGGGGAGGTGGGCCGCGACTTGCCCTCCTAGGGTCGCGATGCGCCCTCAAAACAGAGAGCCCTCCTAGGGCGATCTGGGCATGCGGGTCGCAACGCCCATGAGCTGGGTCGCGGAGCGCCCCACGAGTGCTGCTTGCATTTAGAAAATCCTTCATCTAAGTAGTCACTCTACTTCAGCGCCAGCCTCCTCTAGTTCAGCCCCCAGTGTTAGTCCATCGAACACTCAAGTGATGGACCTGCTGCATACAATCTATGCCAATCAGCAAGCCTATTGGAAGTATGCTAAGGTGCGAGATGAATCCTTTCGAGGTGTGCTAGAGAGACAATTTCCTGATGCCTTGCGCACTTGGTTTCCATTCCCCGAGTATATTCTGGACCCTCATGAAGAGGTTGGCAGTCAGGAGAGCGATGATTCTGATGAGGAAGGTTCTCCGGGCAGCGACTAGTGTGGGAGGGAGTTTCTCTTTACCCTTTTTGTTTATGCTCTTTATGTTATTTTGCTTTGTTTATTTTGATATTTGTTTTCAGTTTCTGTCTTGTTTATTTTATTTTTTGTTAGTGTTTGGCAGCAATGAGGACATTGCTTTCATCTAAGTTGGGGGGAGTGTGTTCGATTTGTTGTTATATGTTTTACTTTATGTTATTTTCTTAATTTCTATGTGTGGTTTAAGTGTAGTTTTTCTAGAGTCTAGAGTCTAGGGTTGAATGGAATCTGTTGACGCGGTTCTTCAGCAATAAGTAATTATAAGAATAAGGAGAGGGATTAGTGCTAAATAATGAACCGTAATAGACAAATGATCTCAAAGTAAAATGATAACACATATACTTTTTAGGTGGTTCAAAGGTTAAAATCCTTCTAGTCCACCAGCCAATATTATTGATATTTCTCTGATTTTCTTCACATGATCTTTCTTCCCAAAATAGGATCCAACCCCTTGCAACTCCCAGGGTCTCCATATTTATAGGGAGAGGGCACCTGGGAGTTGGCAGTGGAGGTCATCCCGTGACCTTCTCACCCATCATGTCACTTCTGTGACATTCATGATTAATTCCTAAAAACTGACAATGAAGTGTGGTCTAATCAATAGGTGAGGGAATAATGGGCCGCATGGCCCAACCCAGTCGTGGGTGCCTGAACATGTAAGTTTCTTCTAACTTTTAGCTCGTAATCTGGTTGCTGATTCATCTATTTTCATTCATTGCTAACCTGAAAACTATCATGCAGCGATCTTCGCAAGGACGTCTAAGTCGGTGACCCTTGGGGGTCAGTATGAAACCTTGGCGGGGCTTCCCCCAAGTGAAAAAGATTACTGCCAGCTTGTGTCTGACGAGACGATGTTGGCGTGTAAGTTAATCTCCCCTGGCCAGACTCTGGCCTTGAGGAGGCCGCAGGCCATCCCTGCTGCTCGCGAGATGCCGCCCGTCCCCGAGGAGGATGCCGCGGATGAGGACGGGGACGAGGAGGACGAGGTGCCCCTCGTACATCGGAAGCGAGCTCTGGAGGTCGCCCAGGAAGTTAATGCGGTGAGGATCCAGTTTGGAGAAACAGCCGGCCCCTCTGGTCAAGGTAACCCTTACTTATTTAGGGACTTAGACAGGGCCGCCGCTGACCTAAGGCTTGCTAGGTTTAACCCCAGCCAACTCGTTCACCGCCACCAAACGGACCCAGACTGCAACATCACCTTACTCCAGTGTGTTGACCAGCTCGTGTTGCGTAATGACATGGGCCACCCTAGGGGAACTGTAGTAGTAGACAACACCCTAGCCTTTAGGTTGGCCTTCTTTGAAGAGTATGGGGCCAATCTTAGGTCGTGGCCCTCCCTTCTAGAGGGTGTAGTAGCTCCGGGTCTTAGGCACTACGTAGAGGAGTCTAGCCCTGAGGCGGATCTAGATCCAGAACCTCTTCTCACCCGCGAGGTCATTATCTTAGACTCTCCCGTAGAAGCTCCGGGGCCAGAGGTCGTGACAATAGATTCCTCCTCTAGCTCGGAGGGTAGGACCTTTTTCTATACACTAGCCCCCCCCCACTTTTTTTTTTTGATCAAAGTATTTTTACATGTATATTAATACTTTGCTGTCATTGTTTGAGTAAAGGAGATGTCGCAGCCCGAGGATGACAGCTTGCGGTCCATGTTCCAGGGGGGAAATCCTCTCTCTGGGCCCTTGGTGAAGAGGCTTCGAATGACGAAGAAGGCTGTTGGGACATCCTCCAAGTCCTCGGCTAAGGGGAAAAACCCAGGCCCCTCTGCCACTGAAAAGGTACCTCCACCCCCTCCTGCTGCAGAGAAGATGGATCCACCTCCCCCGAGACCTCCCGTTTCTGTTCGGGAAAAGGAGGCGTCAACCGGGGCCTTGGAAACCCCAGCCCCCCTAGTGCGCATCCCAGTCAACACCCAGGCCTTAGAGAAAATCCCCAAGGTCTTTCAGGGGACGGTCTACGAAACTACGAGCTACACAGTGGACCACTATTACAACGCCACCCCGAGGGACCTGCGGGAGATCGAGACGAGGAGTCCTGAGAACGTGATGGAGTCTTCAATGGGAATGACCCTCACGGTAAGTAAGCTCTATCATTTGTTTCTCTTCATTTTTCTTTATTTCTAAGGCACCCGCCTTACACATTTCTTCTTTCTTGCAGGCGGTCTTGGCTCTTCATCGGAGCATATCCCGATCTAGGGCCAGGTTCGAGGAGATGAGGAACGAGCATCAGACTGCCCTGGCCACCCTTGCGTCTACCCGGAAACAGGAGCTGGACACCAAAGACGCCCTAGCGACCGTGCAGGCTGAGCTGGACGCATCTCGACCTAAGCTGCTGGAGGCCGAGTCCACCAAGGTCTCCCTGGACGCCGCGAAGGTGGAACTTGAAGAAGCTAAGGCTGCCCTTGTGGCGGAGAAAGCGACCTCCAGCGCCTCCATGGAGACCATGCTGTACCATTGCTGGGCCTTCAACCCGGATGGTGACTTTTCCTTCTTGGGGACGGAAGTGCGGGAGTCCTTCCTGGGGAAGTTCAAAGCTTTCCTCCAACAAAAGGAGCCCTCTGAGACCGGGGAGACCCCGACTACAACCGAGCAGGACGACGAGGGGGTGACTTCAACAGAGCGGCCTGGCGGGGCTTAGGAATTTTCTCCTTCTCCTTTATCGTTTATTTTTTTTTTGTAACTTTATGTTATGAGGTTTTTTAACCTCGAGACAATTTATTTCTTCAACTTTATTTTAATTGATTTACATATTTTTGCCTCTATCTTATTTCTCTTATGTGCATTTGGTAATAATCTTAGTTTCTGTTGGTGTTGTGATTGACATCTTATGATTTCCTAAGAAAAACATCTATTAACCTACTTGAACCAACTTCTAAGAGTTAAGTCCTGGTTTCATCCAGGACATTAATTTGAAAACTTAGTTCGCGTCAATCCTTTATCAATATCTCGTGCTTTTTAAGAAAAACATCGATCAATCGATTTGAACTAACTTCTAAGTTTTAGGACCTGGTTATATCCAGGACATTAATTTGAAAACTTAGTTCGCATCAATCCTTTATCAATATCTCGTGCTTTTTAAGAAAAACACCGATCAATTGATTTAAACTAACTTCTAAGTTTTAGGACCTGGTTATATCCAGGACGTTAATTTGAAAACTTAGTTCGCGTCAATCCTTTATCAATATCTCGTGCTTTTTAAGAAAAACACCGATCAATCGATTTGAAGTAACTTCTAAGTTTTAGGACCTGGTTATATCCAGGATGTTAATTTGAAAACTTAGATCGCGTCTGTACGCCCTGTTTTTCCCACGGGCTGATTAGCGAGTCGAGCTGCGGCCTAATCATAGTTATCTCGTGGATGTCACCGCAGACCGGAGCTTCTGTTATTAGGTCGTACCTACCTAGCTCGAGGAAACCCCAAGGGCTCGCCTTCATTGCCCAAGACTGGGGCAGGGATTCTGAAGGCCCAAGGTCGAGTCAAGTATGCAGCTCGTGGTGCGAGCTGCATACGGAGGCTATGACCCTTTGTGAAGTCAACACACGCAAGGTAAACGTGCATATATTAGACATCACGTGTCTGATATCCCCCTGACTTCTCGGACACGCAGCAGGAACGTGCGTATTCAGATACCCACGACCGGGTTGGGCCGTGCGGCCCATTATCTCCTTACCTATCGATTTGACCACACTAATGTGTCAGGTTTAGGAATTGATCATGAATGTCACAAAGCTGATGTGATAGATAAGAGGGTCACGGGATGACCTTCTTACCAACTCCCAGGTGCCTTCTCCTATAAATATGGAGACCCTGGGACTTAATAAGGGTTGGATTCTCTATTGTAAAAGAAAGACCCTGTAATCAAATATCCAGTATAGAGCAATAATACTGACTAGTGGAGTAGAAGGATTTTAACCTTTGAACCACTTAAAAAACGTGTCTCGAGTCACCTCTTTCATTCTCTAAGATAATATATCTGTTACGGTTCTACATTTAGCACTAATCCCTTTCTCTTCTTCTCTTAATTACCTGTTGGCGAAGAACCGCGTCAACAGTTTGGTGCTTTCATTGAGAGCAAGTTCGATTAGTGCTGTCGCAAACATCCAACTATGGTGACTACTCGGTCCAGGCATGGTAACGAGACAGAACAACATGATGGGTAGGAGGCTCATCATACTGATGTCCCTGGTGAACAAGTTCCTGAAGTCCAGCTGCGGCCAGGAAAGCAGCCGGCGGGCCAAGATGATACTGGTAGTTCGGAGCCCCGGACGCCTAATCCGAACCCATGTTATTATACTGCGGTGGAGATGGAGAACGCTCAGCCAGTTAGCAACGGCTAGCCAGCAAATCTAGGATATGCTAGCCCGACTACCCCCTCTCACAACCGGCGTTAACGTCGGAGAGAGGCAAGGCGAGGCTCCTAAGTCTCGCCGGGGTAACCGGTCCAGGCATAGCCGTTCGGATAGACTTCCAGCAGCCAACTCCACCCCTTCATCACACCATCGAGAGGCAGACTTCGGAGGAATGCCTAGAGCCGAACAACAGCAATACAGCCGTTTGGTCAGGACGTCGACTCCTAGCTCCCAACCATCCTCGAGGACGCCCAGAGGAGCTCGAAGAAATTCCCGAAGGAGATCCGGGGAGGGCTCACGACATCAGCCCATTCCCAACAACCATCCTGCGCCTCGTCCAGATTGCCAGGCGCGGGACCAGCAGGTTGGCAGGGCCGAAAGGCCCCCACCAAACTTGATCCGTCCTGACGAAACTAGGATAGCCTCTCCATTCAAGCATCCTCCTTCTCCAATCAGATATCTGTCTCCTCCTCGGCCCGTCCGAGACATCCGAGCCTATGGGAGTAGTAGGAGAAACCTGCCATCGGCAGGACCTTCCTGGCGTAGCAGGGCGCCGAGGGAAAGCCCAGATCCTCAGCACCAAAGGCGGACTACGAGCTTATCTAGCAGGAGCCATTGGACCGGCAATCGCCGGAGTGATCTCTCGGGGGGAGACCTGTGCCGGCGTCTGAGTTCGGCGCAGAGTCATCAGACCACCCAGGGAGGCAACCTATGAGATCGCCTCAACTCTCATAGAGGGGACTAAGCAGGAGGAGATGGCCAGGCTCGCTCAGGGGGGCCTTTGTCCGAAGTACGTAACGGAGGGAATGTCCCAAATAACCTATCTCAAGATAGGAGGGGCAATAACCCACCAAATATGTACAATGGGTCCTGAGCTGTTGAACAGCCCCGGAATAACCAAGGACATCAGGATCAAACCCTCGAGCACTTGGCTCAGATGGAGGAGCTGATGGGGAAGCTCCTATCTGAAAAAGAAAAAGATGAATATGATTCAGGGGACGAGATGGAACTCTTCGCCCCCAGTATAGCAGCAACGGCGTACCCATCTGGTTTCTGTATGCCCCACTTGTCAAAGTTCAATGGGGACGGAGACCCATCGGACCATCTAGGGATGTTCAACACCCTGATGATGGCCCATAACATTGGCCCCGAGCTGCGATGCTTAATCTTCCCTTCCACGCTGACCGGACCAGCCAGGCAGTGGTTCAAGCAAAGTAAAAGACAGTCAATCAATTCCTGGAAGACCTTCTCAGCTAACTTCAAAAGGGCATTCCGAGCCTCCCAGTCCGCCCGTGTTCAGGCCGACTCCCTGGCTAACGTGAGGCAGCAGCCCGGTGAGACTCTGAAGGCCTACCTGAGCAGATTCGCGAACATTGCTGCTCGAGCCAGAGACGCGGATGATAGCTCCAAGCTCATGGCCATGAGAACTGGAATCCTCGACGGAGGAGATCTCTGGAAGGATATACAAAGGAAGGGAGTCAGCTTGGTTAACGAATTCCTTAACAGAGCCCAAGAATGGATCAACTTGGAAGAAGCTGAAGCTTCAGCTGCGGGAACCAGCCAGGTCCCCGAGCAGCCCGCTGGAGTAGGGACGGAGGTCGTGGCAGCGACCGAAAATGTCACACAGAACAACTAGCCCGGTGGAGGAAAAAGAAAGGGAAATGGAGAAAATAGTCAGCACGGCCAAAAGAAGAATAAGTCCGTAGACAAGTTTAAGCCCGTTTTCACGATGTATACCGAGCTCACCCAGTCCAGGGAGAGTATCTTCCTGGCCAACTCTACTCGAGTCCCCTGGAAGAGGCCGAAGCCATTGAAGCACCACAAGGGAAAGAGAGATACTTCCAAGTTTTGCCGTTTTCATAACGATGTGGGCCACAATACCGACGATTGTAGGCATTTAAAAGATGAGATCGAGACTCTCATCCGAGCCAGCCCCTTGGCTCAATACTCACGGAACAGGGTTCCAGCAAACCGACCTGCTCCGGATGTCCCAGCCAGTCAGCCTGGGTCTCGGTTAGATCAGGATATCCCTCCCCCTATTGTAGGGGGCGAGATATCCACCATCTCTGGAGGTCCGCACATGGCTGGCACAAGCAGAGGCGCCCAAAAGAGATACATGAATGAACTAAAGGCTCATAACGGAGTGGAGTTCGTCCCGGAACAGCGTCAGTCAAAGCAGCAGCGATTGGAGAGGCAACCAATCATTTTTACAGAGGAAGGTGCAGGCCATGTCCAATTCCCTCACAATGATCCCTTGGTTGTAGCAGTCCAGCTCGCCAACCGGAGAGTGAGAAGGGTACTGATAGACAACAAAAGTTCGGTGAACCTGCTATTCTGATCCACCTTAGAGAAGATGGGCTTGACTATCGCCGAGCTTAAGGCAACCTCCATGATGTTGTATGGTTTTTCGGGAGAAGGATCAGGAGTGATAGGGACGATCGAGCTGGTGATCACCCTAGGTGAAGGACCTCGGACAGTCTCCAAACTACTTGAGTTCGTGGTTATTGACTGCTCCGCTGCCTACAACGCCATTTTGGGCCGACCTACGCTCATAACCTTCGAGGCCGTCACGTCCATTCGCCACCTCGCAATTAAATTCCCTACTTCAACGGGAATCTGCACTGTTCATGGCGATTAACTCGCTGCCAGGGAATGCTACAACATTTCCATGAAGGGAAAATCTAAACCCGGGCAGCTGGCAATGGCCATTCAAGGCGAAGAGGAATCTCAGGAACCCTTGGCGGATCTTGAGATTGAAAAACCTCAAAATTCCGAGGGGGAAAATGTCGTCTTAAGTGAGGATATTGACCCCCGAATAGGCGAGGACAGATCCGAGCTCCAGGCAATAGAGGAGCTCGAGGAAGTAAACATTGATCCACAAAATCTGTCACGAATGGTCAGGCTCGGGAAAAACCTCTGTAGCCAGAGGAAGGCGGAACTGACTACGTTTCTGCAAGATAACTTGGACGTATTCGCATGGTCGCATGAGGATATGGTGGGAATTAGCCCGAGTGTCATCATACACACACTTCATCTGGATAAAAGCGTTCCTGCCAAGTCCCAGAAGCAAAGGCGTTTAGGAACCACTCGAGCTGAAGACCTAGAGGAAGAGGTGTCCCGGCTCAAGAAATGCGGCTTTATCCGTGAAGCCAAGTTTCCAGTGTGGGTTGCCAACCCCGTGCTGGTTCCAAAGCCTAACGGGAAATGGCGGATCTGCATCGATTTCTCCGACCTGAATAATGCCTGCCCCAAGGATTGCTTCCCATTGCCCAGGATCGACCAGTTGGTGGATGCCACGGCGGGCCATGAGCTCATGTCCTTTATGGACGCATACTCGGGCTACAATCAGATCGCGATGAATTCGGCGGACCAGGAGCACACCAGCTTCATGACCCCAACTAACGTCTATTGTTACAAGGTCATGCCATTCGGCCTGAAGAACGCCGGAGCTACCTACCAAAGGCTAGTAAATAGAATGTTCGTAGACCAGATCGGAAAAAACATGGAAGTGTACGTTGATGACATGCTAGTCAAGTCAAAGATTTCCCATAACCATGTTTCCGACCTGGGAGAATGTTTTAAGATACTACGGGAATATGGCATGAGGCTAAATCCACAGAAATGCACTTTTGGAGTCCGGTCAGGGAAATTCCTGGGGTTCATAGTCAGTACCCGAGGAATCGAGGCAAACCCCGACAAGATCAGATCCCTGCTCAAACTTCCTTCTCCCAGGTCGCGAAAAGATGTCCAAGGCCTGACAGGAAGGGTGGCGGCCCTCAACCGGTTCATTTCCAAGTCCACCGATAAGTGTTTGCCCTTCTACAACCTGCTCTGAGGTAACAAGAAGTTCGAATGGTCAGTAGAGTGCGAAAGCGCATTCCTCGACCTGAAAGCACATCTGGCTAAGCCGCCCGTGCTGTCCAAACCAAAGGCAGGAGAGCCTCTTTTTCTCTACCTGGCTGTCACTGAGGACGCAGCTAGTGCCGTGCTAGTACGATAGGAGGACCAAGTTCAGAAACCAGTCTACTATATCAGCAAGAGACTTCTTGGGGCTGAGTCCCGATACCCGCTGATGGAGAAATTGGCGTTTTGCCTTATCACGGCTTCACGAAAGCTCAGGCCGTACTTCCAGTCCCACTCGATTCACGTCATGACCGATCAACCTTTAAGGCAGGTTTTGCAAAAACCTGAAGCATCGGGACGTTTGATAAAGTGGGCTGTCGAGCTTAGTCAGTTTGAAATTCTGTACACTCCGCGAACTGCTATAAAAAGTCAGGCCCTGGCCGATTTTATGGCAGAATGCACGGGATTCCAGGAGGATCCCGCAGAGAACTCACCCCAAATAAGCTCGCCTCAGGCTTTGTGGAGGATCTTTGTAGATGGTTCGTCCAACGAGAACGGCTCCGACGCTGGAATCATTCTTATATCCCCTGAGGGACATAGATTCTACTCGGCGCTAAGGTTCGGATTCAAAGCCTCCAACAACGAGGCTGAGTACGGAGCTTTGCTGGCGGGAGTGAGGATAGCCCAGGAGTTAAAGGTGAGCTCCGTCCAGTGCTTCAGTGACTCCCAGCTCGTGGTCAACCAGGTTCTGGGCGACTATCAAGCACGGGGACCCAAGATGGCTGCCTATCTGGCAAAGGTAAAAGTTGAGCTGTCCGCATTTGAGCGAGGCTCAATCGAAAAAATACCTCGGGAGCAGAACGCTAACGCAGACACTCTCGCCAAGCTCGCCACCTCTGCAGAAACGGAAACCTTGGGGCTAGTGCCAGTCGAATTCTTGGAGAAACCAAGCGTAGAAGATATCAGGATGGAGGTCGAGATGATCGATGCCAGGCCGACCTGGATGACCCCCATCCTTGAGTATCTTGCCGAAGGCAAGCTGCCTGAAGGGCGTAACGATGCACGGCGAGTCATGTACCAAGCTCCTAGGTACACGATAATCGATGGGGTGTTGTACCAACGTGGGCACTCCCTACCTCTCCTCCGGTGTGTTCTTCCAGGTGAGGCAAAGGCCATCCTGCAGGAAATGCACGAAGGATTTTGCGGAGACCACACTGGGGGGCAGAGCTTGGCCTTAAAAATCCTGAGGCAGGGATACTACTGGCCAACTCTATCCAAGGACTCGATCTCATACGTGAAAAAGTGCGACAGGTGCCAGCGATTCGCCGTAGTTGCCCGAGCTCCTCCAGTCGAGCTGAAGATGATCTCGTCCCCATGGCTGTTTGCCGTTTGGGGGATAGACTTGGTTGGCGCCCTCCCCACTGGAAAAGGCGGGGTCCGTTACGCTGTGGTAGCCATCGACTACTTCACTAAGTGGGCTGAGGCAGAACCTTTGGCAACGATAACGTCCAAAAAAGTGCTTGACTTCGTGGTTAAGAGCATCATCTGTCGATTCGGCCTACCCAAGAAGATCGTTTCTGACAACGGCACCCAGTTCGACAGCGACCTGTTCACCGAGTTTTGCGAGAGGCACAAAATTGTGAAAAGTTTCTCCTCCGTGGCCTATCCTCAGGCGAATGGCCAGGTCGAGGCTGTCAACAAAACCCTAAAGGCGAGCCTCAAGAAGAGATTAGACAAAGCAAAGGAGGTCTGGCCAGAACAGCTCCCCCAGGTCCTATGGGCGTACTGGACCTCACATCGGACTCCTACGGGTCATACTCCCTTTTCCCTAACCTTTGGGAGTGAGGCAGTCCTCCCCGTGGAAATTAAGGTGCTTTCGCATAGAGTCCAGTCTTACGACCAAGATCAAAACCACAAGCTTCTGTGCAATTCCCTCGATCTAGTTGATGAAAGGCGAGAGGATTCGCAACTCCAGCTCGCCCATTATCAGCAGAAAATCACTCGCTACTTCAACGCCAAGGTCAAAAAGCGTGCCTTCAGCGTTGGCGACCTGGTCCTAAGGAGAGTTTTCCTGGCCGGGAAAGATCCCAAAGATGGAGTTTTGGGACCAAACTGGGAAGGACCATACCAGGTCATCGAAATCATTAAGGAGGGAACTTATAAGTTAGCCCGGCTTAATGGAGGGGCGGTCCCGCGCACTTGGAACGCCATCCACTTAAATAAATATTATCAGTAATTCACTTGTAAGGCTTGGAAGGCCACTTTTTATGTATTAATGAGAATCAGTTTTTTATGTATGTTTGCAAGTGTAATCTAAAGTAACCACGAAAGACCCTTTCCCAGTTACTTGGAGGGCATATGGTACCTGGATATAACCAGGTCTCCTTAATGACTTAGAAGTTGATTCATATCGATTGACCGTTGTTTTTCTTAAAAAACATGAGATATTGATAAGGATTAACGCTAACTAAGTCCTATCCTGGTCTTAACCGGGTCACAAAACTTAGAAGTTGATTTAAATCTATTGATCGCTGTTCTTCTTAAAGAGCTCGAGATATGGATAAAAGTTAACGCGAACTAAGTTTTTAAATTAAGTTCCTGGTCTTAACCGGGTCACAAAACTTAGAAGTTGATTTAAATCTATTGATCGCTGTTCTTCTTAAAGAGCTTGAGATATGGATAAAAGTTAACGCGAACTAAGTTTTCAAATTAAGTTCCTGGTCTTAACCGGGTCATAAAACTTAGAAGTTGATTTAAATCTATTGATCGCTGTTCTTCTTAAAGAGCTCGAGATATGGATAAAAGTTAACGCGAACTAAGTTTTCAAATTAAGTTCCTGGTCTTAACCGGGTCATAAAACTTAGAAGTTGATTTAAATCTATTGATCGCTGTTCTTCTTAAAGAGCTCGAGATATGGATAAAAGTTAACGCGAACTAAGTTTTCAAATTAAGTTCCTGGTCTTAACCGGGTCATAAAACTTAGAAGTTGGTTTAAGTCTATGGATCGTTGTTCTCCCTAAAGAGCTCGAGATATGGAAAAAGATCAGCATAAACTAAGTTTTTCAAGAAATTGTAGCCAAAGTGCATAAAGGCAAAAAAGAGATGATCAATTAAAAGCGTTAAAGCAAATTGTCTCGAGGTGAAAGCACCTCATGCAAAGGTTACATAAAAATTATTTAAAAAATATTGGGGGGCACAAGAAAATAAATGCCCTAAGATCCGCCAGTTGGGCCCTTGGAGGTCGCCGTCTCGCCTCACTCAGCTGTGCCAGAACCATCCCCAGTCTCTGAGGGGGCCTCTTTATCAAGGCGAGCTTGGAACTTCACCAGCAAGTGCTCCCAGAGGCTCGCTGACATGAAGGAGAAGTCCGCATCTGGATTGTAGGCCCAGCAGTGGTAGAACAGATCTTACATGGACTTTTCCGAAGTTGTCCGCTCGGCCTCTAGGGCAGCCTGGGCGGCCTGGACCTCGGTCTTCGCGGCTTCTAGGTCCGTCCTCGAGGTGGCAAGGGAGGTCTCGAGCTCTTGGACCTTCAAACGAGTTTTCTCCAGCTCGACCTGCGAGGCCTCCAGGGCATCCTTGGCCGCCTGCAGGGTAGTCTGATGCTCGTCCCTCATGTCCCCGAGCTGAGTTTTGGTCCTGATAATGCTCCGGTGAAGGGCGACAACGCTCTACGAAGATGGAAAGACGATTGCCTTAGAAGAAAAATAAAAACAGGGCAAAATATAACGATGTAAAAAAAACCACAAAAAGGTTAAGGTTAGCTTACCGTCATGGCCATGCCTAGTGAAGATTCCAGCACGCCCACCGGGCTCATTGTCTCGATGGCCCAGAGCTCCTTCTCGGTGAACTTGTATATGTGGATGACGGCGTAGTTCGCCGACTCATACACCGTTCCCCGAAAGGCCTCGAGGATCTTCTCCAGGTCCTGGGGATTGACTGGGATGCGTACATCGGAAGGTACAATGGCCGATGTCCCGACCTCCGTTCCCACATCCCGGGCAGCGAGTGGAGCTCGCGGAGCCGGTGGAGGCATATTGCTTCCCCCTGCAGCAGGAAGGACCGCTCCCGCGACCTGTGCAGCTGAGGCTTGATCCTTCTCCTTCGCAGGGGACTTGGTGGGTGTCTCGGCAGCGTTCTTGGATGACCGGAGCCTCTTCGCTCTTGGCCCCGCGGCGGCGTTCACTCCGAAAACCGCACCTCGCAGGATCTCCTTGGACTGAGATATATCTTCTGCCAAGGCAAAAACATGGTTAGTACGAGAATTAACGATCATGCAAAAACAAAAGCGAAGGGATAAAGAAAAATTCAAGTATGTGTACTAAGGGAATCCTACCCCCCGGGCTAGAAGAAGAATCTAAGTCGATTACTTCCCGAGCTAGCTCAAGTTCTCGGTCCGGGTTTGACTCAGGGCTAGATTCCTCTACATATTGCCTAATCCCCAGAGCTGCGACGCCCCTTCGGAGTGAGGGCCATGTACGAAGGTTGGTCCCATATTCCTCGAATAGGATCGACCTAAAGGCTAAGGTGTTATCTACTACTACAGTACCCCTAGGCCGGCTATCTTGATAGTCCAGCACAAACCGGTCAACACAATGGAGCAGGGTTGTGTTCAGGTCCGGATCGCTTCGATGACGATGGACGAGCTGCCTAGGATTGAACCTAGCCAGCCGGGGGTCTGCTGTGGCCTTATCTAGACTCCTAAACGTGTAAGGATTACCTTGGCCAGAAGGACCCGCGGCTGCTCCGGATTGGATCCTCTCCTCACCCGTCCCCGGGATGATCTCCAAGGTCCGCTTCCTATTCCTCACGAGGGGAACTTCGTCGCCCTCGTCCTCCTCATCCTCGTCTTCCGCGACCTCCTCCACGATGATGGGTCTGGTATCGCGAGCTGGAAGAAGCCCCCGGGGCCTCTTGAGGTTCAAAGTCTGATTTGGGAAAATCAGCTTGCAGGCCACCATCGTCTCGTCCGTTACGAGCGCGCGGTAATCTTTCTCGCTGGGGGGCAAGCCCGCCAGTGTCTCATATTGGGCCCCGAGGGTCACAGATTTCTCTGTCCTCGCGAAGATGGCTGCATGATTGGTCTAAGTCAGAAAAGGATATGTGTAATGCCCCGGATTCCCTATTGTGGTTAATGGCTGGATTAGTAGGCCGGGAGGGCCATAACTGTTTAATTATGCCATTAAATGTGTTTTTGCATGTTTATGAGAATTATATTATAATATGATGTTAAATGCATGCATGTGAGTCCACATTTGTTTACAGGGGTATTGTGGTAATTTGGCCCGTTGAGGGTATAATTGAATACTTGTTTGTCTGATATTGATATATTGTGAGACCACATTATAATGTGGATTGGTTCGGGAATTTCGACATGAGACGATCCTTAAACATGATTTATCGGTTTGGTCGTAACAGGTTTGAGCTCGGGGCTCGGGGTGAGTCTCGGGGTGATATTAAAGGTTATAGCATTACCGGGGATTTTAGGGTAACGGGATATAAATTGTTGGTGTTTGAGGATATTGAGATTAGCGGGAATTGGGAGGCGTTAATTATGATTAACGGGTTTAGCTAGAAGTACCAATTTTGCCCTTGGGTTGGTTTAAGAGGCTTTGGATGGTATAAGGGCATTTTGGTCATTTTAGGGGTGGATATATTTGTTTTAAATGGCTGAAGGCTGTAGAATAAAACAGAACAAAAACAGGGGTTTGCCTCTCCCTTACCCGTACATCATCTTCTTCATTGCTCCTTTGAGGGTTTTGAGTTCTTGGTGGAGATTCAAGCTAGGGAAACTTAAGGGCTGGATTGGAGACTTGTGTTAGCTTGTGTGGAAGGTTCAAGACAAGTTTCAAGGTGAGTTTTGGCCATTAAACACAGCTGGTACTCTGTTTTTGTTTATAGTTTTCAATTCATGTTCTTGATGTGGGAAGTATGAATCAAAGGAGGTTTTTGGTGTTAGTTGTTTGGGGTTTGGTGTGAGTGAGATAAGGTTGTTGTAAGGGGGGTTTAATTACATGTTTGGAGGAGGTTTTATGATGGTTTGAGAGGCTGGTTTGAGAGAAAAATGCACAGGGGGAAAATCTGGTTTGTGCGTGGGCTAGTTGCTGCGCGTCTGGCAGATGGGGCTTGGGGGCGTGCCGCGGCACGGCTTTTTGGGGCCGCGGCCCATAAGGCCAAATTTTGCTAAAAGTGGTTTTTAGCTTAGGGATTCAAACCATAGGCCTCAGGGTTGGACCTAGTACCCGGTTGGGTAGTATTTGAGGTCTCGGGGGCTGGGATTTGGTTTGGGAACCCTCAGTTATCATTTTTATTGATGAATCCTATATTTTGGTTATGACCAGGTGACCGTCGAGGAATTTAAAGGTTGATCGTTCTCAGGGGTCGTTCGTATAATTATTCTCACTCGAACCAGAGGTAAGAGAACGGTGTTTGAGTACAGCTGCACCCTGTATAGGTATATGACATGCGTGGTTTGATACTTGAGGCATGTTGGTTGATATATGTGGACATGGATTGCATATTAAATGTTGTTGAATGTTGTTTACCTATTTGAGACACTGACTAGTCAGGGACCGACTCTAAAGTCGAGAATCATGCATTGAATGACTCTATAGCATTAATGCCAGACCGACCCTAAGGTCGAGGAACTTATAAGCGCTTGCCTGGCTTACAACCAGATGAACATAGCCAAGGTATATGACCTCGGTGACTGTTTGTCACATGGCTAAGGGACGTCGTCCATAGTTTCGACTCCAGAGTCGTGAGGAAGGTTACATTGGTGACTAATCACCATACACCTGTCCTAAACAACTTATGAATGATTCACTTCTCAGTTAAGCCCTGGTGACCCTATCGTCACATGGCTAGAGGGAGCGATGCTCATTATTGTGACTCTTGGCTATTGTCACCTATTTGTTGGACTGATAGTCCTGAATGGTTATTATGATCGTTGTTGATATTATATCATACTTTATTGTGTTTTCTTGCTGGGCCTTGGCTCATGGGTGCTACGTGGTGCAGGTAAAGGGAAGGAAAAGCTTGGCCAACCCTGAGTGGAGAGCTTGGGCGATGTGATGTACATACAGGGCCGCTTGACCGCCACGGTCAAGGAGTTCTCAAAGGGACTAGGGGTTTGCCCTATTTTTGCCGCTTAGGCCGGCGGGGATTGTGTATTTGGAACTGTAGCAACTCT
This sequence comes from Humulus lupulus, assembly GCF_963169125.1. Classification (NCBI taxonomy): domain Eukaryota; kingdom Viridiplantae; phylum Streptophyta; class Magnoliopsida; order Rosales; family Cannabaceae; genus Humulus; species Humulus lupulus. The sequence continues at coordinate 182,291,336 of NC_084800.1, read as the reverse complement.
TTTGTAACATGAACTATTTGTAAACATTTTAAAAAGGCTCATGAGCAGTTTATTTACTTAATGAAAAGTGCCCTTTCCTTTTTACTGGTTTTACACCTTAACCTGTTAATGACACCTAGATCACGTTTTTAACCAAAGGACTCGGGTAGCGGGTCAAATTTACGGTTCACCGATCACCGTAATTGTTCTGGGGTAGCCAGGGCGTTACAATATGGGAGGAGCAAAAGCGACACTTAACTTCCGAGCTAAGGATAAAAAAAAACAAACACTTACGAGGGCGATTGAAGTAGTGGAGCTCGCAGTTTCTGAACCCCGTCGACATGAAGAACTGGTCCTTGAAGTCGTTGGGGTGGCTGGGCAGCTCGATGACCGCAGCCGTATTGGGGAATCAGGTTAAGTATTAAAACCCGTCGCCTCACCCCCGCTGGTCCGGCCTGGCTTTGAGGCAGAAAAAATATAAAATATCCGCAGGAGTGGGGACCTCCCACTCGTGCTTCTGAAACAAATACTTCAACCTTGCCAGCAAGCGGTAGGAGTTGGGCGGGAGCTGAAATGGTGCCAACCTCACATAATTTAGGAAATAAGCAAAATACTGATCCAGTGGGAGGAAGGCCCCCACCTTAAAATGTTCGCCGCTCCAGGCTGCGAACGACTCGTCGAGCGGCGCACAGCTCCGCTCGCCCTCTGCGGCAGGCCGGGCCACCACGGATGCTCTCCCCAGGGCGATTTTGTGGGAGAGAAAGATTTTGTTGATCTTCGTCTGGCCGGTGACCTTTGAGATGATCCTCTCCGCCTCAAAGAAGGCGTCGGGGGCGACCTCAACCTCCTGCTCCACCGCCGGCCCAACGTTGGGGATTGGGGAGTCCGGCATCATCGCCTTTCCTTTGTCCTGCTGTGAGGCCGAGCTGCTGACGGTCTTCTTGGGGGCGTTCCTTTTCGGTGCCATCTGGTCGCCTAACGAACAAAAGAAAACATTTCAGAAAAGGCGGCCCAAGCATGAGGAAAAATCAAATGTTATTTGCACGAGCTGAGGTAAGCCCAGCCCGTGGAGAGTGGGACCATGCGGTTCGATGAACACGCACCTGTGCTCCCAACAGATCCCCGATTACTCAGAATTCGTGTGTCAGGAGGGTCAGGATAGAATTTTCCTTGGGAGGAAAGTTTCAGTAGGCAAAAAATGCAAAACCACCTGTGAAGCGTGTTCCCTAAGCTACCCGATTTTGCACCCAAAAGTTCCAAAACTCCTACCCAGAAATTTCCCCCAGAAAAAGCATTCTGTAAACCATACTCTTAAACGATTTCCTACAGCAAAGATACCCTAGCCTAAAAAGGGGCTTTCACCCTCCATATACAAAAAACCCAATACAACCATGCATGCGGCTACAGTAAAATATTTACCTAAGCTACAGTGAAATATATTTCCAAAACACACATGGTCAGGGAACTTACAGTGTTTGACTGGGAGGTGGGTGAAGGTATTGCCTGGGTGAAAGCTTCGTCGGAGTACCGGCTTCCAAAGCTCTGAAGAAATCTTGACGTCTGAGCCTCTTGAACACTGAGTATAGCAGTCACAGAGAAGAGGGTTTTTTCTTTTCGTCTGAGATGAAGAGAGAAGAAGAAGAGATTCGGAAAAATTTCAAATGAAAGGGTGGCCCGTGCGTAGGGTGGCCACCCATTTTTATATACGTGAAGGGTCACGTATAGAGGGCCATTGGATGACCCTGATGAGGGATCCGAGGCCTTCCACTCGAAATACGGAACGACGGCTGAGCATAGGCTAGGCCATTAAATGCGGTTCTCGTAAGGTGTACCGTCACCAACCACGATGTTCCACGTATTAGGGGGCTGCATAAGAGGTGGAATATGAAGAGTTCATGGGGAAGCCTAAAAGCCCCTACTCGACGTGGAATACCACGAGCAGGGGCTTGGGGGCAGATGTACGCCCTGTTTTTCCCACGGGCTGATTAGCGAGCTGAGTTGCGGCCTAATCATAGTTATCTCGTGGACGTCACCGCAGACCACAGCTTCTGTCATTAGGTCGTACCTACTTAGCTCGAGGAAACCCCAAGGGCTCGCCTTGATTGCCCAAGAGTGGAGCAGGGATTCTGAAGGCCGAAGGTCGATTCAAGTATGCAGCTCGTTGTACGAGCTGGATATGGAGGCTATGACCCTTTGTGAAGTCAACACACGCAAGGTAAACGTGCATATATCAGACATCACGTGTCTGATATCCCCCTGACTTCTCGAACACGCAGCAGGAACGTGCGTATTCAGACACCCACGACTGGGTTGGGCTGTGCGGCCCATTATCTCCTTACCTATTGATTTGACCACACTTATGTGTCAGGTTTAGGAATTAATCATGAATGTCACATAATCGATGTGACAGGTAAGAAGGTCACGGGATGACCTTCTTACCAACGTCCAGGTGCCTTCTCCTATAAAGATGGAGACCCTGGGAGTTGCTAAGGGGTTGGTCGAATGATCTCTTGTAAGAAATAATCTGTAATCAAATACCCAGTATATATCAATAATATTGACTAGTGGAGTAGAAGGATTTTAACCTTTGAACCACTTAAAAAACGTGTCTTGAGTCACCTCTTTCATTCTCTAAGATCATATATTTGTTACGGTTCTACATTTAGCACTAATCCCTTTCTCTTCTTCTCTTAATTACCTGTTGGCGAAGAACCGCGTCAACAATATGCAATTAATGACTCGACACATTAAGCAACAATAACGGTGCCCAACACCACTCCCTCGACCCAAGATCGGACAATTAAGAATACACATGCAATAACAGTGCTAATAAGCAGTTCAATAGCTTTCACATACAACAGTCATGCTAATAAGCAAGTTAGTTAATACTCATGCTCAATTAGGGTGCTAATAAGCACATTCTTCAATATTCATAGTAGTAATAGTGCTAGTAGGCACATCCTTTTATCATTCACATAACAATCAAGGTCCAGGCCCTATTAGTATAACTCATGCTTCCTAATCAAGCATGAAAATAAGACATTCATATATCAAATAGGCAGGTAAACACAAATTAAAATAAATAGTTATTGAACCCTGAGTCGAGCTTGTCTTCAGCGACGAGTGTACATGTCGCCCAGCCAATCTTCAGGAACCTTTAACCTTAAACCTCTCTGATACTAAGTTGTAACGTCCTCCTAATCTAGGACCGTTAGACTGTGTAATTTTAATAGTGCTTAACTCGCTAAACGAGTCATTCAGACTTAAGCCGTGTAATTCAAACTAACCCCAGGCATAAATACTAAAAATTTTGGTCAAAAGTCAACCATTTAATTAAAAGACTTTGACTTCAATACATGGGATCCCAACATAGTTTAAAACAGTTACAAACCCAAAAATGTATACAAAAGTCGACCTAGGAAACAAAATTAGGGTCCAACCCTAGTTCCAACTAATGACCTCAGCAAGCCGCATATGTACACTCTGCCCCTGAAGCTCTCCAACTCATGGCTGGTCCAGCTTTTCCATTCCTTTACATGCACCATTTAGCACCCGTGAGCCAAGGCTCAACAAGAAAACATAATCATACTTATAAGCAGTACATTATCGGCCAGAGTTTAGCATGCTATTGCCACCCTCGATTCCTAAGACGAGTCTTTAAACCCTAAACTTATAAGTCGAGTCCCTTAACCTTCAACTGATAAGTCGAGTATTTTAACCCTTGAATGATAAGTCGAGTCTTTTAACCTTCGACTAATAAGTCAAGTCTTTAACCTTCGACTGATAAGTTGAGTCTGCAGCCCTCGACTGATAAGTCAAGTCTTTTAACCTTCAATTGATAAGTCGAGTCTTTAACCTTCGAATGATAAGTTGAGTCTATAGCCTTCGACTGATAAGTCTAGTCTTTTAACCTTCGACTAATAAGTTGAATCTTTAACTTCGAATGATAAGTCGAGTCTTCTAAAACAGATATGTCCTTAACTATTAAGCCAAGCTCTTTCATCAGATCACACAGATGAATCCTCATCTAATAAGCTGAGCTTCCCTATCAGATATACAAAAAAGCAGTTATTACCTAACACACGTAAGCACAATGCACTTAGCATGTTTAATAAAACATTCTCAGCATAGTAATAATCATGTACTATAAACGGGCCAAGCCCTGAACACTAAATGAGTGCAGTTTTCTTACATCTGGTTTAAGCACGAGTTAGTTAACCACGACCCCCGAGCACGATCTTGTTTCGAGCCCTAGTAGTACCCTAGTCACAACCATAATAAACAATATCTATCAATATCGAGTAAATAAAGACTTTTGGACAGAGTCCTAGTCTCCATTACCTCGAATTCTACTAAACCGGGTAGTAGAATCCTTCCCGAGCCCTTGGGTTTTAGTTCTTGCCACCCAAAACCCAATTTGGCCAACATTCCCATGTTAAGTCGCAGCGCCCCTCACAGACGTCGCGGCTCTTCTCAAGTCAGAGAGCCACCCTCTCTTTTCTCTGGACATGGGCTGCAGCGGAGCCCAGCAGGCACCGCGGTGTGATGGCAGTTTAGGGAACTGCCCAGGCTCCTGGGTTCATGAAGGCCGTGACGCCGCAGGAATAGGGCCGTGATGCGACCCTGCAAATCCAGTTTTTCAAACATTTCTCCAAGCTTAATCCCTTAAAATTCACCCTAAAAATAGTACCAAACCCCAACTAAGTTTAAGAACATCATCAGTACGTCACAAACAGCAAAACCCAACTCACAAACGGATGAAAAACTCACCAAAACCATAAAACTCAATCAAGCTTAAGAAACTTAAGGAAAAACAAAACTCAGAAACTTAAAGCTCAAATTACCTCTGATACAGTCATTTTCCAGCTAAATCCCCATGTTACCAAGCTTCTAATTTTCTCTAGAATTGTTATGACTCTAACCTTGCATGAATTTGAGCTCTAAAACTCGAGCTTCCTTCGAAAACACCAACGAGCGTGAATAGTGAACATGAGAGAGAGAACGAGAGTGAGACTTGTGTTTTTTTTCTTTCTGAGTTAATGAACTCAGCCGAACCCTTATATTCGAACAGTCTCAAATGACGAAAATGCCCCCACTCATCTCGCTCCTCTCTCACCACCCCATAAGGGCAAAAATGTTATTTTCACTCTCTAATTCTGCTCTATACCCATATTTCCCCAATAATTCTACTAAACCCGGAATGTCGCTATTTCTCCCAAAATATGACTCACGCTACAATGAGTCCCAGTGACTCTCCAGATCACCCAAAATACCCCTTCGCTCGCCCCGAGCCGTGTATTTCTCCCAGTTGTAACTAAACCACTATTTGCTTCCTAGGATCGTCTCGCGCCGAATAACTCAAACATATTCACATAATAATGTGGTCTCAATCAATATGCACACATATATACACATATTCCCTCAACGACCCAATTACAAAAATGTCATTCTAATAAGAAATGGGCCCACGTGGATGCTTAATACACGAGAAGTTTACATAAATATGGGAAAAAGAAGATGAGTTTTTATATTTATGGAAAAAAAAGAAATACTAGAAAATATGGTGAATTTTTCAACAAAAAATAGTTTAAAACATGGGAATCCCATAAAATATAAAAATTAAATTACCATATTTTTACACAAAACTCTCTCAGTTTCTCATCCTCTCATTTCTGTCTCACATTTATCTCTCTTCACTTTCTTCTTTCTCCATCTCTCCTTCCCCACTTGGTTCTTTCTTTTCAGCCCTCTACTGGAGACACCACCTTTGCCATCCGCCGGCGACGCAACCCCCCTCCCCACGACGATCCATCGACCTTTGGTTCTCCTTCTTCTTCTTCTTCTTCTTATGTTGTTGTTGCTGGTGGTGGTGGTGGTGGTGGTTTTAATGCTATTCTTTTGGTTGTTCTTGTTGCTCTTCTTCTTTTTCACATTTGATTTTGCATTTTAAGTTTGATTTTGCACTTTAGATATGATCTTTTTTCTTCCATCCCTAATTGTAACCGGTTACCATCACGATTTGTTTAGGTTTTTTGTTCAAATCTGATTTTTTTTTCTAACCTATTTAAGTAACCAGGTGTTATGACGACTGGTTCTTTTTTTTTTTTTTTTTTTTCAGACTTAGCTGTAACTAGTTACAATAACGATCAATTTAGTTTTTTTTTTTTATAGATCTGATTTTCTTTCCAAGTTTAGATAAGTAACCAGTTACCATCGTAACAAATTTTTTTTTTCAGATTTGATTTTTTTCATACCTAGCTGTAACCAATTACGATTATAATAATTTTATATTTTTTGTTTGGATCCTATTTGTTTTAAGATCTGGCTAAGTAACCGATTACCATCACAACTATTTTTTTTCATATTTTTTTCAAACTTAATTGTAACTAGTTACCTTCACGATCAATTTAGTTTATTTTTTTCATATCAATTTTTTTCTCCAAATCTCATTAAGTAACCTGTTACAATTCAGTTTGTATTTTGATAATTGTACATTACTAAAAAATCAAAATTGTTCTGATAGTTGTAACTGGTTACAATGGAGAAAATGTTGATTGAAGAAGATAAAATATAAAAGAAAAGAAAAAAACAAAACGTTTTTCAGTGTTGAACAAAAAAATAAATTAAAAATAATACCTACAATTACTGAAATACCTTCACATCAAAATTAGCCAAAATAATCTTATATAATTAAATATGGTAAAACTAATAAATTATTACACAAATATGGGTAAAAAAAATCCCATAAAAAGTAAGAAAACATAAAATACCATATAAAATACACACAAAAAATGCCATATTTATCAAAGTTTAGAAATTTTCCCATATTTCATGTAAATTCCTCTTAATACACCTAAACATGTCAATATAGTCATATTATAATATAACTCATATAATTCATATAATCATGCATATCATCACATAATAATGCAATTAAATCAATTATTATCCTCCTGGCCCCCTAATTAGAGCACTAAGCCTTATTAGGGAAATTGATACGTTATAATAACTTTATATGAATTATTTTGAGTAAAAAATTAGTGTAAATAAGTAATTTTATTAAGATTTATATTGTAAAAATTTTATCTCTACTTTCCTCTTCAAAATATAAGAGAAAAATATTGGGTTTATATTTTTTTGGACATTGTATTTTGTCTCATTATACGTTTTTTACCGTGTTTTGACAAATTACTTTTACGATCTTGTGTTTTATAAAATAGTTCAAGTAGAATCCTAAAACCCAATTTTGATGAAGAAAAAATTGAGTGTGACAACACATCTATTAGGCATAATGATTGTGTTTTTGTTTTGAATTATTAGATTGGTGAATTATTTGTGATTTTAATTGAAAAAACTTGACCAAAATTAGGTTTAGAGACCTATTTTAATCATTTTACAAAACACGTGATCCAAAAAATAATTTGTGAAAACACAAAGTTCAAAAAATTTTAAACTCAAAAAAAAAAAAAATTATTCCCTACTCTTTTCTCTTCAAACTTTTCTTCCCCCGTCCATTTTTTTCTTCTACCAAACATAGGATAGAAGAGAGAGAGAAAAAAAATATTTCCCTCCACTTTTCTCTTCAAACTTTTCTTCCTCCTACTTTTCTCTCCCTCCAATTTGGGCTGAGAAAAAAAAAATTTGTAGTGACACAAAACTATACCCGAGTTGTGCATGGGGTAGATTACGAGTACATGTGTACCCTATCCTACCCGACTCGATTACACCTGACCTGTGTATATATTTAGTTATTTAATTTCATTTTTAAATAAGTTACAACCACTTTAAATAATATATAGAATGAATTCAAATATATTGATGGCTGGAATATTTAGAGATACTATCTAGAAACCGCAAATATATTAGATACCTAATTACGAGTTTATTTTAATTTTTAGTTTTTTATTTGGACAAAAATAATATTTATTTAAACTACTCGTGTGACAATGTTCGTAGTGTTATTATGTTTGATTGGAATTGGGGAGCACGTCGTACGTGCGTACTAGCAAGCCATGTAGTTCGGATTGTACAAGATTATATGTCTCCTACCTCTCCTACCTCTTATATTATATATATTTTCTATATAAAAAAAATGTGGAAATAACAAAAAATCTTAATTTTAACTGAATATACTTTTAAAATTAATTAAAAATTAGATATTTATTAATTATATTAATATAAATATTTTAACTGAATATACTTTTAAAATTAATTAAAAAAATAGATATTTATTAATTATATTAATATAAATTTAAATATTATAATAATATATATTATAATACTAAATATTAAATAATTATATTAATATAAATTTAAATCTATAAAATATTATTATGTATTTGTTTTACAAATTATATTAATATTAAAATAAATATTGTAAAATATTTTTTGGGAGATTGTGGGATAGTGATTCATTTTCACTCTACTCGTACAACATGTTTTTTATATGGAGACGTGAACGCATATTGACCATAATTTTTTATTTCATAATAGTGTTTACTGTTCATTGTATATCGAACCTCCTGTAGGTTTTTGAAAAATTCTGACAAATTAAAGTACCAAAAACAAAGTTATTTTTTTTTTCTCCATATTTATTATTATTATATGCTTTGCGTATTTTTTTTTTATAAAAAATCTAAATTATGTATAAGAAAATTTATATTTTTTTGTAAGACTTATTTTGACCCATTACCTGTTTGAAGCTTTTATTTTTAAAAATTAACTTTTAGATCTCGTATTTTGTCAAAATGTTAAAAATTGGAATTGATAGATTGATTATTTGAACACTGTATTTTTGCTCATTACCCGTTTTGACCATTTGTTTTTAAAAATGAACCTTTGGACCATGTATTTATCTAAAAGGTTCAATCTTCTTATAAAAGTTAAATTATATAATTTTTGTTTTCTGTAAGGGTTCACACCATTTTAAACTTTGTATTTTAGTTGACTCCCCGGTGGAACTTTTCTTTTTAAAAATTAACTTGTAGACCTCAAGTTTTGTCAAAAAGTTAAATTATGAATAAATAGATCGATTATTTGAACACTATAGTTTGGCCAATTACTCATTTTGATTCTTTATTTTACAAATTAACCTTTTTGGATATCGTATATTTATTCAAAATGTTAAAAATTCTTTATAAAAAGTAAATTATATAAATATATGTAATTTATGTTTTCTATAAAGTTCACACCATTTTGAATCTTGTATTTTAGCCGTTTACCCATTTGGACCATTCATTTTTTAAAAATTAACTTGTGGATTTTGTGTTTTGTCAAAAAGTTAAAAATATGAATGTAAAGATAAATTATTTGAACAGCGTATAATTTGGATGATTACTCGTTTAGATCTTTTATTGTTAAAAGCTAACATTTGGATCTCGTATTTTATCAAAAAGTTAAAATATAAATAGATAGATTTATTATTATTATTATATATAGATATTTTTATCTGTTATAATTTTTATTAAAATAAAAAAGAGAAAATAGAAAAAAAATTCTTAATTAATTAATAGTTATAAATTATAAAAGTAAAATAAAAAATGAGAAAAAGTATTGTTTACTTATATTTATAATTTAATTGAATAGTTGTGGTAATTCAATATCTAATCAAATTTAAATTCAAAATATATATCGTGGAAATAAATTAAATTTAAATTATATATGTTGTTAAGATATATTTTTGTAAAACTATTACATTTAAATTAAAAAATATATAAATACTTTAAATAAATATTTATTATATTTATTATTATTGTTGTTGTTTTCATCATCGATCATAAATTAGAGGTGTCAGTCATTTGTTTAAGCACATATTCAATTTTAAAATTTTAAATTAATTTATTTTTATTAGTATTCTTTTTAATTCATGGTTCCGGGTCTTCCTCCTCAGAGTCTGACAGGGCCCCACTTTGCTTCCGGACCAGCTTGGTCAAGGCAGCGATCTGTTCTTCGAGCCTCTTTGTATCGCTCTCCGGGAGGTCACGTCCCCGGAGCTTGTCGTTGAGATGATTTCGCAGGTCATCTCCGCGAGGCCGGGCCTTTTCTCCCTTGGCCTTTTCATACTTGGCCTCCAACCTTCTTCTTAGGTCCACCGTGGACCAGCTATCTTCGGAGCGCGTCTCCGAAAAAATGCAGCGCATGATTGAGCGCCTCCAAAGCAAGTTCGGAGATCTAGGCGACTTGGACGAGGACGCCTCTGTTTTAGGTGGTGCTGATGCCACCATGTCGGATCCCGCCGCTGCTGGACCATCCAAAGCCGCCCCTAACAAGGGCAAAGAAAAAGTTGGGGAGCCTGTGCGCACTAACGCCCCTGCACCTCCTAAAGGCGTGAATCACCAGGCCAACTGCCCCCCCCCCCCCCCCCGCGCGCGCAGAAGGTCTTTGGCGCTCCTAAGCCCAGACGTCCTTCAGCCCCAAGGGGGCACTCTGTGCCTAAAGGGCCCGGTGCTAAGGCACCCAGGCCTAGGGGAAGGAACAACCGCCCCAGCGATTCCGTCAACCAGGACGGTCGGGCTGCGGACACGCACTCCGAAGATAGCTGGTCCACGGTGGACCTAAGAAGAAGGTTGGAGGCCAAGTATGAAAAGGCCAAGGGAGAAAAGGCCCGGCCTCGCGGAGATGACCTGCGAAATCATCTCAACGACAAGCTCCGGGGACGTGACCTCCCGGAGAGCGATACAAAGAGGCTCGAAGAACAGATCGCTGCCTTGACCAAGCTGGTCCGGAAGCAAAGTGGGGCCCTGTTAGACTCTGAGGAGGAAGACCCGGAACCATGTATTCGGAGGATCGCGGAAACGCCCCTCCCGGAGAACTTCAAAATGCCTCATATAGAATTATATGAGGGGAGGACAGACCCGCGCACCCATCTAGCTAAATACAACAAGAGGATGCAAGTGGCGCGCGTCAGTGAGGATGCCAAATGCATGTGCTTCTCACTCACCCTTACCAAGTCCGCGGAGGACTGGTGGAAAAGATTAGCTCCCGGATCCATCCACAGTTGGAAGGAGCTACAGTCCACATTCAGGAGGCAGTTCATTGCTGCCCGGGACCACGACATGGAGGTTGGTTCCTTAACCAACATCAAGCAGCTACCCAATGAGAGCCTCAAAGCTTTCATTCAAAGAATGATGGAAGCTGCTGCTAAGACCAAGGTCAGCGATGACATGAAGCTGATCGCCCTTCAATCGGGGCTTACCGTCGGCTCCCTGCTATGGGGAGAAATGCAAAGGAGACGAGCAGAAACTCTGTCCGAATTCATATCAAAAGCTCAGGGAATCATCAACCTTGAGGATGCCTACCAACAGGCCTTTGGAGTTCCCCCAGCTCCGACGCCCTCCGTGACTGCACCGAGCTTTGCTTCGCAAGCTCCCACACCAGCCCTCATACTTCCAGGAGCCCCGTTCGCTCCAAGCGTGTATGGGCCTTCCGCGTCTGCTCAGACGCCGAGTCAAACCCATTTCTCTGGGTACGGAGCTGTACAAACCGGATGTAGTATCGCTCCCGGCCCGTCGCAACCGCAAGCGGAAGGCCCAGAACAAAATCTGAGCCAATCGCGGAATAAACGAGGCGGAAGAAACTCCAACCAGGGGGACCATTCAAAGAAACCCCGGAAGAACTATGAGCCCAAGTTCACGGAGTACACCAGTTTGATAGACTCACGAGAGAATGTCTATCGGGCGACCTGTAATATGGTCAACTACAGGAAGCCCCCGAAAGTGTCTCACGGAGGAAGGCGTCCGCGAGACTCCAATAAGAGGTGTGAGTTCCACGGAGACGTGGGGCACACCACAAACGAATGCCTTCCGCTGAAGGATGAGATCGAGTCCCTGGCAAGAGCGGGACACCTCGGTCAATGGGTGAGGATACCCATAATCTATCCCGGACAGGGAATAGTTCAAGGAGCTGCGTACTCTCCGGGACAGAGGGGGACCGCTAGCGCTCCTGGAGCCGGTCACCCCGAAGCTCCTGGATCTCAGTTCCCAGCGCTTCCTGCTCCGACCTCTCCGGTACCCATTGCCATGTTGACTCCAGGACCCGGAAAACCATATCCGCCTGGCCTTGCTCCGCCACCCGTTGACGGACACGTAGCCACCATTTCCGGAGGACCGCACCTTGCCGGAAGCACCCGCAACTCCCAGAAAAGGTACTTGAGGGAGTTAGAACACACCGGGGAGATGTGCGCCTTGGTTTAGTCACCTGCTCAGCGTCCCCGAATGATGGATCTTCCCATCACCTTCACGGAAGATGACGCCCGACATGTGCACTGCCCCCACAACGATCCCCTCGTCGTGGAAGCCCAGATCGCCAATAAGAAGGTGTCACGGGTCCTAGTCAATAATGGAAGCTCCGTAAACATCCTCTTCAAAGCTGCCTTCCACGCGATCGGATTAACCGAGATAGATCTGACCCCATGCCCCATCCAGCTTCAGGGGTTCAATGGGGATGCACTCATGCCCCTAGGCAAAATTCAACTTCCAGTCACCCTCAGAGGAGACCGTGACGCTTGTGCCTTCAAGCACTGCACATTCGTGGTGGTCGACTGCCCCACGGCGTATAATGCCATCCTAGGCCGACCGGTCCTAATCGATGTTGGGGCCATAACCTCGATACGCTACTTATGCTTGAAGTTTCCATGCGACAACGGGCGTATCGGCACCCTCCGGGGAGACCAACGAAGTGCACGAAGCTGTTATAACGTCTCCGTCCGATCCGTCTACACGGTCCAGGAGGCGATTGTTGCCGCACCTTTGGTGGAGGATTTACCAGAAACTGGGGGTGCCCAAGGGGCATACGTTGACGAACTCGACCCTAGAGTGGGGGTCGAGAGGGCGATAGAGCCGATGGAGGAAGTCGAAGAGGTGATCCTCAACTCGGGAGATCCCACCAAAGTCATTCAGGTGGGGAAAAACCTTCCATCGGCCATTCGAGAAAAGATCGTGGCCACTGTGAAGAATAATCAGGATATCCTGGCATGGTGCCACGATGATATGACGGGGATTAATCCTAATGTTGCGTGCCACGCACTCAACATAGACCCATCTGCAACTCCAGTTCGCCAAAAGAGGAGGCCGTTAGACCCAGTGAGGGCCGAAGCAGTCAAAGCTGATGTCCATAGGCTTTCTCCAGGAGTCACTCTATCCCGTGTGGTTGGCCAACCCGGTTCTGGTCCCGAAACCCAATGGGTCCTGGAGAATGTGTATTGACTTCACGGACCTGAACAAAGCCTGCCCAAAAGACTGTTTCCCTCTTCCGCGAATCGATCAGATGGTAGACGCCACTTCCGGGTATGAACTCTTATCCTTCATGGATGCATACTCCGGATACAACCAGATCAAGATGCATGTCGCGAACCAGGAACACACCAGCTTCCTCACGGACAAGGGTGTCTACTGTTACGTGGTCATGCCTTTCGGTTTGAAGAATGCTGGGGCGACATACCAGCGTCTAGTAAACAAGATGTTCAAGGACAAGCTGGGGAGGAACATGGAGGTGTATGTAGACGACATGTTGGTGAAATCCAAGACCTCCGGGGACCACAGTGACGACCTTGAGGAAGCTTTCGCCGTGATCCGAAAGTACGGAATGAAACTGAATCCGAAGAAATGTACTTTTGGGGTCTCGTCTGGGAAGTTCCTTGGTTTCATTGTCAGCTCCCGTGGAGTGGAGGCCAACCCTGAGAAAATTAAGGCGTTCATAGATATGCCTTCTCCCCGAAAGCATAAGGATGTCCAAAGCGTTACCGGAAGGATAGCTGCTCTCAGTCGCTTCGTATCTAAGGCCACTGACAAATGTGTCCCCTTCTTCAATGTGTTGCGAGGAAACAAGAGGTTCAAGTGGACCCCCGAATGCGAAGCAGCCTTCCAACACCTCAAGGAACATCTAACTCGAGCTCCCATTCTGTCCAAACCTGTCGAAGGAGAGGTGTTGTTCTTGTACTTAGCTGTGACAAAGCATGCCGTCAGTGCCGCTCTCGTCCGGGAAGACGGCCGTCTCCAGCTCCCTGTGTATTACGTGAGCAAGAGGTTACTGGACGCCGAGTCCAGATATTCAATGATCGAGAAACTCTCCCTCTGCTTGCTAATCGCTTCGCGGAAGCTGAGGCCCTATTTCCAGGCGCACACCATCAGAGTACTCACCAACCACCCTCTCCGGCAAGTCTTGCAGAAGCCCGAGTCTTCTGGCAGATTACTTAAATGGGCCATGGAACTGAGCCAGTTTGACATCCACTACCAGCCACATGTTTCCATAAAAGGCCAAGCTCTCGCGGACTTTATTGTGGAATGCTCAGAAATGAATGACCTCCCGGAAGATCCTGTCCCGGAACTTCCCACATGGAAGGTCTATGTAGACGGAGCCTCAAATGAAAAAGGAGCTGGAGCAGGGGTTATCCTAATTTCTCCCCAAGGACATCAGCTCCAGAGCGCCATCCGTTTCACGTTCCCAGCATCCAACAACGAGGCAGAACACGAAGCCATGCTAGCTGGATTACAACTGGCCAGAGAAGTCGGAGCCCAAAAAATCGAAGTATACAGCGACTCCCTACTTGTGGTAAACCAAATATCCAGAGAATACCAGACGAAAGGAGAAAAAATGGCTGCCTACGTGTCTCTCTCCCGCGGCCTCCTGCAGCATTTTAAAGGCTACCAAATCCGCCAGGTCCCCCGGGACCAGAATTCACTCGCGGACACATTAGCCAAGCTTGCAACAAACCCGGAGATTGAACAATATGGCCTAGTGCCCATCGGGCACTTAGAAGCACCTAGTACTGAGACACATAGGGTAAATGCCATCATCGACCATTCCCATTCCTGGATAGGACCCATCCTCAGATTTCTCACCACCGGAGAGCTCCTGTAACGACCCAAATTCAGTGTTTAGGCTTAAGGGCCTGGGGAAGTGTGCCTGGAGGGCATGATGGGATTTTGTGTGTGACTTTAATGAGCATAATGCATGATTACGATTTATTGCACGTTATGTGATTAGTTAATTAATTGAGATGCACGACTATGTGAATTAGTATGCATGTAGACCTGATTGTCTTAGAATGAGCATGATTGTAATCTGGCCATGTTTGGGCATATCTGTGATAATTGTACTATGTGAATGGTGCCATGTGAGTGCGATGTTTTTATCAGGATGCACGCATCGAGACGGTCCTAGTGAGCCATTTAGTCTAAAAGTCACAACGGGATGTTGTACCCGGCTCAGGTAAAGCCTAGGGGTACTTTGGGAATCTTATAAGTTGAGTTGAGAATGAGTGGTTGGTTATTGGTTATTGGGTAACTTGGGTAACCATTTGTAACTGTGGTAGGTAACAAGTTTTAAGATGGAAAGTGATAGAATTGAAATAGAAGTGTAAAAACTTAAGTGCCCTTGAAGGTTTAGTTAGGAAGGATTATTAAGAAAGGGTAAAATGGTCTTTTGGCAAGGGTAATAGACAAAAGGCAGCTGGGATATAGAGGGGCACGGTTTGGAGTATTGGGCATTTGAGTGTCTTGATAAAATTAGAAGAGAAGGAAAAGAAGATGAGAGAAAGGCTAGGGCAAGCAAGAAGAAGAAGAAGAAGAGAAGGAGAAGTGGGAGTCTAGGAGGGGATCAAGGACTTGTGTGGATTCTTCATTTGAGGTAAAGGTTTTATACATATCTAAGTATGGATTTTTGTTTTGATTTAAGGAATTTAAATGCCTAAGCTAAACATTGTGGAGTTTTGGGTTTAGTTACTGAAATTTGAAATCATAGGAGTGGATCTTGGGTGTGTTGATGTTTTGAATTGATTCTAGTGTTTATAGGGTGTTAGATTGTTCATGTAAAGTTTGGGATTGAGTTTTGTGGTTGAGATATGTGTTTGGGATGGTTTAAGGTGAGGATTAGAGAGTAAAATGGTGGGTTTTTCTGGGTTCGAAGGGTCGAGCCGCGGCATGGTTCTTTGTGAGCCGCGGCCCTTCGAAGAAGTGGTATGCTGATGGAGAAGGGCGGGCCGCGGCATGGCCCAAGCAATGCCGCGGCCCTTACCTGTTTTTGGGCCTTTGAGGGTTCTGTTTGGGGGCCATGCCGCGGCATGGGTGGCCTATGCCGCGGCGCTTAAGGGATTTTAGGATTTTAGGATTTTAGGCTTGGGAATTTAACCTAGGGTGCTCGGGGTTGAGCCTTTTACCATGTTTGGTGAATTTCAACGTTCCGAGTACTAGAACTTGGCTTGGAAGCTCATTTAAGGTTGTTAAAAGTGTCTTTTGTGTGTTGT
Source organism: Humulus lupulus (assembly GCF_963169125.1). NCBI lineage: Eukaryota > Viridiplantae > Streptophyta > Magnoliopsida > Rosales > Cannabaceae > Humulus > Humulus lupulus. The sequence goes on along the minus strand of NC_084800.1, from coordinate 182,275,117 downwards.
GACTAGGATTTTGGGAGAGGCTCGTGCTTGTGGACCGTGCTCGTGACCGTGGTACTTTGGAAAGCACGGGATACACGTAAGAAAACCGTAACACCCGAGTTTAGGGCATGGCCCCACTGTGTGATTGTAGGGCGTGGCCCCGGATTGTATTACGTGCAAATGCTTAAACTTAAATGAACCATGATGTGTGTGAATGTTTATTTCGAATGTACTATATGTGTTATTATGATGAAACGAGCGGCAGAGGCCGGGTACGGCATAGGCTGGGGCGGCCGTGGGCCGAAAGTAACACAGCACATGGGATGCTTATATTCAGGGTGGGACCCAAGGGATACATGAGTTATCCTCGCGGTGAGAACCGAAACTCCAGGCTTTGGTAAGGCCTTGGGAGCGGCATGGCCGTACTTGTTTATTATGGTGGTTTTCCTATGTATCAGTGAATTATTGCCAGCTATTTACTTTGCATATGTTATGTGTTATTTGGGTTTTCTTGCTGGGCTTCGGCTCACGGGTGCTCCGTGTGGCAGGTAAAAGCAAGGAGTCAGTCAACCGGCCATGAGTATGGAGAGCGTGGGGGCGGCGCGTACATGTTCGGCCTGCCCGACTGCTTTGGTTGGGGGCATTTTGTATATGGCTGTATTTAACCATTCTTTTGATAGCTGATCAAGTGTAAATCTATTTTGAGTTGTAAATATTTTGTAAACCTTATTTTGGGATCCCAGATGTTTTATAATTAACGTTTTTAATGAAACTAAACATTTTCAAAGAGTACAGCCTTAAACTCTGGTTTATTCACACTTTTGGTTTTAGAAACCACTTGAGTCAATTAAATGCACAATTTCTGTTTTAAACTCACTTAGTAACGGCTCTAAGGTAGTAGGGCGTTACAACTTGGTATCAGAGCGAGCCAAGGTTTATTGGTTCTGGAGATCGACCGAACATGTACGCACGCTGCCATTGAAAAGCTCGGCTCAGGGTAGTTTGGTATGATCGGTTGATATATTCATGAATATGTGTTTAATGCTTTGTGTGCCTGCCTAAATTATTATGAGCATGATCATTGAAATAACATATGCATGATGCCAGGGCAAGGCCCGTTGTATGCTGCATGATATTTGTATGGCACTTTGGTCGATTGATCTTGGTTGTTGTTGAGATTGAGAGGTGGAAATTGGACCTTGTTATCATGCCTAATGAGCGGTGTCATTGATTGCAGGCATTTAGTTGCAATGCCTCGCCAATCATCGAGACTCTGCGGCATTCAGGCCGAGGATGATAACCAGGGGCAGGACCCTCCACCTGCTCCTCAGAACTGGCAACAGATTTTAGCAGAGATGGAGGCTAGGTTGAAGAAAACAGAGGATGAGCTTAGTCAGTACAGGCAACCAGCTCCTCCACCGGCCACTGTGATACCACCACCGCCTAGTGTGGTACCGGCTCCGGTTCAACCTGTGACTGGGAACAGGTTGGAACCTCTATATGAAAGATTCAGAAAACAACAACCTCCTACCTTTGAGGGGGGAGCAGACCCACTGCAGGCTGAGCAGTGGATGAGTACAATGTCGGTAATCCTGGACTTCATGAGGGTTGAAGGAAGGGATAGGGTTGATTGTGCCAGTTATATTCTTAGACATGATGCACGAATATGGTGGGAGGTGGTGGGGCAGCGAAGGGATACTGCTATTATGACCTGGGAGGAATTCAAGAGCCTTTTCAACGAGAAATACTACAGCGTAGCCGTTCGAGCGGCGAAGGCGGATGAGTTTAACAGTCTGACTCAGGGCAGGTTATCTGTCACTGAGTACGCCTTGGTATTTGATAGATTGGCGAAGTTTGCGCCAGAGCTTGTGCCGACTGATATGGCCAGAAGGGACAGATTTGTACGGGGATTAGGTGCAATGATCGCCCGTGACGTGAGTATTACAATGGCTCCAGAGACTACCTATGCGCAAGTGGTAGACAAGGCCCTCACTGCTGAGAGGGCTGAGGATCAGATCTGGAAGGATAACGCTGCTAGGCGTGATACCAGGAGGGTAATGCCTTCTTCTTCTGGGCCTAGTCGGGGCAGCGGCCCCAGTGAGCAGAAGAGGAGAGTACCAGACTCATTTACTCCCTATGGTTCCGACAGGAGGGTTCGCGGTTCCGTGGGTGGCCGCCAGGGCAGTAATGACAACTGGAGGAGCTATCCATGGTGTCCTCGATGCAGGCGACGGCATCAGGGCGAGTGCCGGTCCGCCTCTGGAGCGGGTACCGGCATCAGGGCATGTTTTGTTTGTGGAAGCACCAGCCACTTGAAGAAAGATTGCCAGCAGGCTAAGAAGGAGGAGCCTAGGCAGGGTGACAGCCTCGCGCCTGCTAGGGTCTTCACCTTGACTCAGACTGAGGCAGAGGCCAGCCCATCAGTGGTCACAGGTCAGATTTTTAGCGCTGGATCCTTGTTTACTGCATTGATTGATTCTGGTGCTACGCACTCATTTGTTTCTGCTAGAGTGATTGATCAGCTGTGTAGACCTAGTATTTTGTATGCTAGGGGTTTTCAGACTGTATTGCCTACAGGAGAGCTGGTAGTCTCTAGGAGGTGGGTTAGAGCCTTACCAGTAGTGGTAGACGGTAGAGAATTGTTTGTTGACCTGATTGAACTAGATATGGACGATTTTGACATAATACTAGGGATGGATTGGTTAACGCGATATGGAGCAACAATTGATTGTAGGCGACGAATGGTGACCTTTGAACCGGAGGGCGAGGCACCCTTTGTGTTCGTGGGATCGGTGGATGGACCGCGGGTACCTGTGATCTCGGCACTAAAGGCTAGAGACCTGATGCAAGAGGGTTGCATAGGATTCCTAGCAAGTATAGTGGATTCCTCTAAGGTGGCGGCAGTGGGACCGAATGAAACCAGAGTCGTCTGCGAGTTTCCAGACTTGTTTCCAGCAGATCTGCCGGGGTTGCCGCCACAGCGGGAGATCGAGTTCGTCATAGAGTTGGCTCCGGGAGCAGAGCCAGTATCCAAAGCACCTTACAGAATGGCTCCAGCAGAATTAAAGGAATTGAAGATTCAACTGCAGGAATTACTTGATTTGGGGTTTGTCAGACCGAGTTTCTCGCCGTGGGGTGCTCCAGTTTTATTTGTTAAGAAAAAGGATGGATCGCTCAGGATGTGCATCGATTACAGGGAGTTGAATAAGCTGACCATCAAGAACAAATATCCATTGCCTAGGATCGACGATTTATTTGATCAGCTTCAAGGGAGTATAGTGTTTTCGAAGATTGATCTCCGATCAGGCTACTATCAATTGAGGATCAGAGATGAGGACATACCAAAGACTGCATTTCGGACTCGGTATGGGCATTATGAATTTCTGGTTATGTCCTTTGGATTAACCAATGCCCCGGCGACATTTATGGATTTGATGAACATAATTTTTAAGGATTACTTGGATAAGTTTGTGATTGTGTTTATTGATGATATCCTAGTATACTCCTAGACAGAGACAGAGCATGAGCATCATCTGCGTCTAGTGTTGCAGCGGTTAAGAGGGCATAAGCTATATGCCAAGTTTAGTAAGTGCGAGTTCTGGTTATCGCAAGTTTCATTTTTGGGCCATATTATCAATAAGGATGGGTTACTGGTCGACCCAAGTAAGACGGAAGCAGTGAGGGATTGGCCTAGACCCAGCAATGTTCCTGAAGTTAGAAGTTTCCTTGGACTAGCAGGTTACTACCGGCGGTTTGTAGAGGGGTTCTCCAGAATTGCTACTCCGTTGACAGAATTGACAAGGAAGAAGACCAAGTTTGTGTGGACAGATCGATGCGAGAATAGCTTCAAAGAGCTGAAGCGGCGGTTGATTACTGCACCAGTGCTGAGCCTGCCAACAGATAATGAGAAGTTTGTGGTCTACTGTGACGCTTCCAGACAGGGTCTGGGATGCGTGTTGATGCAGGCTGGGAAAGTGATAGCGTACGCATCAAGGCAATTAAAGGAGTACGAGCAGAGGTATCCCACGCATGACCTGGAATTAGCTGCAGTGGTATTCGCACTTAAGATTTGGAGACACTATCTGTATGGAGAGAGGTGCGAGATATACACTGATCACAAGAGTCTAAAGTATTTCCTTACCCAGAAGGACTTGAACATGCGCCAGAGACGGTGGCTTGAGCTGGTAAAGGATTACGATTGTGATATCCTATACCATCCTGGGAAGGCTAATGTGGTGGCTGATGCATTGAGCCGAAGGGGCCCAGGACAGTTGTATAGTTCGAGGCAGATATCTGACAGACTAGCAGGAGAGATGACCAGAGCAGGTATAGAGCTAGTGGTTGGGAGGTTAGCCAACATTACTCTTCAGTCAACACTCCTCGAGAGGATTAAGGAAGCACAGGGAAAGGACCCCCAGTTAGTTGAGCGTAGAGAGAACGTCCTATCGGGAGCAGCTAAAGACTTCTCTATTTCTGAGATGGGTTTGTTGAAGTACAAAGGACGGATTTGTGTTCCGATTGATCCAGACATTCGGCGAGAGATCTTGGACGAGTCTCATACCACTCCCTACTCTTTGCACCCAGGTTCTACGAAGATGTACCATGACCTGAAGGTTTTGTATTGGTGGTTAGGCATGAAGAGGGACGTGGTGGACTATGTGGCTAGATGCCTAACCTGTCAGCAGATTAAGGCGGAACACCAGAGGCCAGCAGGATTATTGCAGCCTCTTGGGATTCCCGAGTGGAAATGGGAAGATATTGCCATGGACTTTGTGGTAGGATTGCCAAAGACCGTGGGTCAGCATGACTCGGTATGGGTGATTGTGGACAGGTATACCAAGTCCGCCCACTTCTTACCTGTGAAGACGACTTATACTGTGGAGCAGTACGCAGAGCTTTATGTTAAGGAGATCGTTCGACTTCATGGGGCTCCGAGGTCAATAGTGTCCGACAGAGACCCCACTTTCACTTCCAAGTTTTGGAAGAGCCTGTAGAAGGCAATGGGCACGCAGCTTCGGTTTAGTACCGCTTATCATCCTCAGACGGATGGACAGTCTGAGAGGAAAATTCAGATACTGGAGGACATGTTACGAGCTTGTGTCTTGGATTTTGAGGGATCTTGGAGTAAGTATCTCCCTCTGATGGAGTTTTCGTACAATAACAGTTATCAGGCGACTATCGGAGTGGCTCCGTATGAGATGTTGTATGGTAGAAAATGCAGATCACCGATTCACTGGGATGAGACAGGTGAGAGAAGGTATTTAGGTCCTGAGATGGTTCAGAGGACCAATGAGGCACTTGAGAAAATTAGAGCTCGTATGCTCGCCTCCCAGAGTCGCCAGAAGAGTTATTCAGATCAGAAACGCAGGAGCGTAGAATTTCAGGTTGGTGATCATGTATTCCTCAGGGTTTCACCCCTGAGAGGAGTAAAACGATTTGGCGTTCGGGGCAAGCTGAGTCCCAGGTTTGTTGGCCCATTTGAGGTTCTAGAACGAATTGGGGAGGTGGCTTATAGGTTAGCAATGCCTCCAGCTTTATCAGGAGCTCATGACGTGTTTCATGTATCCATGCTCCGGAAGTATGTTTCAGACACTACTCATGTGTTGAGCTATGAGAACTTGGAGTTGGATCGGGACTTATCGTATGAAGAAAAGCCTGTTCAGATCCTTGATAGGAAGGACAAGGTCTTGAGGAGCAAGACCATCGCTTTGGTCAAAGTATTGTGGAGGAACAGCAAGGTCGAAGAGGCGACGTGGGAATTGGAATCAGATATGCGGGAGCGGTATCCCGAGTTGTTCAGGTAAATTTCGAGGACGAAATTCTCATGAGGAGGGGATAGTTGTAACGACCCAAATTCAGTGTTTAGGCTTAAGGGCCTGGGGAAGTGTGCCTGGAGGGCATGATGGGATTTTGTGTGTGACTTTAATGAGCATAATGCATGATTACAATTTATTGCACGTTATGTGATTAGTTAATTAATTGAGATGCACGACTATGTGAATTAGTATGCATGTAGACCTGATTGTCTTAGAATGAGCATGATTGTAATCTGGCCATGTTTGGGCATATCTGTGATAATTGTACTATGTGAATGGTGCCATGTGAGTGCGATGTTTTTATCAGGATGCACGCATCGAGACGGTCCTAGTGAGCCATTTAGTCTAAAAGTCACAACGGGATGTTGTACCCGGCTCAGGTAAAGCCTAGGGGTACTTTGGGAATCTTATAAGTTGAGTTGAGAATGAGTGGTTGGTTATTGGTTATTGGGTAACTTGGGTAACCATTTGTAACTGTGGTAGGTAACAAGTTTTAAGATGGAAAGTGATAGAATTGAAATAGAAGTGTAAAGACTTAAGTGCCCTTGAAGGTTTAGTTAGGAAGGATTATTAAGAAGGGGTAAAATGGTCTTTTGGCAAGGGTAATAGACAAAAGGCAGCTGGGATATAGAGGGGCACGGTTTGGAGTATTGGGCATTTGAGTGTCTTGATAAAATTAGAAGAGAAGGAAAAGAAGAGGAGAAAAAGGCTAGGGCAAGCAAGAAGAAGAAGAAGAAGAGAAGGAGAAGTGGGAGTCTAGGAGGGGATCAAGGACTTGTGTGGATTCTTCATTTGAGGTAAAGGTTTTATACATATCTAAGTATGGATTTTTGTTTTGATTTAAGGAATTTAAATGCCTAAGCTAAACATTGTGGAGTTTTGGGGTTAGTTACTGAAATTTGAAATCATAGGAGTGGATCTTGGGTGTGTTGATGTTTTGAATTGATTCTAGTGTTTATAGGGTGTTAGATTGTTCATGTAAAGTTTGGGATTGAGTTTTGTGGTTGAGATATGTGTTTGGGATGGTTTAAGGTGAGGATTAGAGAGTAAAATGGTGGGTTTTTCTGGGTTCGAAGGGTCGAGCCGCGGCATGGTTCTTTGTGAGCCGCGGCCCTTCGAAGAAGTGGTATGCTGATGGAGAAGGGCGGGCCGCGGCATGGCCCAAGCAATGCCGCGGCCCTTACCTGTTTTTGGGCCTTTGAGGGTTCTGTTTGGGGGCCATGCCGCGGCATGGGTGGCCTATGCCGCGGCGCTTAAGGGATTTTAGGATTTTAGGCTTGGGAATTTAACCTAGGGTGCTCGGGGTTGAGCCTTTTACCATGTTTGGTGAATTTCAACGTTCCGAGTACTAGAACTTGGCTTGGAAGCTCATTTAAGGTTGTTAAAAGTGTCTTTTGTGTGTTGTGACTAGGATTTTGGGAGAGGCTCGTGCTTGTGGACCGTGCTCGTGACCGTGGTACTTTGGAAAGCACGGGATACAGGTAAGAAAACCGTAACACCCGAGTTTAGGGCATGGCCCCACTGTGTGATTGTAGGGCGTGGCCCCAGATTGTATTACGTGCAAATGCTTAAACTTAAATGAACCATGATGTGTGTGAATGTTTATTTCGAATGTACTATATGTGTTATTATGATGAAACGAGCGGCAGAGGCCGGGTACGGCATAGGCCGGGGCGGCCGTGGGCCGAAAGTAACACATCACATGGGATGCTTATATTCAGGGTGGGACCCAAGGGATACATGAGTTATCCTCGCGGTGAGAACCGAAACTCCAGGCTTTGGTAAGGCCTTGGGAGCGGCATGGCCGTACTTGTTTATTATGGTGGTTTTCCTATGTATCAGTGAATTATTGCCAGCTATTTACTTTGCATATGTTATGTGTTATTTGGGTTTTCTTGCTGGGCTTCGGCTCACGGGTGCTCCGTGTGGCAGGTAAAAGCAAGGAGTCAGTCAACCGGCCATGAGTATGGAGAGCGTGGGGGCGGCGCGTACATGTTCGGCCTGCCCGACTGCTTTGGTTGGGGGCATTTTGTATATGGCTGTATTTAACCATTCTTTTGATAGCTGATCAAGTGTAAATCTATTTTGAGTTGTAAATATTTTGTAAACCTTATTTTGGGATCCCAGATGTTTTATAATTAACGTTTTTAATGAAACTAAACATTTTCAAAGAGTACAGCCTTAAACTCTGGTTTATTCACACTTTTGGTTTTAGAAACCACTTGAGTCAATTAAATGCACAATTTCTGTTTTAAACTCACTTAGTAACGGCTCTAAGGTAGTAGGGCGTTACAGCTCCCCACTAATAAAGCTGACGCAAGAAAGCTCCAATATCAAGCTCCCCGATACGTGGTTATGGATGGAAAGCTTTACCGCAGGGGGTTGTCCATACCCTTCCTTAGGTGTGTTGCCGGAACCGAAATCAGCACCATCATCCATGAGATTCACGGAGGCTTCTGTGGCGACCATACCTCCGGGCTGAGCCTCTCCAAAAAGATCCTTCGTCAAGGATACTTCTGGCCCACCATGAAGAAGGATTGTGTGGATTATGTCAGAAAATGTGAGCAGTGCCAGAGGTACGCCAAGGTTCCGCGAGCGCCGCCTACAAAAATTACCTTAATGACCAGCCCCTGCCCGTTCGCCGTTTGGGGCATTGACCTAGTAGGTTCCCTTCCAACTGGAAGGGGTGGAGTGAAGTATGCCATAGTCGCGGTAGACTACTTCACCAAATGGGCTGAAGCTGAACCTATGAACACGGTCACGTCTAAGAAAGCACTGGACTTTGTCATCAAGAATATAGTGTGTCGTTTCGGGCTTCCACGTAAAATTGTGTCCGACAACGGGAAGCATTTTAATAGTGAGCATTTCACGGACTTCTGTGCTTCGCATGGAATCATCAAAAGCTTTTCCGCAGTCGCCAGACCTCAAGCTAATGGACAAGTGGAAGCAGTGAACAAAATCTTAAAGACCACGTTGAAGAAAAAACTCCAAGCATGCAAGGCTCACTGGCCGGAAGAGCTTCCGCGAGTACTTTGGGCCTATCGCACAATAGAGAGAACTTCGACGGGGCACACACCTTATTCCATGACCTTCGGTTGCGAGGCCGTCATCCCAGTAGAAACTATGATCCCCTCTCACAGGCAGGACACCTACGACCCTACCCGGAACCACGCCCTTCTCCAGGAGTCCCTGGACATGATCGAAGAGCTCCGGGAGCAGTCACAGGTCCAACTCAAAATGTACCAAGGCAAGATAGCCCGACACTTCAACACAAGAGTCAAGAGTCGTACATTCGAAGTTGGGGACCTTGTCCTACGGAGAGTATTTCCTGCTACGCAAGATCCGGGAGTGGGAGTCCTCAGACCCAACTGGGAAGGCCCCTATGAGGTCCAAGAAAAAGTGGGCCATGGGACGTATCACTTAAAGAGACTCGACGGATCTAAAGTCCCGCGCGCCTGGAACGCGGAGCACCTCCGCCGTTACTATCAGTAGGCCTCGGACTATCTAGTCGAAAGTCCTTGGTGGACGTAGCAAAAATATAAAATATGGAGATAATCCTCCCAGCTGTAAAACACATGCCTAACAGGCTAATTTAATAAAACACGGAGAGATCCACTCCGCTTTTACTGCATTTTTTATCCCTTTGTTCCAAGCTGCGTTTTAACAAGTGACCACGCGGTCCGGAGACGTCCGGACCCCACGTTCACTTGGGGGGGTATACATGGATAAGGCATAGCCATACGCCCCTTGAACAAAACATACAGAGAACACCACTTATGTGTTAGCATTGTGTTTGAAAATTTTAAATTGTTAAGCTTAGGTTGATTTGTTGCCATGAACATATTTGCATTACGTGTCATGTGTGCATTATGTGGTTATGTGAAAATTGCCATGAAAATGTCTGCCATTATGCATCATGAAAATTATCTCCTGTGTAGCCCAGCGATGAACAGGACTGGGGGTTGAGGCACATTCAGAGAGCTACGCCGAAACACCCCCAACTTACTGACCAGTCCTTCGCAGAATACTCCGCGACCGCTGTAAAGCTTTGCTTCGCAAGCTTCAGCTC